>NC_137625.1:22159067-22559293 GCF_963280865.1 Gymnoscopelus braueri
ATGCCAGTGTCGCCATGTCTGCTTATTATAAGCGGCTTCTTTCTAAAATGTAGTTGATATTTGGGCTTGTTTCCAAATGTTTTGATTGCTGTTTAAACCAGTGGTTCTCAAACATGTTCATGTATTTTTCCACAGACCCCCATCTGAAATTATAATTTGTGGCAGGGAGCCCCTAACAAATATGTGTCAAAAATATTCCACATTTTGAAAAGCAAATAAAAATATTTTGCAAAAAAAAAAAATTATCCACATTTTGGACTTTTTCCCCCTCAAGATTTTTTTGTAAATAGCAGATCTACAAGCTCACAATGGGTTGCGAAGCGTTGTGAGCTTGTAGATCAGCAATTTTCAAATATATAATATCCCATGTCTAGGTAAAGTGCTCTTGGCATAGTTATTTTTCTTTTGGGCTTGTTTTCATAGACCTGGCTGCTTATTTCTCTCACAATATCTGGCAACACTGGCTGTCCTCGCAAACGTTCATCTAGTTACATTATGTCCAAGGATTCGTTAGTGATGTCATATCACTGGGACATCCTTAGTATCTTCATGCAGTTTAACTTCCGTGTCGCATAGTATTGACATCACTGTCACATCCTTGGTATTATGATCCTAGCCTTTCGTGACGGTGTTTGTTTACCAGCGCTGCTACTCCACGCTGTATTTTTTTTTCCAAGCTTGCTCTTATGAAACACTACACAGGATTATTATTTCATGTCAACATTCAAGTACAACTATCAGAAGATAACTCAGGTAAAGTAATGCCTCACTCTGCAAGGGCCGCTGGCCGCAGCTAATGGGAGTGGCCGAGTGGGGAAAGAAGGTTGAACAAAGTGTTACGGACACCCCATTGGGGCTGTCTTTTGAGATGGTCTGACTGAGAGACGCCGAGACATGTAGTGCGGAAAGGAATGAGACCAATCTCTCATGACGCAAATAACGTCACGAATATTGCGAAGATTACTAGATATCTAAAAACACAGATTATTCACAAAAAAAACCCAGGATCTTGTTTCTTGACTCCTAAACTTCATTAAAAGACCGAAAACTTCTTCCAGGGGTGAAATGGCCCTTTAAGTAAAGAATTCAAGTACTTTTTCCACCACTGCCTGTACTGTCCTTCAGGTTGGGGACCAAATCATCGAGATCAACGGAGAGAGCACCAGAGACATGACCCATGCCAGGGCCATTGAGCTGATCAAGTCTGGGGGGCGGCGTGTCCGTCTGCTCCTCAAGAGGGGTACAGGACAGGTCCCAGAGTATGGTAAGCATCCCCGCATTGTCCCCTGTTCACTCTCTCTCTCTCTGTCCGTCTCCAGGACCTTTTCAGCTCTTGGTCCAACTGTATTCTGTTCACTGTCTTCTAACTTACAGTCACAATAGAGCACCGAAGTCTGACGTCACTGCCACTCAGTGGTGGAAAGTAACTAAGTACATTTACTTAAGTACTGTACTTAAGTAAAATTTTGAGGTATTTGTACTTTACTTGAGTATTTCCAATTTCCAATACTTTTACTTCTACTCCACTACATCTCAGAGGCAAATATTGTACTTTTACTCCACTACAATTATTTGAAAACTTTAGTTACTAGTTACTTTTCAGATATAAATTATGATATCACAAAACATACATTAACCACTTTAGCCCTATTTTATACCTAGGCTATTTGAAAATAGCAGATCTACAAGCTCACAACGCGTCGCACCGCGACGCGTTGTGAGCTTGTAGATCGGCTATTTTCAAATATTTAGTACTTTTACTTTTGGTACTTGAAGTACATTTTGATGCCAATACTTTTGTACTTTTACTCAAGTACATTTTTAATTCTGGACTTTTACTTGTAACGGAGTATTTTTATATTGCAGTATTGGTACTTTTACTTAAGTAAAGAATTTGAGTACTTTTTCCACCACTGCTTACAGTCACAATAGAGCACCGAAGTCTGACGTCACTGCCACTAGAGGGCGCTGTTCCACTGGTTCGTGGCTTTATTTTTTTTTGTTGAAATCCCCTTTTGGGAATCTTAGATCACGTCATATGAGAACTGTGTTCCAAACATAAACACACCACCCTGGCGTTTCTGTCTGGGGGGTGGCTCTGCATCGTTTATGAGATTCATTCATATTTGATACAGCCTGTTTCTGGCGAAAACTGAATTAATTCTGCCTTAAAAGTCCTAAGAACTACTACTTCCGGGGTCTGAAATCACTGTCCCCACAGCAGCCGCGTTCATGGGAAATGTAGTCTTTGGGGTTGTTTGACTCGTTTCTAGTGTTTATATTGTGTTACTCTTTGGGTAAATGTGTACATTTACACCTTCAGTCGATGCTTCATATCCATATGAGTAAAATCGCCAGGGTGGTGTGTTTATTTTTGGAACACAGTTCTTATATGAGGCGATCTAAGATTCCCCAATGGGGATATCAACACAAAAAGTAAAGCCACGAACCAGCGGAACAGCGCCCTCTACTGGCAGTGACGTCAGGACTTCGGTGCTCTATAGCTCTTGATAACAATTCTGTTTACTATTACTCAGGCATGCATCTTCATTCATGCTATATCCTCTGTATATTATTAATATTTCTCCTGTAGTGTTCTCATTTTCAATCTCTTCTATCTTGACTAACAGTAGCGTAACTGTTCTGTCCATTTCAATGCTCTAACCCTAATGATTGGTCTAGGTTGTTACTTCCCCTTCCATTCCAGGAATGGTTTCTTCCAGTCTCTCCATGTGCATGAAAAGTGACAAGCATGGCACCCCCTATTTCTTCCTAATGGGCCACTCTAAAGACACGGTTTGTGATCATCGGAATGTTTTCTTTCTCTACCACTTAACCTTGGTGTTGCTGTGTGGTGCAGTGGAATACAAGAACGCTCGCCCCAAAACAAGCTCGCCCCGGGTCAAATCCGGCGACCTCGGAATGGTTACCGCCGCGTCGCCACCAGGTATTCCTAAACGTAACCTCAGTAAACTATGCCTAAACCTAAGCTTATTCCTAAACGTAACCTCAGTAAACTATGCCTAAACCTAAGCTTATTCCTAAACGTAACCTCAGTAAAACTATGCCTAACCCTAAACTTATTTCGAGAAAAAAAATGGGGGCCAGCGTGTTTTGGGGCGAGCGTTCCGGTTAACGTGCAGTGTGGTTTTTGAGCGTAAAGGGCTTTACACATGGGAAGCGAATGACGCGCCTAGTAATACATTCTCAATGAGAGGCAAGTGGGCAGGTAGGGAGATGCATTTGTGCTCGTTTCACGCACACGCCCACCCGCGTGCCTAGAGCTGGATTGTCGTCAACCTTTGTCTACGTGACACGCAGATCAATGATTTGACACGGCTGAAGCAGGCATAGATCGCCTGCCCTTTACTAGCGGAGCCTTCCGTGTATTCACATAGTGTTGATTTTGACAACAAATTTTGATTCAGTTTTCGTCATAGTCTTTTGAATCAAATTCCATTTAGTTTTAGTCATATTTTAGTCATCTCAAATGTTTTACTGTTAGTCTAGTTTTAGTCGACTAAATATCATAAGATTATAGTCGACTAAATCTACAGTTAATTTAGTCGACTAAAATGTATTTTGGCGGTGCCTTGATGGCGTCGTAATGGCTAATTTTACACTTGGTTGCATGCTGAAAATAGTCAATCTACAAGCAGATCTGCACGAGCTTGTAGATCTGCTATTTTCAGCATGCAACACCTGAGCGCAACCAAGCATAAAATTGCCTTTTGCCTTTTAGTTCTACCTTTTAGTTCTACTGGATCTCTTCTCCACTAGATCCACATTTTAGTCTAGTTTTTAATTGTTGACGAAATCGTCAATAAATTGTGTCATAGTTTTAGTCATCATAGATTAGTTTTTATTTAGTTTTTATCTAGTTTTTGTCAGTGAAAAAAGGTAGTCGACGAACATTTTTCGTCATAGTTTTAGTCGACGAAATCAACACTTATTCACAAGTGCAGTGCAACCGCGCTGATCCAAGCGAGAACGCAGGCGTCGTGTCGGTCCCTGTCTGTAAAGCCCTTAATGCTGTGTTTTGCTGTGACTACTTCTTCAGGACCATTATTTTATATCTCTGGGATACCGATCTACAGTGTAAAATCTTCAGTGTCAATTTAACACAGAGTTCCAGACCTGTAAGGATCTATTTGGTTTATAACTATCAGCGATTTAACTGGGGACCCCCTGGAACCACCTCAAGTACCCCTGGAACCAGTGCTGTAGTAGGCCACTTTTCGGGGCTGATTCACAAATTCACCAAAATAAATCCACATTGTATGAGGTTTATAGAATAAGCAATCCCGCGTTCTCGCGTTCTCGCTCATAGAGAGGGAAAAGACGTGCAGATAAAATCGCCAAACCTGCGCATGACGAAGCAGTAATAAAGCAATATGAATGTGCAACCTGAATCACCCCGCGGGGGGGAAATGAATCGTAAATATCACGGCAGATTATTTACTCTCTGAAATCCAAAGCAATCCAACAAACTGCAGCCTTTTAAGGGGCGGATGTTTATTTGTGTGACGCCTCGGGTAATGAAGCTCCTCCAGTGGGTTAACCACTCCCATGGCCCTCCACGCAAGCGTAGCGAGCGTTCAACCCCGCACAACCCCTCGCAGCAGAGTGAAGAGAGAGAGCATGCAGTACAGCATGAGGGAAATGCCCCCAGCGTTAAATCCCCCCCGAGTGAAATCCATTCATCAGCCATTGGCAGGGACCCCTCCAGGCCTTTACACACCTGAGCGATGTAGGG
Source organism: Gymnoscopelus braueri (assembly GCF_963280865.1). Lineage (NCBI taxonomy): Eukaryota > Metazoa > Chordata > Actinopteri > Myctophiformes > Myctophidae > Gymnoscopelus > Gymnoscopelus braueri. The sequence goes on from NC_137625.1 coordinate 22,163,824, forward strand.
TCTCCACCTCTTGTCGTTCAGCCTCATCTTGGCCAGCTCCGTTTATGACGGAGATTTAATTTCTCTTCTGTGTTGGAGGGAGGTTTTTCTTATAGCCCGCCTTGAGGGGAACATAAAGCTTTGAAATCCACACACACGGGGACTATTACTCTGGTCAGGCCAGACGACGCTGTACTAAATCACCTGACATTTCTCTGTTCTCTCTAGGCCTACGCTGTAAATCCAAAGTAGAATAGGGTGTTTTAACATCTGCGTTTTGTGTGGGCTTTACTCATTGTTTTACGGCTTGCCAGGTAGTTTATTTTGCAATTTGCGAAGCACCCGTAGAGGTCCATATTCATCGGCCATTTCAAACATGCACATGTCAAAAGGAGAAAGATGTTTACTTTTATTTGAGGCCTTGTTGAATAGTTTAGTTCCAAAAGAAAGAAAGAAATACGATTTAGTTTTTAACCCATTAAGACCTGAGGCCGATTCTACAAATCTAAACCTTCTAAACCAGTAGTTCTCACACCTTCAAGATTTAAATTTGAAATTAGAGAATGTTCAAAAATAGCATAAATGTACAAGCTCGTAGAGCTTGTAGATCTGCTATTTTTGAATAGCCAACGTAAAATGACACCGATGCTTAACCCGTTTTAATGGGTTAAAAGTAGGGGTGTAACGATACGTTTTAACAACGATTCGATACGTATCACGATACTTGGTTGTCGATACGATACATGAACGATACAGGTTCATTTAGAACGATACGATACGTTTCGATTCAGTGATTTAGTCGATACGATACATGAACGATACAGGACAGGTTAATTTAGAACGATACGATTCGATTCAATGATTTAAAATCGATATAGTAACTATTTATTTACCCAAAAATTCTGTGTGAAAAATAAATACCTGGATACTGGATATAAACCCCTCTTTCTCTTTTTTCTTGGGTGCCAAAAACGTATATATATACTTCCTGGTTAACTTATGACTTCAAAAGCCTGTATCTCGGCTCCTGTGTACTTATTTTTTTTACAATGTATTTTTGACTATTTTCAACTGGCTGCAACTATGGAACGGATTACAGAATGTTTTTAATTTTTTCCCCCCGATTGTACGAGACCTCTATGTGTGTAATGAGGGGATCATCGTGAGGACGGTGATCACTGAAAATATTTTGTGACTACTTGAAAAAGGTTCAAAAATGGTAAAAGATCCCGGCACTCAACGTATAATATTTTAATAAACCTCTGGCACCCCAAGTGTTAAAAGTACTTAGTATTGATAAAATTGATTATTTGCATTGCAAAACGATTCGATACGATTATTTGCATTGCGAAACGATTCAATACGATACAAAGTCAAACGATACGATATTTTGCTGTTTGCATATCGATATAGTAGATCGTTGAAAATTCAAAACGATTTTTCGATGCGTTAACCTCTGGTTAAAAGCAACGTGACTTTTCTGCATGTGCATGGGTGTTAGAGTGTGTGTGTGTGTGTGTGTGTGTGTGTGTGTGTGTGTGTGTGTGTGTGTGTGTGTGTGTGTGTGTGTGTGTGTGTGTGTGTGTGTGTGTGTGTGTGTGTGTGTGTGTGTGTGTGTGTGTGTGTGTGTGTGTGTGTGTGCACATTATAGCTTGCATGATTGTATGTACAGTATTGTCCTGTTATTCTGTGTGTGCGTGCGTGTGTGTGTGTGTGTGTGTGTGTGTGTGTGTTAGACACTGTGGAAGACGTGCATACTGTAGTTCATATGTAGGGTCATTCAGCAGAGGTCTGATGAGATCAGAAACATGGAGTATGTGAGCTGACAGCAGGCATTAGCAACAGTGTGAGACAGTGGCAGGTTTCCAACCACCACACACACACACACACACACACACACACACACACACACACACACACACACACACACACACACACACACACACACACAGTCTTGTCGAATCCCATTGGGCCGTGCAGTGGTTACACGAGAGCAGACATCACTTCAATGTGGCAAACGGTGGATGAGTACTGGCTCTGATGAGCTGGTGTGACATTCCTGCATGCCTATAATCAGTGGTGGAAAGTAACTAAGTACATTTACTCAAGTACTGTACTTAAGTACAATTTTGAGGTACTTTTACTTTACTGGAGTTACAGTGGAGTATTTCCAATTGTCTATACTTTTACTTCTACTCCACTACATCTCGGAGGCAAATATTGTACTTTTACTCCACTACAATTATTTGAAAACTTTAGTTACTAGTTACTTTGCAGATATATATCATTATATTATAAAACATACATTAACCACTTTAGCTCTATTTTATACTTAGACTATTTGAAAATAGCCAATCTACAAGTTCGTTGTGAGCTTGTAGATCTGCTATTTTCAAATATTTTAGTACTTTTACTTTTGGTACTTTAAGTACATTTTGATACCAATACTTTCGTACTTTTACTCAAGTCAATTTTGAATTCCGGACTATTCCTTGCAACGGAGTATTTCTACATTGCAGTATTGATACTTTTACTTAAGTAAAAAATGTTACTTTTTCCACCACTGTCTATAATCCACCAGGTACCTCCTCAAGTTCTTAGCTCCATCTGAGTCCAAATATTGTCACTGTCTGTCGGGTGGAAACCTCGCATGTCCACAACTGTTTCTTTTCAGGAAATGGAAAAAGGAACCTGTGGTTATTATTATCTGAAGCTCTTGTTAATACTTTTCATTGGTTCAATATTTATAAAAACCCACAGATAAAATAACCACTTTCACTTAAAGCATTTTTCAAAAATAGTAGATCTAGATTAGATCAGATTAGAGTAGATAGTAGATGGGCTGTTCTTGATACTTTTGTGTGACATTGTAGGCAGTGACCATGCTGGCTTGTGGTGGACATTTTTGTCAAAATAAAAATGTCGCCACAGACATACAATATTAGTGGACAATCATATTCCATGAAGAGCTATAGCCCTGAATGACCATAACAGGTCTGTAACTCTGAGAGTGTTCAAATGGAACCAAATGGACCCATTTGTACACTTAAGGGGGTCCTTGCGAATAAAACATCTGAGAACCACTAGTGGTGCTAGTGGACGCCTAATGTGCCATAGTGTCATAGTAAATCAGTGTCATACATATTCTGAAGAAAACCTGGAGACTTGACATTCAGTAATTGGGTCTTTATGATCAAAATAAGAACATTATATTATGTGTAAAAACAATATAATAACCTCTAAAATGTGCCACAGACAAGGCCAAATATGTCTGTGTACGGACATATCGATGACCCCTGATTGTAGGACATGTAGAAGTGCCGAAGTAGGGTATTCATTTATGAAAAAATAAACATAAAAAGTAGAAATATGGAGATGCAAGGTTTTCTGCCTGACTGCCAACGATATGCTTCAAATCTGGCGTGAGAGTGTTTTTATTTTATAATTGGGCCTCGTGGCACTATAGTGCAGCTAGCCTTAGCCTCTGCCCCCTGCCTAGCCCATTGAAAGTGAATGATGGCTTAGGGAGCGCGGCTCGCTGGTGCAGAAACGGAAGCTAACAGGCCATGAGAGTGGACGGTTCTGAAGAAACAGACCTTTTAGAGTCATTCTACGGCAGTCACTGGTGGTGCTTAACCCTTAAAGACTGGGAACGAAAGATTTCTTTTGGCTTTTCAAAAATAGCAGATCTACAAGCTCGTAGCGCGGCACTCGTAGATCTGCTATTTTATTTTTAAGCATGGAAAATGTATGCAAATCCTATATAATTTATACGTTTTTAAGCGAACATTTCTAACTCCGATCTGTGCTTCTGGGGGGGTCCCTGGAACAACATATTTTTAGATGGGGGTCCGCGGCCAAACACGTATCATATTGGGGGTCCTTGACATGAAAAAAGTTTGAGAATCACTGATATTATAGCAACATAAGTTTATTTAAAAAAACTGTTAGGATTTAGAAGACATTTGTAGAATCCCCCGAAGCAAAGATTTGAGTTACAAATGTTCGCTTTAAAAATATATATATATTCAAAGATTTGCAAAAAACGTCCACGATAAAAAAAAAAATTGAAGATCTACAAGCTCATAGCTTGAGCATGAGCTTGTAGATCTGCTATTTTTGAATAGCCCAAAGAAATCTAAAAATGACACACAGATGCATTCCCGGTCTTAATGGGTTAAAGCTTGAGAGAGGGAGAGAGAGAGGAATTTCGGGGCCCATAGGTTTTCATTTGAACTGAAGCGCCGCCTTATTGGGCACATCATCCATTTCATTAAACCTGCTTTTTCGATTTTCCGCCAACATTGTTGCCTGGGAATTTACAGGGAGAGCCAGAGGAGGTAGACTGGTGTTGTCTAAAAAGTGGAGTTGCCCCTGTCACATGTCAGGAAGTAGCTTGTAGTGCTGTGATTTCCACGTTACGACTGTGTGTGTGTGTGTGCGCGCGCGTGTGCGTGCGTGTGTGTGTGTGTGTGTGTGTGTGTGTGTGTGTGTGTGTGTGTGTGTGTGTGTGTGTGTGCGTGTGCGTGTGCGCATGCCCATGAGAATGTGTGAGTCAGTGGGGAAGCCTTTGTGTGCATTTATGTCCTTTTCAACTCTGTGTGTGTGTGTGCGTGCTCGTGCACTGCATGCACGTGTGTTTCTGCCTGCAGACAATGCCGCCCCATGGGATGCTCGGCCTTCCGCCTCCCCAAGCCTGTCGGAAGTAGCTCCTCCTCTCATTGACAGCCTGTCCATGTCATCGCCCTCATCCCATCCAACCCTGACCCCCGACCTGGCTCGTCTGTCGCCCCTGGAAGTCCCGGCGGCGCCAGAGAGCAGGGCGGAGCGCGCCCAGAGCCCCCGGAAGGCAGAGCCGCCGCTCGATCCAGATCACGTTGGCCACGGGAGGAGGGCAGCCGCGCCCGGTGGGAGTGGCAGAGCCAAGAAAGAGGGTGGCAGGTCCACCCGCAAGGGCAGCAGCGGGCACAGGGGGCAACCGGCCACGCCCGAGGGGGACGGAGGGGGCAGAGACGAACGGTCCGGGGACCCCAAGCCTTCCAGGAGCTCCAGGGGGAGGTCTAAGGATAGGAAGGCCGAGGAGAGTAGCGCCTCCGGTGGGAGAATAGAAGCCGCCCAGTCCCCGAGAGGCGGCTCCAGGCCCACGCATACCAACTCTAACGGGAACAGTGGCGACGACGAGGCCCGGAACAGCGGCGGCCAACGGGGGGAGCCGGAGCAGAGCAAGCCCAGCCGGCCCAGGGACCTGGAGAGGGGCCCGGGGGGGGGAGAGAGCCGTCCCACCAGCCACCCTAACAGGAGCACCGGCGGTGGCAACGCGGCGGGCAGGAAAACCACGGTCTCTCCAGGACCCTGGAAGATACCCGGCTCAGACAAGCTGGCCAGCACCCTGCGGTCAGGCACGTCCACTGTGAGCAGATAATACCCCCCCCCCCCCAGCACCCACCGCAGTGGTACAGTCCAGGCAGTGTTGCCAGATTCTGTGAGAGAAACAAGAAACCAGGTCTAGGAAAACCAGCCCAAAAGAAGCGACTATGGGCCACATGAGTACTCTAACATGTACATCAGCTATTTGACATTTTTTATTTTAAAATAGCCGATCTACAAGCTCATAACGCGTCGTATCGCGACGCGCTGTGAGCTTGTAGATCGGCTATTTTCAAATAAAATCTTGCGGGGAAATTATAATAAGCAGATCTGGCAACCCTGAGTCCAGGTGGGACCGGGCTGTGCTGGACTGCAATGGAATAGGCCAACGAGACCCCCAAACATTTGGACCAAGCCACCCCCATCTGAAGACATCTGAGACATTTACTCCGTTTCCTTCACCCTAGAGACCTCAAAGTCGAGACTGGGGCCACGATGTTCTGAATCATGTGTTTTTACAGAAACCTTTTTTTTTTTCTTTTGGTCTTAATTTATAATACTGGACTCTAAATTATTTTGAGAAATATTTTACACCCACCACCTTAAGAACTGGAAGATCATCCACTTTTGAAAATCGAAATAGAGAAGGAAGCAAGCAGAATGTTTGCGTGCGTGTGTGTGTGTGTGTGTGTGTGCGTGTGCTTGCGTGTGTGCAGTGTGGCAAACAACTCCATGGAGATACAAACATTAAGGACTCCATTTGGAAGTGGTTCGGCTGTCCCAACACCACATTTCCCCAGCAATGGACCTGAGGGACAAAGATGCAAATTCAAAACCACTAACAGAAAACCACTGTTGGTTGCCATTGCATTTTTTTCTTTGTTTTTATGTCTATATTATGGAGTCTATTTTATGAAATGAAATGTAAAAGAAGGTTTGCCTGTTTTTGGTGAAAGAGAATAACACGGAGAACTGCAGTACTGGTGAACTTTATTCATCAACGGAACTTTGCCTTAACAAAGACTTTATGGGCCTGAATCTCTCTTGAATAATCTATCAGATGATTATAGACATAAATATATTATAATGGATTTGAATATGTGGGAGCATTATGTAAATACAACCATCTCAACCCGTACCCGGTCCAAGCCGACGGCAAATCTAGTTTCCAAAAGGTAGACGAGCCAAGGAACACAGAACTCGGACGGTGTTTTCAACGTGTCTCTCTCTACCCTCCTGTTAAACCACCCACCCCGCGCAATCGTAGTTCTATAGGTCTATCTCAGCAGGCCTGGCGCGGAGGACTGCATGGTCTATTTGTGCTTGAATCATCCTCGTTCAGCGGGTGTATCACAGTCTGTCCACCCCCCCCCCCTGCCATTAATGTGCTTCATGAACAAATAGGTGGAAGTAGTATAGTAGGGTATCAAAATGTTAGCATCTTAGCTTAGCATGCTAACATTTTGGTACCCTACTATACGACTGGTGGAGGTTGTGTCTGGTGGACCTCTGTGGAGGGAGAGCTCATGTGATGCGAGGGCAGAGTGCCTTAGGCCGACACAGGTCGGCTTTAGAAGTTCGAATTGAAGGTGAGACTTAACAAAAAGACATAGGGCTGCTTCAGCCACATCAACTCTACGGCAGCGTCCCCATTACGGAGGCGAACCTTTGGCGAAAATAAGCCGGTCTGCAAGCTCACGACGCGTTGCAGCGCGACGTGTCATGAGCTTGTAGATTGGTTCTTTTTCGCCGAAGAGATTTGGTGTGTAAAAGGAAAAACGGAGCGGACCAAGTAAAGAGCCCTGGTGGACTCTGGTCAACTACGTATATATAGGTTTTAAGTGGTTAAAACCATTTAATTTCAACACGTTTTGGAGTGATACAATAATAAACATTGATATTTAGGTGTGCTTTTTTTTTGTTGCAGAAACTAAGACATTTGTGTGCTCGCACCTCCCAGACAAGTGAAATATGATTTATTTCATTCAACTTTATATAAAACTTCAGTCCATTATGAGAGCTATTGACTATTTGTGACATTATTTCATTTTTGGTTCCTTAATGAGGTCGGTCTGATATTTTTAATGTCCATGAAGAATCTATTAGATGACACGGTGTAATTACATATCAGCACAGAATGAAGTTTTCGCCCTAAATGAACGTTTCACTCAAAAACAAACAAAACGAAAAAAGCCATTAGTTATTCTAATAGGCGGTCTTTGGGGAAACATTCTCAGTTGGCAAAAACTTGCAGTTTACATTAGCTTAACAATCTGTAACAGAACTTAATGCACTCAATTTGGAGATGGGACATTTCTATCCATCCAAGACACTGAGGAGGATAGATTACATCTGACATCATGGCTGCCTTCAAAGTTAATTCCCGAAATTTGACTAAAATGGTTTGGCTGTACGACGTGTAAAAGTGAAGTGCACTTTGTCCTCTCCAACTCCCAACTGGACCCGTTGGTTATTGTTTTCAATTTAATAGTTAAAGGGGATGACCTCCAGTTCTAGGCAACATAGAAGGGGGGGGGGGGACTTTTTTCTTATTTCCACACAACAGCTCTAAGGTGCATTAAAGACATAGTTCAATGTTGAAAATGAGTGGTATTCCCCTTTAAGCTCCATCAAACCGTCAATATTCAATGCACACTCTAAAGTCTGTCCCAAGGACAACCATAAAGCCAAAATATATTTTGTTTTGTCATCCACAGCACGGCATCCTAAAATAGCTGATCTACAAGCTCTCAACTCGTGCACATGCTTTGTGAGCTTTTAGATTGGTTATTTTTGCTATTATGGTTGGAAAAGGGGAAAAAATGGGGGGGGGGGTTTGAAAGTGTTTGACAATAACATGGCCAGAATAGGAATCTTATGAATTTCATTTGAATTGAAATTTATTCTGTGTGTCTGTGTCTGTGCGTGTGTGTGTGTGTGTGTGTGTGCGTGCGTGCGTTTAAGGCTTTTTCTTTTCCATTTTCCCCTCCATTCAAATTGGCACCTTGGCGCCCCCTGGAGGCCCCCGCTTTAAAAAAAACTGATCTACTTTACTAATGAGAGGAGAGAGCTGGCAAAGTGGCAACAATGTGATTATTGTGAGATCTACAAATGATGTCATTGACAAACCACCCTACTTTCCGTTCCTTTTATCACAGTGCCAATGGCTGAGTGGTCATTTAACTCATATTAAGTCAACATTAAAAAAGGATAAGATCTTTCCTCCCACGGCTGAAGGAAATGCAAAAAAAAAAAAAAGAATAATGAAGGAGAGTCCTTGTGTTAGCCATTGTAATCTATAATTACAAAATGAATAAGCTGAATGAACATAAAGCACAAACTCATATTGAGGTTTTGGAATACAAAATTGTGTGCAAGGGGAATGGGAGAATCCGCTGCTACGTGTAAATTGCATAGTAGTCTTGTAATGTTTTACAGAGGCTGGTCACTCAGTGCTAATATCATGAAAACTCCAAACCCAGTTTGTTAGTAATTTCCAGTGGTGGAAAAAGTACTCAAATTTTTTACTTAATAAGTAAAAGTATCAATACTGCAATGTAGAAGTACTCTGTTACAAGTAAAAGTCCGGAATTCAAAATTTACTTGAGTAAAAGTATTAAAGTATTGGTATCAAAATGTACTTAAAGTACCAAAAGTAAAAGTACAAAAACGTTTGAAAATAGCAGATCTACAAGCTCACAACGCGTCGCGATGCGACGCGCTGTGAGCTTGTAGATCGGCTATTTTCAAATAACCTTGGTATAAAATAGGGCTAAAGTGGTTAATGTATGTTTTATGATGTAATAATTTATATCTACAAAGTAACTAGTAACTAAAGTTTTCAAATAATTGTAGTGGAGTAAAAGTAAAAGTATAGACAATTGGAAATACTCCAGTAAAGTAAGAAATACCTCAAAATTGTACTTAAGTACAGTGCTTGAGTAAATGTACTTAGTTAGTTTACACCACTGGTAATTCCTAACCGTGGATGGCTACCATGCCCACTAAACTGCATTGCCCTCATTGTCTATACAGTAAGTACGTACAGTAGAAACAAAACAAGGTGTGTATTCTGTAGCTCATCGTTTGCACAATTCATTCACATCTTTTCACACCTGGTGTCACCACTGAGCCAAATTGTAAAGTAGTTTTCTATGGAAAATCACGAGTAAAATGGAAAATAAAACCAGAGCTATATCTGCAAAATGAACGAGTTGGAAGAATGGCACATACTGTACCCATACATCAGTGGTTCTCAACCTTTTTCAGGCCGCGACCCCCCAAAACAATCATATTTGAACTGGGGATCCTCCGAAACAATCATATTTGAACTGGGGACCCCCCAACATAATCATATTTGAACTGGGGATCCTCCAAAACAATCAAATTTGAACTTAGGACCCCCCAAAATAATCATATTTGAACTGGGGACCCCCCCCCCCCCCACCTTGACAATTACTTGGAATTGTAGGAGTGGAGGCATTACATTCAGTTTGACTCTGTTCCACAGATAAATATTGATATATATTATAAGTATTGTAAGATAGCCAATATAGGCGTTATTATGAGCTTATGTAGATCAACTATTTTCACAATATTTGCCTCTTACTTATATTATTTGGCCAATGTTTGACCAGTTTTTTAACCCATTCAGACCGGGAACGCATCTCTGTCGTTTTATAGATTTCTTTGGGCTATTCAAAAATAGCAGATCTACAAGCTCATAGATCTTGATTGAAGAATCGTGAAAATGATTTTGCTTCTGGGGGATTCTACAAAATTTCTTCTAATTCCCAACTTTTTTTAAAATATTTTTTTGTGTATGCTGCTATAATCAGTGGTTCTCAAACTTTTGTATTTGGCTGCGGACCCCCATCTCAAAATATTTTGTTCCAGGGACCCCCCAGAAGCAAAGATTTGAGTTACAAATGTTCGCTTTAAAGAATATATATTCAAAGATTTGCACAAAATCACGATTTTTTAAAAATAGCAGATCTACAAGCTCGTAGCGCGGCACTCGGTGCCGCGCTATGAGCTTGTAGATCTGCTATTTTTGAATAGCCAAAGTGTAAAAAAGAATGCTTTTAAACTCAAATCTTAAAATGACACAGATGCGTCCCAGCTCTTAATGGGTTAAAAAGTCCTTAAGTTGTCACTTTACTGTCATCTGGAGACCCTCGACCCACAGGTTGAGAACCACTGCCACTACATGACGACCTTTCCCCCCATGCGGCTCGGTATCACTGTGTAGTGTTATAGCGCTGTGTCAACCCTGAGCAGATATCTCTATAAATATGACTCAATGTACTATTGACGGTCACGCAGACTGTAAGTGAGCAACTATTTTTATTATGAAATGCAACTCTATGGATATATTAACTTTTTCAAAAAAAAAACATAAAACATAAATCTTGTTTACTTGTATGATATTCTGAAATGTCCAAATAAAAGAAAATCTTGACAGAACATAAAACAATTCAGCGAAGATTATATGCTGCTGCATCTTTATTTACGGCTGTTTTGCTTTCTCTATTCAATTTGATGATCTAGGGAAAGAAAGGCTTTATAAACGTGCTGCCTTTAAAATATATAAGAAATTAAAGCCGCACTATGTAACTTTCCTCTTCTACCCTGGATTTGAACCCGGTTTCCTGCGCAAGTTTTGTCATTTTTTACCATTGAGCTAACAGAGCCTGCCTGCTTGCTCAGGGGATGAATTGAATCTTGACCATCATGTAAAAATGTGTGTCAGATCCTGTGTATAGTTGAGACATGACCTTTGACACAATCTAAATTTCTCAATAGCATTGAAGGAGGCATGAGCTCGGCTCTAGGCTCTCCCTAGGCTGGCAGAGGGAGTGTAGCGGCCAGGATTACATAGACAATTGGCACTGGGTGAAAAAATGGGTTACAAAATCGTGGGATAAAAATGTAAAGTAAATGCCTCAATAGAAAAGCAGGGAGACAAAATACAACCACCCCAATTGTATACATTATATTGTATTAACAAACTCTACCATACAGATTGGACACAATGACATTTTATTCATAAGAATGTAATTGTATTACATTTTTATGAATAAAAAGTAAATAAAAAGTTACATAGTGAGACTTTAATGGGTGAAAAATGAAAACAAAAACATGTAGGTCGAATACATTTTGTCAGTGGTACTGTAACCTAAAAAGATATTGGATACAGCTGGTTGTGATGCTAAATGGGTTCTAGCCACCAGCTGCTGTCCAGTTACTGTATGACTCAGGCCTGGGCATTTGGAGGACGAAGAATGAAAAATTTAACGGAGGAAAACAAATATGAAATACAGGAGAGTCCATCAGCTCAACTATTCGGATCATTAAACCTTGAAGTCTTGTCACAATGCCTGAGTAGGGTTTGGCATGTTTACTCTGTGTCACACTAATCTCTCAAGACAAATTCTGCCAACAGCAGAATCTGTCAGCACTACTGCCATAAACATGTAATGATGTTGTTGGTAGGAATGAACAGAAATAAACACACCTGGGAGGAAGTGGACTAAGAAAGTGGAGGAGCCAAACCTGAGTTATTTTTTTACACAAAAAAAGGAGGTGGTGCCCCCAGAGTCAACCGAATGGGGTGCCAGATTGGTATCCCACAGGTCTCAAAACTCACAACACCAAGGGCAAGTCATGAACTTGATAATCTACCTGCCAAGTGAGAAACCAGATGGATCCACACTATTAGGCAACCACCACTAAGGTTGCATGTAGACACCTTTCAAACCAGCGTAGAAAAAATCTGTTATCAAGACATTCTGAGAATATACTTAATCTAGAGTAGACAACATACTGTAGATGTATTTTATGAAGTTTAATTGCTCCGTAAGTGACAGACTAATGTTTAAAGATCCTTGACTTGATTAAAGATCCGTGTCTTGAGACAACTTGTTGTGATTTGACACTTTAATAAATTTGAATTGAATTGAATTGACTGCAATAGGTTACATGAGGATAGAATTCTGTCAATGATTATGTGCAAAGTTTTTTTAATGCATTAGGAAGGCCTTTTCCTTTTGGGAGGAGGAGGAGGAAGCAGCACCAGCAGCATACCATCGGTAAATACAAGAGGAACAGCTGAGCTGTCTGTAAGTATAACAGGATGAACAATTACCTGAAAGAGAGTGAATTATCCTTCAGGACATTTGATTCTCAAGCTATTCACCCAGTCTTGATGGGGATAATGTTTCAGGCACTGTACACACACATATACAGTTATGGAGCAACTTGACAGAGACGCTGAAAATGAATGGCACATCATTTTATTTCACTCATATTGCGGGGCACTTGATGGAAGTTAATTTACATATAAAACAGGTTGTGTGTTAGGCAGTTACTAGTGTCAGGTGATGTGTCCTGGCCAGGGGCACTTTGGAGAACATAATACTGTGAATAGCAAGTGCAACTTCTGCATGCTTTGCGTTTTTTACTGTTGCTGTCAGCAACAGTAAAAAAGCTTGGAATTTCATATTTTTCAGAGGCACGGCCACTTGATTTTATTTTTAATATATATGGTATAACTATCAGTGAAATAAACAAATGAAAATAACCAGTGTATTACACAAAATAATGTATTGGTATTTATTTATAAAATAGCCTGGTACCAATATTTGTACAAACTCCTGAGGCAATGGTTCATACTCATTCATCACTGGACTTGTTTGAAGACGGCCAGTGGTGGAAGAAGTACTCAGATGTTTTTCACTTACGTGAAAGTAGCAATACCACAACGTAGAAATATTCTCTTACAAGTAAAAGTCCTGTAATCAAAATTGTACTTGAGTAAAAGTACAAAAGTATTGGCATCAAAATATACTTAAAGTATGAAAAGCAAAAGTACTAATTTGCCAGAAAAGTTTTACAAATTTGCCAAAATCTTTCAAAGATATTCATTGGCCAATTTGGCCCCAAACGTATGGCCCCAATGAAATCCCTGCCCGTGCTTCCATTTAGACACACGAGGGCAGTGTTGCACAACAAAAGGACCAACCTGCACATAATGTTATTTGGAAATTGATTGATTGATTGTAAAACAACACAGTTACATTTATAATACTTTTGTCTAAAAGGTCCGACCAAAAAAGTCCTTGCGGACTTGTTTCTGTTGGGGTCCTTGAATTAATTTCATGACATATATAGTAGCAACCAAACATTTCAAATCAACATAAAAATGTCTGTCTGTCTGTCTGTCTCTCTCTCTCTCTGTCAGACGTCCCCATCATGTATTTCCAGGATAACAGAGATAACACTCCCAGTTATTTTGAGAGCGAAATGCCAATATGATACGATATGATGAATACAATATGATGATGCCAATATGCCAACAATTTTGATACGTTTTATTTTGATGTGTTTATTTTGATTTTATTTGTGTGTGTGTGTGTGTGTGTGTGTGTGTGTGTGTGTGTGTGTGTGTGTGTGTGTGTGTGTGTGTGTGTGTGTGTGTGTGTGTGTGTGTGTGTGTGTGTGTGTGTGTGTGTGTGTAAAGCGTTGTTTGCGTTGTAAAGAGGTGCTGTTTAAATGCAATATGTATCTGTCGTTATATTCTCTCTCTTGTTAGAACTTGTTTGGCTCAAACCTGAAGAACCTGAAAAGTGAAGACAGACAATGACACAGTTCTCAACTGTCAGAGGAACAGCACAGTGTGGGTTGTGTTTTAGGGTGGATTGTCCCTTTAAATGTATCTGCAGTTTAATCCTAATCTTGTTTTTGTTTTGTTTACATTATAACAAGTGGGTGAATGTTAACATAACTATTAAAAACAGGAACCAAGTGTACATCTAAGATTTGACCACATTATTAAAAATATATACGTGAACCTCAGATGTTGGGACTTGAAGTAAAAAACTATAATCTGTATGATTTTATAGATGCACAGGTCATGTGATATTAAAATGTAAACTGTGTTATTTGATCTGGAACCGGAGTATGTGTATGGAAATGATTGGACCATCTTACTACTATACGTTGGTGTGTGGAGAGATGGTATAAACATAACTACATGATAGAGAAGTACAGCCATTGTTCATCTGGAAACCAACATTCTTCAAATACACAATAAAGCTCATTATGTACTAAATTATGACTACATAGCGGGGTGGGGGGGGGGGGGGGGGACTAGCCTAGGACTTGTTGCAACAAGACTCCACCTGGTTGAAGATGCGTAATATAATATAACACAGGAGTGTGGCTTTAGACACCCACTTGTTAGTGCATTGGTACATTCAACCATTTTGACACGACAACAACTCAGTGAACTGAACAGTCTGGACGAATGTTGTTTTGCCATGTTGGATTAAAGTATAACGATTAATTTAGGGTAAGTGTATTTAATCAATATGGTATCACATGCTGGATTAAAGCATAACAATTAATTTAGGGTAAGTGTTATAATCAAGAAGCCTATCTGGTATTACATGTTGGATTAAAGCATAAAGATTAATAGGGTAAGTGTGATTAATCAATATGGTATTACATGTTGGATTAAAGCATACAGATTAATTTAGGGTAAATGTTATTAATCAGGTCTGGTATTACAGAGGTTAATGTAATCATACTGCTAGTCTGCTGTTATGAAGGTTAATGCTGTTTAAGTGTTATATACGACATATTAGAACCACTTGTTATTGTTTATGAAAGGTTTTTTAATCTAACGTACACACATTGAAGGAGAACTTTGAATATGACCCCTGTGTTAGTGTTCATTAGTTAATAGACCATTATACAATAATGTGAGTTAGAACACTGGTTCCAAAACATTTCCATGTGAAGGACCCTCAGACTGACATGTATTTGACCAGGGACCCCCCGTATGAAAAGGTGTTGTACCAGGGACCCCCATATGACAAGGTGCTGTACCAGGGACCCCCATATGAAAAGGTGTTGTAACAGGGACTCTCATATGAAAAGGTGTTGTGCCAGGGACCCCCATATGAAAAGGTGCTGTACCAGGGACCCCCATATGAAAAGGTGTTGTGCCAGGGACCCCCATATGAAAAGGTGTTGTACGACCCCCATGACATAAGATGTTTTTCAAAATAGCAGATCTACAAGCTTAAAACCTGTCGCCAGGCAAAGTATTGGGAGCTTGTAGGTGTGTGTGTGTGTGTGTGTGTGTGTGTGTGTGTGTGTGTGTGTGTGTGTGTGTGTGTGTGTGTGTGTGTGTGTGTGTGTGTGTGTGTGTGTGTGTGTGTCAGCTACATGATCTTTCACTCAAAAACTACTGTGAAACACAGTTTGTTTTCACCAATAGGCAACCTTGTTGCCTATTGAACAATGTTCAGTTGTTCAGCACAGATAGATAGATAGATACTGTAGATATATACTTTATTGATCCCGAAGGAAATTTGTTTTGCTCAACGGCTCCAGTGCAATACATTCATACAGAGGCCAATAAAAAAGAAGCATGGTAAACATTTAAAAAACATTACACCAATGGGAATGAATGAATGCATTAATAAAAAAACTATCAGTTATAAGCAGTTAAAAGACCTAGGTAAAAGCAGTTAAAAGAGCACAGCTAAAAACAAATACATATAGATCAGCTGGTCAACCCCCTCCCCCTCCCTCCTCTCTCCCCCAGTGCATCATTATGCAGCCTAATGGCCCTTGGGATAAAAGAGTTCCTGAATCTGTCCGTGCTACACTGCAGTGATCGGAGCCTATTGCTAAAATTGCTCTTCTGTGCATAAAGTGCTGTGTGCAGTGAGTGGCTGGCATCATCAAGAATGGACACTGCCTTGGCCAGGGTCCTCCTCTCTGCCATAGCCACCACTGACTCTAGCTCAGTCCCAGTCCCTATGACCTTGCCGGCCCGCCTAATCAGTCTGTCCAGTCTGACTGTATCTCTCCGTCTGGCATTACCTCCCCAACACACCACAGCATAGAAGACAACGCTGGAAACCACTGACTGGTAAAACATCTGCAGGAGCTTCCTGCAGATGTTAAAAGAGGCCAGTCTCCTCAGGAAATACAGCCTGCTCTGACCCTTCTTATAGAGACTGTTCGTGTTTGCTGACCAGTCCAGTTTATGATCAAGCTCTACTCCCAGGAACTTATAGGACTCGACCACCTCAACCTCCACCCCCCCGATGGAAACTGGTTGTGGGGTGGGGCGGGTTCTCCTGAAGTCGATAACGATCTCCTTGGTCTTGGCGATGTTTAGCTGTAGCTTGTTCAGCTGGCTCCAGCCCACAAAGTCCTCTATCACTTTCCTGTACTCCCCCTCCTCCCCCCCCTTAATACACCCGACGATGGCTGTGATGACAGACAGTAAAGAGGTGAAATTGGCTCCCATTGCTCTGGCCGGGACCATGTTAACGTCACTGTTTATATTCTGTCCTATATGTTGTCTAAATGACCATGTTAACATCATTGTTTATATTCTGTCCTATATGTTGTCTAAATGACCATGTTAACATCATTGTTTATATTCTGTCCTATATGTTGTCTAAATGACCATGTTAACATCATTGTTTATATTCTGTCCTATATGTTGTCTAAATGACCATGTTAACATCATTGTTTATATTCTGTCCTATATGTTGTCTAAATGACCATGTTAACATCATTGTTTATATTCTGTCCTATATGTTGTCTAAATGACCATGTTAACATCATTGTTTATATTCTGTCCTATATGTTGTCTATGACCATGTTAACATCACTGTTTGGAGAGACGTGTTGTTAACTGCTGTCTATTGTTATGTTGACCTACAGTATATGTTGTCTATACCATATGACCTATGTTGTTGTCTATATGACCATGTGTAACGTCACTGTTTGGAGAGACGTGTTGTTAACTGCTGTCTATTGTTTCTTTAAGAAGCAACAACAAAGCTGCATGCTAGGCTTCCTTCTACAGTGGTAGTATGAATGCAAATCACCCAGGCATTAAAAGTCACACCTCTTGATTCCATGTAGCGGCCATGCAGTCTGGCGGGCACGCACGTGTGTCGTGCATCGCCAGTTAGACACACAGCTCCAGACAGACAGACAGACAGACAGTTGAATTGACAGGAAACACATTGAAGTAACCTCAGTTACAATATGAACCGGAAGATGACAGGCGTGTGTGTGTGTGTGTGTGTGTGTGTGTGTGTGTGTGTGTGTGTGTGTGTGCGCGTGTGCGTGTGCGTGTGTGTGTGTGTGTGTGTGTGTGTGTGTAGACACTTTCCTGCACTCATGCTGTCATGTGGTTGTCGTCAGGCAATTCAATATTTATAAAACACACACACTTAACAACTTTGAACCTGCCAAACCCATTTTTAGCATGTAAAAGGTAAACAAAAATCATAATGAAAAATCGGCACATCTACAAGCTCAGTACGCATCACATGGCTTTGCATTGTGAGCTTGTAGATCGGCTAAACAAGGTTTATGCGTAACAGCGACAATATGTAACTTCTCGCTTCTGCTTTGTGGTAATTACCCCCGCCCCACACACTTCCTTTCTGTCTCTCTCTCTATGCACTGAAACTCTAGTCTACAGCCTCCATTTTGAAACACAGCCCATGAGGGAAGTGAACGGTTGAACAGAAACGGAGTGAGACGACGCAGATATGATACATTCTTCTAGTGCGGTGTGATAAATGTAGAGTAAGTATCTTCATATTATGTTCTATAACAATTCTCTCTGTTCTGCTGGTATAAAGGTTATTGTTGCATTAGAGTTTCAACACCAGGGTTGTTGGTCTGGAAGGATGTTGTGACGAGGGCTGGCATGTTGCTGTGGGCCCGTGGCCACAGTAATTTTGTATTTTAGTTTTTCACGGCACAGGCTGATGGCAGCATTAACTTATTTTATGATACAATATTTTATTAAACAAATGCTACAGCAAAGTGTATAGTGAAATCTATATAAAAAAATACATAAATGAAAATGACAGGGAGTGAAATGATGTTCTTAAGTTAATTGTTAAACCTTATTTTGCTCCAGTACACATGACAGGTCACTACAGTAAGGTTGTTGATGTCACATGACAGGTCACTACACTGACTACAGTAAGGATTAATGTACGTATATCTACATCAGGCTGGACGTATTCACAAGTTTCCTGTGTCCCATGAGCCTTTGCGTTAATTTTGGGCATCACTTTCTGTTCCACTCCACACAGCTGAATCAAATTAATGATCAATGGCTCTTGCCACTTGCTCTTAGCTGTAGTCTAACAAATATATAACTATATATAATAACTCCTGTCCTGTGTTTCATTCTGACTGGCTGATGTTGCTGCTGTGACCATTGTTGCCAGATTTTGTAAGAGAAACAAGCGGCCAGGTGACAGGTCTATGAAAACAAGCCCAAAGATGAGGAGCCGGGCTGATGGGAGGGTTCAAATTAATGTAGGTAATCACTGATTGGTTAATCCTGGCCTTGATTATTGTCCCAGTCTAGCCCTGTGCTCTGCAAAAAACTTGCAAGGTATCACTTACCCTACCTTTAAAATCCTTTGGGGGAACCCCGAACTCGCTTCAACCCGCGCCACAAAACGATACATAAATCAACGACTCGACCCGCCCGCGACCCGCGGTGAAAAAAAAGAAGATAATCATGAGTGAGTGTGAGTGAACTGCTGCGCGACACCGTAGCCTACATCGCACATCAGTATAAACAAATGAATATATGTTTTGGCCTTTACATCTAGCAACCTTAATATGCAAAACCTACAGCTTGTGTTTAGTTTTGTTAATGTTATACATCAATACATGAATGATGGCGCAAGGGAGGTTGATTACTTGCCTTAGTTGCCTGCAATGTGTATGTGTCACCAACTTTCGCCACTAACACTTTATCCATTGCAGACAGACAGTCACTGTGCTTGCTTGTATAATATCCACAATCCACGATTATCGTCAAGTGGGTCCGGCTTGGTTCATATTCTATCACTTCGGGACCCCGGTTCTGTTTATCATTACACCCGAGCAAACCACCCGTATGCAGCAGCTGTGTAAAGCTTCATTTGTGCTTCGCTGTATGGCGGTGTTGTTGCGTATTAAGTCCGGACAGAGGAGGATTGAGACGAAAATCGTTAACTTTTTCATAAAAGCATGAAACTTGGTACACTTGTACAGTTTGGGCCCCTGAACATTTTCAGATATGGAGCCATCGCAAAAACGCCCCCTGGTGGCCATGGAGGCCATTTTACTTTCCACCATAACCAAATAATGTATTTTGCATCATAACTCTTGAACCAAACATGATAATACAGAATAGGTGATCCCTACACATATGTTTTGATGGTCAACGATTACAATAATATCATGTACAACATCATAAACTGTTCAGGTGAATAGGTCAATTCAAGCACGTTATTTGTGTCCAGGTAGCTCAGTTATTAGAGCACTCGCCTTTGGATCACAAGGTTCTGGGTACGATCCCAAAGAACCTCTGTGTATGAGTATCATGGCTTGGGTAACTAAGATGTGAATTGAGTACTGAGAGGTGATGGTAGGTGTTGCTCCACCTCAGCAATCTAGGGGTCAAGCGCATTGAATTGGGAATAGACACCCTCATTCTCAGCCAATACCGATGATAAGCCACTCTTACTTAGTCAGTGACGTTGAAAAAAGGAAATCACAATATCTGAGAAGGGTCATTCCTATGTTCCCAGAGTCCTGCTGTATGTTCCACGGCTTTCTATTCCGTTAACACACATAGAGTAAACTTTTTAAAAGGTTGTTGGGTACTCTTTCTCCAAGGGCCCTGTGTACATCTGCGTGCTATGTTCCTGGAACATTCCCAAACATTCAAACATCCTTTCTTATTTTCTGATATTAAAGTTAATATTATGTTTGGGCAGAATTTGTTTCAAATTACATGTGCTTGCTAACATACATTATCTGGTGCGCTATATCATAGAGGGGTGTCTCTGACCCCGGACAGAGACCAGGCAGAGTGGGGGATTGGTGGGGCAGGTGAGTGAGGTGTGGTTGTATAGGGGTGTGATAGAGGTGCAGGGATGTGTGAGTGGGAGGTGGAGGTACTGTATGGAGGTTAGTAAGGTACAGTAGATAAGTCTAGAGGTTCCCCCTTTTTTTTTGTATTTTGAAAAACATTTTTAAATACCGGCAGTTCAAATAGCCAATCTACAAACTCACAACGTGCCGATGTAGATCGGCTAGTTGAACTATTTAAAAATGTTTTTCAAAATGGTAAAATATGGCTAATACGTTTAGGCATAAGGGGTAAGGAAAGATAGGGCCCAGAGCATGCATGACACAACTGGTCCCTTATGTTTCAAGGCAGCCATCATTGTCATCACCAATTTGCTTACTGGCCCCAGGTTTAAGCTGGGTGTCCCAAGTCCATGACAAATATCTCTAAAACACAAAAATGTAGTGATGTGTTTTCAACACATCACTACCAAATTGTCCCGTTAAAATAATACTTGTTTTGTGTGCTTACATAGATGTTTATCTTGTTCTAATCTATTATGTTGAAAAGTGCAGTCACTAAGTGCTAAAATAATTGTTCCCCATCCTGATGAAACACCAGGTATAAAAAGATTCAAATAAATTGTCATTGTAGTGAAAACAGCCGATCTGCAAGCTCACGGGTCACATCAAGATGCATTGTGAACTTATAGATCACAATTTTTTAAATTCTGTGTTATTCCATTGTAATTTCAGCGTTTATAAATTATTTTATATACTGATTTTATATTGTTTTATCTCATATGATTATCATGCTGATTTTTTATTATCTTACTCTTTAAAGCACTTTGTAACCTGATTTGGAAAAGCGCTATACAAATAAATTCATTATTTTTGTAAATGGAAGCATTCAGTATAGTATATAGCCTATATCTGTTACCAGAACCATTATGATAATTTTATGCTTTTCAAAAACAAAACAAAAACAGACTTAATTGGAAGGATTCACATTAAATTTTTTGCAGTTAATGTAGCCACTGCCACCTTCCTATGACTCAATTTGGGGTCCTAACCCACAGTTTGAGAACCTCTGTTTTATATGTTATCACTGTAATCCTTAACCATCAAAACATGGGTGTAGAAATCACCTATTCTGTATTATCATGTTTGGTTTAGGAGATATGATGCAAAATACATAATTTGGCTATGGAAAGTAAAATGGCTGCCATGGCCACTAGGGAGTGTTTTTTGCGATGGCTCCATATCTGAAATTGTTCAGGGGCCCAAACTGTACAAGTGTACCAAGTTTCACACTTTTATGAAAAAGTGAAAGATTTTCTGACAAAACCACTGGACTACCTCACAACATAACTGAATTGACCATTAACTATTCACCTGAACAGTTTATGATATTGTACATGATATTATTGTAATCAGTGACCATCAAAACAGGAATAGACATCACCTATTGTGTATTAATATGTTTGGTTCAGGAGTTATGATGCAAAATACATTATTTGGTAATGGCAGAAAGTAAAATGGCCGCCATGGCCACCATCGGGCGTTTTCGTGATGGCTCCATATCTGAAAATGTTCAGGGCCCCAAACTGCAGAAGTGTACCAAGTTTCATGCTTTTATGAAAAAGTGAACGATTCGCCTAAAATATCGTCTCAATCCTCCGGACTATATCGAAAATAGCAGACATACAAGCTCACAACGCGGCGCATTGCGACGTGTTGTGAGCTTGTAGGTCTGATATTTTCACTCTTGACTGTACGCCCGCGCCGCGGGTTGACTCGCGGGACCCGCGGGTAACGGGTCAACCCGCGCATCACTACTGGTATTACATGTAACATGTTGGATTAAAGCATACAGATTAATTTAGGGTAAATGTTATTAATCAGGTCTGGTATTACAGAGGTTAATGTAATCATACTGCTAGTCTGCTGTTATGAAGGTTAATGCTGTTTAAGTGTTATATACGACATATTAGAACCACTTGTTATTGTTTATGAAAGGTTTTTTAATCTAACGTACACACATTGAAGGAGAACTTTGAATATGACCCCTGTGTTAGTGTTCATTAGTTAATAGACCATTATACAATAATGTGAGTTAGAACACTGGTTCCAAAACATTTCCATGTGAAGGACCCTCAGACTGACATGTATTTGACCAGAGACCCCCCGTATGAAAAGGTGTTGTACCAGGGACCCCCCGTATGAAAAGGTGCTGTACCAGGGACCCCCATATGACAAGGTGCTGTACCAGGGACCCCCATATGAAAAGGTGTTGTAACAGGGACTCCCATATGAAAAGGTGTTGTGCCAGGGACCCCCATATGAAAAGGTGTTGTACCAGGGACCCCCATGACTTAAGATGTTTTTCAAAATAGCAGATCTACAAGCTTAAAACCTGTCGCCAGGCAAAGTATTGGGAGCTCGTAGATCTGCTATAGATAGTGAGTGTGTGTGTGTGTGTGTGTGTGTGTGTGTGTGTGTGTGTGTGTGTGTGTGTGTGTGTGTGTGTGTGTGTGTGTGTGTGTGTGTGTGTGTGTGTGTGTGTGTGTGTGTGTGTGTGTGTGTGCGTGTGTGTGTGTGTGTGCGTGTGTGTGTGTGTCAGCGCTACATGATCTTTCACTCAAAAACTATTGTGAAACACAGTTTGTTTTCAGCAATAGGCAACCTTTCCATGTTCAGTTGTTGTTCAATGAAGTCAAGCACAGACAGTAAAGAGGTGAAATTGACTCCCTTTGCTCTGGCCGGGACCATGTTAACGTCACTGTTTATATTATGTCCTATATGTTGTCTAAATGACCATGTTAACATCATTGTTTATATTCTGTCCTATATGTTGTCTAAATGACCATGTTAACATCATTGTTTATATTCTGTCCTATATGTTGTCTATGACCATGTTAACATCATTGTTTGGAGAGACGTGTTGTTAACTGCTGTCTATTGTTATGTTGACCTACAGTATATGTTGTCTATACCATATGACCTATGTTGTTGTCTATATGACCATGTGTAACGTCACTGTTTGGAGAGACATGTTGTTAACTGCTGTCTATTGTTTCTTTAAGAAGCAACAACAAAGCTGCATGCTAGGCTTCCTTCTACAGTGGTAGTATGAATGCAAATCACCCAGGCATTAAAAGTTACACCTCTTGATTCCATGTAGCGGCCATGCAGTCTGGCGGGCACGCACGTGCGTCGTGCATCGCCAGTGCATCTGCGGGCGTGTGCGTGTTGGTCCAAAAGGGTGGTTATACACCGTAGTGACGTGTTGCACACCACTACACCCCTGAACCCTATTTTTATATTATGTTCTATAACAATTCAATCTGTTTTGTTGTTATGAAGGTTATTGTTGCGTAGAGTTTTGACACCAGGGTTGCTACATTATTGTATGAAACAAATTAATCATTGTGAATTCATGTAAAACAAAATAGAGAAAGAAAGAAACAACTGACAGAGGGAAATTGTTTCTAAGTGAACATTGAAACCTTATTATGCTCCAGAGCTTCTGAAACTATGGTCTGTTATGATGTTAGAATATCTAACATGAAAACGTGAAAATAGTTCTGAATCTTTCGTGTATGTCTATTGTCATTGATTATATAGATGATGTTTACATCAGTGGGATCTCAAACTTTGTATGTATTTCAAAGACCTCAGTTTGGTTTAGTTTGGACTCCAGACCCCATGAGAGTGTACAATAGATCCATTTGTACACTCTCAGAGTTACAGACCTGTAAGGGTCCATAAATGGTTCTATTTGTACACTCACAGTTGTGCACATGCAGTATTTCCTTTTTTATGATCTATTTCATTGACTGTAACCCTGACAGGTTTAATAAAGACCTAAAGATGAGTGAGTGTGTGGAGAGAGAGGAGGAGGGACCAGACAAACATCACATCCACAGACAAGAGTCTCCAACACCCAGCTGTGTGTCTAAAGATGATCCTCCTGACTTCAGTAATGAACCTGGACCTCCACACACACAGTATGTGAATCCTCCTTATGCCCCACCAATATACACTATAACACTATGACCCAACGAGGCATGGAAATAGCAGATAATTTACATTAAACTATGGAATATATATCTTTCTATGCAACTTGTGTTGTACTGTATTTAGTGGTACAATTATTTTATTCATTTTATGTTATGTTTTCATGTAATATTGTGAGATGAAGAAAATATGTTGACTGTATTACCTGTACTGTTAATAATCGTGTTAATAAAGTATAGAATCAACCCAAAGAGTTTACTCTCTTATACTTGTATAAGTTGACATAACAATAAATTATCTTGAACAATTTGACATTTTCATTCACATGATTATTGCAGTTTTTTGTTTTGTTTATCACAGACCAGAGTCTCCAACAGACAGCTGTGTATCTATGAAGAGTGACTGGTCTAAAGGTTATGTTCCTGACTTCAGTAATGAACCTGGACCTCCAAATACAGAGTATGTGAATCCTCCTTTACAAAATACACAATATGCACATACAACTTTAGAACATGACACAGTGATCTCATGCTAAGTAACACGAGCAAATTACAAAAAACTAAACAAAGGGCCCTATTTCTCGTGACGTGGTGTCTGCTATTTAAAGGGCAGCTTTGCAGATTTTGCTCCCAAACCCTATTTTAACCCATTCAATCCAGGAACGCATACTGTCATTTTAGACTTTTAGCTTTAACCATTATTTTATACTTTGGGCTAGAGGTCGTCGGGTTAGGCATGTAACCCGAAACACCCTGGTTCCGACCCGTACCCGGCTCGGTCACGGGTCCATTCACAAGAAGTGACTCCGGGTCCGGGTCGGAGCCGGTACAGTCCGTCTCGGGTCTCGGTTCTCCGACTGTGAAATGGACGGTTCCACTAATACCCGAGTGGACCCGGCGAGCGGGGGGTCTCGGGCCTCAGACTGTGAAATGGACGGTTCCATTAATACCCGAGTGGAGGGAGGGAGGGAGGGAGGTCGCTCAAAAGACAGACTGGCAGTGACGCAGTCAATGACTGGCTGCTATTTATATTATCATATCACTACATAATGTTATATCATTGACCTAAATGGTGATATATTAACAAGGATAGGATGATTAAAAAATATTTTTGTCTGTATTAGCCTTGATGATCGTCTTTCTTGACCGAAGGCTCTGTCTGTATTAGGAACAACTTTGGACAGGTGGAGAACTTTAGTTAAACTTGCAGAGGGGCGCATTACTTTACCTGAGTTACATCTTCTGATAGTTGTACTTGAATGTTGACATGAAATAATAATCCTGTTTAGTGTTTCACTACCACGAGCAAAGACTACAACGCATATTAACGACGCTGATGAACACACACGTTGAAAGGCTAGGACAAAGATACCAAGGATTCGACAGTGATGTCACTATGCAACAAGGAAGTAGCGACGGACGATACGCCATTTTCGAAGTTTAAAGCTGGTTTAAAGACAGCAAGGATTCGTCGGCGATCTTATGTGTCATCACCGACGAATCCTTGGACATATTTTACCCACTCATTTATATACACCAGTTATATCAAATATTCTATGAAAACAAGGCCAAACGAAGCGCCTTCACACATATACCTTGCCTCTTGGAAAACAGCTGATCTACAAGCTCACAACGCGTCCCCACACCCACCTGCACTTTCACAACCAACTCCAAAACACAGTACCACCAATATTGCCCCTAAACCGCTTACAATAGGCCAACATGGCAACACCAAAGTTCCACACCATAGACCCCGCCCACTCTCTGAGTGCATTCTTACGGATCTCTCTGTGTGTGTGTGTGTGTGTGTGTGTGTGTGTGTGTGTGTGTGTGTGTGTGTGTGTGTGTGTGTGTGTGTGTGTGTGTGTGTGTGTGTGTGTGTTTGCGACGGGACCCGGGGCGGCGGGGGGGGGCGAGCAACATGGCAACGCCAGGGAGCCACATTTAATTCTGCATCGTGGTGTGTGTGTGGGTGGGGGGGAGATGATCGCACCACAACTTGGGTCCGCGGCCGTGTATGCGTGGACACGCACGTGCGCATGCACGTTGGGGAGGCACGTGTCACAATGTACATTATTTGTGTTTGCGCGACGCCCGTGTGTGTGTTCGCGACAGGCCACGGGCCGCATGAGGATGTACCGTGGTGTGTGTGTGTGTGTGTGTGTGTGTGTGTGTGTGTGTGTGCGCGCGCTCGCGACGGCTCGCGTGTGTGTGTTGGCGACGGCCGACGGGGGACGGCTCCGCCTGTTAGATCTGTATATGCGCGGGTGTTTGTGTGTGTTCTGTGCCTCCACGACGGGATGTGCGTGTGTGTGTACACACTACACCATTGGTTCTCAAAGTGGGGTCCGGGACCCCCAGGGGTCCTTGAGGGAGTTCCATGGGGTCCCCAGCTAAATGATAGATTAGGCACCAAATGGACCCTTATGGGTCTGTAACTCTGAGAGTGTACAAATGGAACCAAATGGACTCTAACGGGTCCATTTGGTTCCATTTGTACACTCTCAGAGTTACATTAACATACATTTTACGATATAAACTGGGGTCCAAGGGATAGAAATGCCATTAAATGGGGGTCCGTAGCCCTAATGCATGTCAAACTGGGGGTCCTTGAAATTAAAATGGTTGAGATTCACTGCTAGAGCCGTAAAAAAATCTTCTCTTATGGGGGTCCCTGGCATATCTTTTCAAATGGGGGTCCGTGGGCTAACAAGTGTGAATTTGGGGGTCCTTGCCATGCGCACGCGTGTGCATGTGTGCGTGCGCACGTGTTTTTGTGTGTGGTGGGGGGCTCTAGTCTAGTGTGGGTTGCATTGCCCTCTAGTGTTGGTTCTACAGAATTGCCTGGGGGGGGGGGGTGAAAACGAGCGCTCCTTTTTCAATTTCCCTGGTTTTCCAATTTCCCTGTAACATATATGTAAATCAGGCACTATGTTATTTTACCCACAGACTTTCCGCACAGCGATAAGACGACCCTGGGCCGCGTCTTAAACGCAAAACACGTAGTTTAGTTGTACACAAGAGTGTGCGGGTGGGGCGTTTGGGTGGTGCAGTGGTAAAGTAGCAGCCCAAAGCCAAAGAGCCTGATGGTTCGATACCACCGTGGTGCATCCGGCTTTGTCAAGCGTTTATACGAACACAATTGATCCGTGTTCGGGGCGGGAAGCCGGATGGGGAGGGTGATAAGTGTTACTGTATGTACTCCTATGAGCTAGGGCTCTACATCCTCCCGGTGCGTGCTCCTCACTGGTAGTCAGTAGGACACAACAGCAGTGACAACACACAGATATGTATGGGGAAGAAATAATTGGCATAACGACTAAATTCGGGAGAACTAGGGGTAAAAAGAAAAGAAAAGTGAGGCAATAAATGTACATAACAATGGACAAATGGACATTTTCATTCACATGATAATTGTTTAAACATTTGTATGATTCCATAAGTCTTTACCACAGACCTGAGTCTCCAACACCCAGCTGTCTGTCTATGAAGAGTGACCGGTCTAAAGATTTTCCTCCTGACTTCAGTAATGAACCTGGACCTCCAGATACAGAGTATGTGAATCCTCCTATACAATATACACTATAACACTATACAACATACACACTACAACACTATGACACAACAAGGAATGGAATTTATTTATAGAAGTGGTAATATTATTTTAATGTCGTGAAGAACATATATTGACTGTATTACCTGTACTGTTAATAATTGTGTTAAGTATTCAATTTAACCCAAATACTTTACTCTCTTATACTTGTATAATGTGACATAACAATAAATAATCTTGAACAAATGGACATTTTCATTCACATGATAATTGTAATTGATAATTAAATCATTTGTATGATTCCAGAAGTCTTCACCACAGACCAGAGTCTCCAACAGACAGCTGTGTATCTATGAAGAGTGACTGGTCTAAAGGTGATGTTCCTGACTTCAGTAATGAACCTGGACCTCCAAATACAGAGTATGTGAATCCTCCTTTACAAAATACACAATATGCACATACAACACTAGAACATGACACAGTGATCTCATGCTAAGTAACACGAGCAAATTACAAAAACTAAACAAAGGGCCCTATTTCTCGTGACGTGGTGTCTGCTATTTAAAGGGCAACTTTGCAGATTTAGCTCCCAAACCTTATTTTAACCCATTCAATCCAGGAACGCAAACTGTCATTTTAGATTTTTAGCTTTAACCATTATTTTATACTTTGGGCTATTAAAAAATAGCAGATATACAAGCTCATAGTGCGGCTATTTGTGCTAATCTTTGAATATATATATATTTTTAAAGCAAACATATTTAACTCAAATCTTTGCTTCTGGGAATTCTACAAATGTCTTCTAAATATTAAGTTAGAGGGTTGGGGTGGCATTTCTTCCCAACCCTCAAATATGACGTGAGAGCAAAACTGTGTTAAGACTGTCAAACACCTAGTCAGACTGTACCAAGTGGTCCGGCAAGAGAGGGGAGTGGGACTGGAATTTTTCTTATTTTTAGTTTGGCTTTTGTTTTGCATTTATTTAGTTATTTATGAATTTGTTTTAACCTGTATTAAATAAATAGTTATTTGTATGGTGTGCAAATATTAATGTTGCTAGATGGTGTTTACATAGCTTCTACTTATTTTCGGAGTGTCATGTTGCCCTTCACTATGGAGGTGCTGGTAGACAAGGTAACTGACACCTTAGAGCAGTCTTAAGAAGGTGATTGACATTAGCTGGAGGGGCCAGTCTGACTTGAACTACAGGAAACATGGGGTCTGTAGTCCATTGTAGTCCAGGAAATACTGACATTCTGTACGAGGATCTCACATTCGCCAAAATCATTGATAAAAACAAACAAAAAAACACAAAACACACTCCAACATCATGTTTATTATGTCCTCAACTTCATTAAAATAGGGTTTGGGTGCTAAATCTGCAAAGTTGCCTTTAAGGCATAGCGCCACCATTTCACTCGCAAATAATATTTCCCTTTCCATGCTAAACACAAAAACGTAAGACTCATCGCGCCACAAGCTGACTTTGCGCCTGGAGAAGTGGTATATATGTCACTTGGAAATTGGCATTTGTTTGGAAATTGGAAAGGTATGCTCGTTTTTAGGCGCGGGGCTTCGGCGCGAGGTGGGGCTTTTCGAGACAGGTTTTTTTACGCGAGGCACTCCTCCTCGCGATAACAGTTATTGTCCATGACAGAGGCGCGCCGACTCAGCAGAGCTTGAGGCCGAGGAGGCGTGCCTGAGCGCCACCAGGCGCGAGTTTCCGCGCCGTCCGGCCGATGGTCTGCTATTCGAATCAGCGTTGCCTGAGTTGGCCTGTGTTGTAAACCGATAGGGGGAGAATAGATCTTTTCATGGGTTACTATCCACAACACACATGTGTGTGTGTGTGCGTGTGTCACAGTTCGGGCGCTGCCGCCCCCCCCCCCCTCTCTTCACTAACTGTTCCCTGCCTGAGCCTTTGATGCCCGCGGTACGCCCGGCCGGCGGCCCTTGTGGCTAATGACTTTCATGCTCTTTATTAAGCCCTTCCAGCCGGTGCCCTTTGTTGGGACATTATACCTGTTGGCGTTTGTGTGCCTGTACCGTGACCTCTTTGTTTCCCTCTATGCCTGAGGGTTCTGTGTCGGTTCTGTTCCCGTTAGCCTTTGTTTTCCCGTTATCTTCTTGTCGTGTCCTGCGTTTGTGTCCTGCGTTTGGGTCCTACCCTGTTCCACCTAGTCCACACCGTGACAGAATGTCCGAACCTAACATGGACCCAGCGGGGCACGCGTCCGTTTTCTGCCAGACCGACGGTCCCGTGTTCGGTCCACCTGCCCTGGAGGGCGGGTTGGACATTATTATGGACGTATTAGTTCGCCTCGAGGCACGCCTACTCCACATGGAGACCACGCTGGCCGGCGGCCAGCGATCCATGTTGGTCCGGACTCAGGACATCTGGGAGCGGGTCATCCAGGGGGCGGGTCCGTCTCAGCGACCTCGAGCGGCGGCTTCGGTCCGCTCGAGTGCTCGCGCCACGTGCGGCTGCTCTACCAGTGAGCCGAGTTCGAGCGAGCTTCCCGAGGCTTCTACCTCCTCGTCCTCGGCGTTCCCACGGGAGTGGTCTCCTCCCCGTCCCCGGACCCGCAAGAGAGCTTGTGGCCCACGGTCTCTCTCCCGCGAGCGGGCTGGGCTCCGTCTACGGAGGTCGTCGTCGACGGAGAGTTGCCACCTTCCCCGCGAGCGGGTGAGAGCCCCGCATCGGCGGGTCATCCCGGCGCGTCACCGTTCCTCTCCTCGTCCTTGTCCTGCCGTATCTCCTCGTCCTGCCGTGTCTCCTCGTCCTGACGTGTCTCCCCGTCCTGCCGTGTCTCCTCGTCCTGGTTCTGGTCGAGCCGTGTCATCTGTCCTGTCTCCTGTGAGGGAGGTCCCGCCCGTGTCCCGTTTTCCGGTCGTCGAGGTCCCGCCCGTGTCCCGTTTTCCGGTCGTCGCTGTCCGGGGACTTTTCTCTTCTGCCTTGGTTCTCGCCCCCCTCCCGGCTCCTCGCCTGCCGTCCGGGCCTCTCCGTCCTCCTTCCGGCTGGTCCCCGGCGGTCGTCCTGCCTCGAGCTCCTCTTCTCTGCCCCGGTTCCTCGCCTGCCATTCCGGACCTCCCCTGCCGCTGTCCGTCCGGACCCGGGTGGCCATCCCGGCCTCGACCCGCGCCTCTCTCCTGCCCTGCCTGCGCCCTCTGCGCCGACACCCTCCGCGCAGAGCCCTGGCAGCGCTACTACCCCCCCTCCCCCCCGGTCCTGTCTCTGCCCTCTCCCCCCCCGGAGGTTCTGGTCCGCTTCTCTGCCCCACCCCCATTCCGGTTCTGGGAAGCCTGGGGGGGAGGTACTGTCACAGTTCGGGCGCTGCCGCTCCTTCAGCCCCGCCCCCCCCTCTCTTCACTAACTGTTCCCTGCCTGAGCCTTTGATGCCCGCGGTACGCCCGGCTGGCGGCCCTTGTGGCTAATGACTTTCATGCTCTTTATTAAGCCCTTCCAGCCGGTGCCCTTTGTTCGGACATTATACCTGTTGGCGTTTGTGTGCCTGTACCGTGACCTCTTTGTTTCCCTCTATGCCTGAGGGTTCTGTGTCGGTTCTGTTCCCGTTTTTACTGAAGTAAAGCCTTTGTTTTCCCGTTATCTTCTTGTCGTGTCCTGCGTTTGGGTCCTACCCTGTTCCACCTAGTCCATGCGTGTGTGCGCGTGTGCATGTGTGCGTGCACACATGCACACGCGTTTGTGTGTGTGGTGGGGGGCTCTAGTCTAGTGTGGCTTGCATTGCCCTCTAGTGTTGGTTCTACAGAATTGCCTGGGGGGGTGAAAACGAGCGCTCCTTTTTCAATTTCCCTGGTTTTTCAATTTCCCTGTAACATATATGTAAATCAGGCACTTTGTTATTTTACCCACAGACTTTCCGCACAGCGATAAGACGACCCTGGGCCGCGTCTTAAACGCAAAACACGTAGTTTAGTTGTACACAAGAGTGTGCGGGTGGGGCGTTTGGGTGGTGCAGTGGTAAAGTAGCAGCCCAACGCCAAAGAGCCTGATGGTTCGATACCACCGTGGTGCATCCGGCTTTGTCAAGCGTTTATACGAACACAATTGATCCGTGTTCGGGGCGGGAAGCCGGATGGGGAGGGTGATAAGTGTTACTGTATGTACTCCTATGAGCTAGGGCTCTACATCCTCCCGGTGCGTGCTCCTCACTGGTAGTCAGTAGGACACAACAGCAGTGACAACACACAGATATGTATGGGGAAGAAATAATTGGCATACCGACTAAATTCGGGAGAACTAGGGGTAAAAAGAAAAGAAAAGTGAGGCAATAAATGTACATAACAATAATTAATCTTGAACAAATGGACATTTTCATTCACATGATAATTGTTTAAACATTTGTATGATTCCAGAAGTCTTTACCACAGACCTGAGTCTCCAACACCCAGCTGTCTGTCTATGAAGAGTGACCGGTCTAAAGATTTTCCTCCTGACTTCAGTAATGAACCTGGACCTCCAGATACAGAGTATGTGAATCCTCCTATACAATATACACTATAACACTATACAACATACACACTACAACACTATGACACAACAAGGAATGGAATTTATTTATAGAAGTGGTAATATTATTTTTATGTCGTGAGAGGAAGAACATATATTGACTGTATTACCTGTACTGTTAATAATTGTTAAGTATTCAATTTAACCCAAATACTTTACTCCCGTATACTTGTATGATGTGACATAACAATAAATAATCTTGAACAAATGGACATTTTCATTCACATGATAATTGTAATTGATAATTAAATCATTTGTATGATTCCAGAAGTCTTCACCACAGACCAGAGTCTCCAACAGACAGCTGTGTATCTATGAAGAGTGACTGGTCTAAAGGTGATGTTCCTGACTTCAGTAATGAACCTGGACCTCCAAATACAGAGTATGTGAATCCTCCTTTACAAAATACACAATATGCACATACAACTCTAGAACATGACACAGTGATCTCATGCTTCGTGACGTGGTGTCTGCTATTTAAAGGGCAACTTTGCAGATTTAGCTCCCAAACCCTATTTTAACCCATTCAATCCAGGAACGCATACTGTCATTTTAGATTTTTAGCTTTAACCATTATTTTATACTTTGGGCTATTAAAAAATAGCAGATATACAAGCTCATAGTGCGGCTATTTGTGCTAATCTTTGAATATATATATATTTTCAAAGCAAACATGTTTAACTCAAATCTTTGCTTCTGGGAATTCTACAAATGTCTTCTAAATATTAAGTTAATGAGGGTTGGGGTGGCATTTCTTCCCAACCCGCAAATATGACGTGAGAGCAAAATGGCCACTGTGAGAATATAGTCAATGGACCACAGCTCATGTTTCATGTGGTTCCAGTACGACCTTCTCCTCCAGCTGATATCAATCACTGTGTTAAGACTGTCAAACACCTAGTCAGACTGTACCAAGTGGTCCGGCAAGAGAGGGGGGTGGGACTGGAGTTTATTTCTTATTTTTAGTTTGGCTTTTGTTTTGCATTTATTTAGTTATTTATGAATTTGTTTTAACCTGTATTAAATAAATAGTTATTTGTATCGTGTGCAAATATTAATGTTGCTAGATGGTGTTTACATAGCTTCTACTTATCTCCGGAGTGTCATGGTGCCCTTCACTATGGAGGTGCTGTTAGACAAGGTAACTGACACCTTAGAGCAGTCTTAACAGTCGCGCGACTAGCCCGTCAATCTGGTCGTTTTTGAGAATTTAAAGTGGATTATCTTCTCTCAAGAAGCTCCGAGGAAGTTCCCCTTTCATGACTTTTCCTAACTATTTGATTCAAATCATCTCTGTTTTAAAAAAAATCTTAAACGTATTATAAATATGAAATTAGCCCCATATATACCATCCCAGACGTTATATTTCGGCTATTTTGACCGTCCTCACCCATCTCTCCCCTAGGCAAGAGTAGTTGACACCTCGAGACCCCCCGCAGACCGGCCCGCAGACCGTCATTGTTCAAGTTAATGGATGATTTGCATTTCACTGTCAGCTTGGCCAAGGGACTTCATTAGTCCAATACTAATAATGAAATAATAATAAAATAACTGTGTTGTTCCCAGTAAATCTAACCTCTAAATGCTGTATTTCATCTAAGCATTGTGCAAAGCATGTTTATAGTGTAGCAGAGAGAAAGCGAGAGAGAGAACGGCTCTCTGTCTATGTTGCCATGTCTGCTTATTATAAGCGACTTTGGGCTTGTTTTTCCACGTCTTTCTATTATTATTATTATTATAATTATAATTATTATTATTATTATTACATATATAATAATATTGGTTTGTCAAGAGATATCAATGTGTTTTGGACATTGGATACAGTCTCATAATTAGACAGAGGCTACAGTGGTTATGACGGCCATGTCTGCAGTTGGACATGTCTCCTTTCAATGTGAGGTTTCCCGTTCCTGTGCCTAATTCAAGCTCACTGCTACAGCGATCGCGCTGTTTTATACGTTTTTGTCATGAAGATTTTACATAGGATCTCAGTTACCATTCCAAGTTACACATTCACGTTCCCAGTTATAGCCTATATTATTATTTTTCTGCCTGTAGCCTAAACCAAATGAAACTATAGCCAACATGTGAGCTTTGAGTGGGACTGAAATGTTAATAGATATTTAAAAGACAATGGTATCCCCCGCTGTGCGGGGGAGAAGGTGTCAGAGCGTCTGGAGCTCAGAGGGGAGACAGTGGCCAATGGAATAGCAGGGAAAAAATCTGTCATTTTGATCTGAAGCTAGTCTGAGTGGTAGTTGGTCTTACTGCAGTCATGCGAATGTTAAGTCAATTGTATAGTCATAATACATTACTTTCATCTCCACAGAGAGAAGACACCTGGACTGAAGACACTCAGTCAAACCAGAAGTGGACAAAGTAAGACATACTTGTTAATGTTAAAACCTGAAATGCATCAATGGCAGAAGCCATAAACTTAAACATTATTTTATCAGTGTTCATATCCAGATATGAATGAAAATAACCATCTTTCAAGTCTGAACAAAAACAAATGACCTAATATTATTCATTGTGGCTGTTTTTCTTCATGAATTGCAGATTTTCTAGATGTTGTTTAATTAATGATGTGCATACACAACTGTTAGGAAGTATAAACCTGAATGTTTAAAATGCATGAACTCTCTTCTCATAGCAGATGTCAGTCTGCAGGAGGATTTACAGGATTATAAGATCAGTTTGAACAGTCTTGATCGTGTGACATACGTCACTGAAGTGCCCTCCCTCAGCAGCATCTACACAGAGCTCTACATCACAGTGGGAGAGAGTGAAGGGGTTAATAACCAACATGAGGTCTGGCAGCTTGAGACTGCTTCCAAGAAGAAGATCCTCCATGACAAACCAATCAACTGCTGTGACATCTTTAAACCCCTCCTCCTTGGCAGAACGACTCCCACCAAAGGAGTTCTGACCAAGGGCATTGCTGGCATTGGAAAAACATTCTCTGTACGTAAGTTCACTCTGGACTGGGCAAAGGGTTTGGAAAATCAAAATGTAAATCTCCTGATTCCCTTTTCATTCCGGGAGCTGAACTTGGTCGGAGCTGAAAAGCACAGTCTTCTCAAACTGATCCATGTCTTCCACCCAACATTAAAGAAGGTCACAGCAGAGCAGCTTGCTGTCTGGAAAGTTGTGTTCATCTTTGATGGTCTGGATGAAAAAAGGTTTCCATTGCACTTTGTGTGCCCCAATGAACCTGGGAGCTGTGTTGTCGGGAGCCTAGTGCTCCTGGTAGGGTCTCCCATGGCAAAGTGGTCTCGGGGGAGGGGCCAGACTAAGAATGGTTCACCAAACACTTCATGGACAATTCAAGACGAAGTGATGCGACCCGGCCCGGAGGAAGCCCGGGGCCCTCCTCTGGAGCCAGGCCCGGAGGAAGGGCTCGTCAGCGAGCGCCTGGTGGCCGGGCTAACCACGGAGCCCGGCCGGGCACAGCCCGAAGAAGGAACGTGGGCAGATCTTCGCCGCCACGTGGGCCCACCACCCGCGATCGGAACCAGTGGGGTCGGGTGCACTGTCAGATGGGTGGCAGTGACAGCAGAGGTTCCAGACGGACCAATCAGGGGCAGCAGAGGCTGACTTTTGGGACGTGGAACGTAACTACGCTGGTGGGGAAGGAGCCTGAGCTGGTGCGGGAGGCAGAGCGCTACCGGTTAGACCTGGTGGGGCTTGCCTCCACACATAGCAAGGACTCTGGAACCAAACTCCTGGACAAGGGGTGGACCTTGTTTTATTCTGGAGTTGCTCAGGGTGTGAGGTCTCAGGCGGGTGTGGGGATACTCACAAGCCCCCGGCTGAGTGCCATCACGTTGGGGTTCACCCCGGTGGACAAGAGAGTCGCCTCCCTCCGCCTAAGGGTTGATGGGGGGAAAACTCTGACTGTTGTCTGTGCGTACGCGCCAAACAAGAGTTCAGAGTATTCGGCCTTTTTGGATACCCTGCATGGGGTCCTGCATGGGGCTCCGGTGGGGGATTCCATAGTCTTGCTGGGGGACTTCAACGCACACGTGGGCAATGACGGGGATACTTGGACTGGCGTGATTGGGAGGAACGGTCTCCCTGATCTGAACCTGAGTGGTGGCTTGTTATTGGATTTCTGTGCTAGTCATGGACTGACAATAACAAACACCATGTTCAAACATAAGGATGCTCATAAGTGTACTTGGTACCAGAGTACCCTAGGCCAAAGATCAATGATCGATTTTGTAATCGTATCAGCTGATCTGAGGCCGCATGTTCTGGACACTCGGGTGAAGAGAGGGGCGGAACTGTCAACTGATCACCATCTGGTGGTGAGTTGGTTCAGATGGCGGGGGAAGCCTCTGGACAGACCTGGCAAACCCAAGCGTGTAGTGCGGGTGAACTGGGAACGTTTGGAGGAGACCTCTGTTCGGAAGGAATTTAACTCCCACCTCCGGCGGGACTTCTCTGGCATCCCTGTGGAGGTTGGGGGCATTGAACAGGAATGGGCAATGTTTAAAGCCTCTATTGCTAAAGCTGCGGCTGTGAGCTGTGGTCAGAAGGTCTTAGGTGCCTCAAGGGGCGGTAACCCTCGAACACCCTGGTGGACAGCGGTGGTCAGGGAAGCCGTCCGACTGAAGAAGGAGGCCTATCGGGGTATGATATCCCAGGGGACTCCAGAGGCAGTTGCAAGGTACCGACAGGCCCGAAGGGCGGCAGCCACAGCTGTGACGGAGGCTAAGCAGCGGGTGTGGGAGGAGTTCGGGGAATCCATGGAGAAGGACTTTCGGGCGGCACCAAAGTTGTTCTGGACGACCATACGGCACCTCAGGAGGGGAAAGCGGGGAACCATCCAAGCTGTATACAGCAAGGATGGGGCTCTGCTGACTTCAAGTGAGGAAGTCGTAGGGAGGTGGAAGGAACACTTTGAGGAACTCCTAAACCCAATGACATCAGACCCACCCTCCCTGACAGGAGCAGAGCCTGAGGATGATGGGGGATCGGCGTCAATCTCCCGGAAGGAAGTCACTGAGGTAGTTAAACAACTCCACAGTGGCAAAGCTCCGGGGGTTGATGAGATTCGTCCAGAAATGCTGAAGGCTCTGGGTGTTGAGGGGCTGTCTTGGTTGATACGTCTTTGCAACATCGCGTGGAAGTCTGGGACAGTACCGAGGGAGTGGCAGACTGGGGTGGTGGTCCCACTTTTCAAAAAGGGGGACCAGAGGTTGTGTGCCAATTACAGAGGTATCACATTACTCAGCCTCCCTGGGAAAGTTTATGCCAAGGTACTGGAAAGGAGGGTCCGGCCGATAGTCGAACCTCAGATTCAAGAGGAGCAATGTGGTTTCCGTCCTGGTCGTGGAACAACTGACCAACTCTTTACTCTGGCAGGGATCCTGGAGAGGGCCTGGGAGTATGCATATCCGGTCTACATGTGTTTTGTGGATTTGGAGAAGGCATATGACCGGGTCCCCCGGGAGTTTCTGTGGGAGGTGCTGCGGGAATATGGGGTGAGGGGGACCTTGTTGAGGGCCATCCAATCTCTGTACGCCCAAAGCGAGAGCTGTGTCCGTGTGCTCGGCAGTAAGTCGGATTATTTTCCAGTGGGGGTTGGTCTCAGACAGGGCTGCGCCTTGTCACCTATCCTGTTTGTGATTTTCATGGACAGGATCTCGAGGCGAAGTCGTGGCGGAGAGGGTATACGGTTCGGTGAGCTAAGGGTTGCGTCACTGCTTTTTGCGGATGATGTGGTCCTGATGGCACCATCGGTCCGGGACCTTCAGCTCTCACTGGATCGGTTCGCAGTCGAGTGTGCGTCGGCTGGGATGAAAATCAGCATCTCCAAATCTGAGGCCATGGTTCTCAGCAGGAAACCGGTGGATTGTGAAGTCCGGGTAGGGAATGAGGCTTTGCCCCAGGTGAAGGAGTTTAAGTATCTCGGGGTCTTGTTCACGAGTGAGGGGAGGACGGAGCAGGAGATCAGCCGGAGAATCGGAGCAGCAGGAGCGGTATTGCAGTCGCTGTACCGCACTGTGGTGACGAAAAGAGAGCTGAGCCAGAAGGCAAAGCTCTCGGTCTTCCGAGCAATCTTCGTTCCTACTCTCACCTATGGTCATGAAGTGTGGGTCATGACCGAAAGAATAAGGTCGCGGGTACAAGCGGCCGAAATGAGTTTTCTCAGACGGGTGGCTGGCATCTCCCTTAGAGATAGGGTGAGAAGTTCGGTCACCCGGGAGAGACTCGGAGTAGAGTCGCTGCTCCTTCGCTTGGAAAGGAGCCAGCTTAGGTGGTTCGGGCATCTAGTACGGATGCCTCCCGAGCGTCTCCCTAGGGAGGTCCTCGCTGCACGTCCCACTGGGAGGAGACCCCGGGGCAGACCAAGGACCAGATGGGCGGATTACATCTCCACACTGGCCTGGGAACGCCTCGGGATCCCCCAGGAGGAAGTTGCTAATGTTGCTCAGGAGAGGAAGGTCTGGAGCTCTCTGCTGGAACTGTTGCCCCCGCGACCCGATTCCGGATAAGCGGTTGAAGATGGATGGATGGATTGCACTTCGACAACAATGACATTGTTTCTGATGTCACAGTGACAGCATCAGTGGACGTGCTGTTGACAAACCTCATCAAGGGGAAGCTGCTCCCCTCAGCTCTCCTCTGGATAACCACCAGACCTGCAGCAGCCAGTCAGATCCCTCCTGCATATGTTGACATGTCGACAGAAGTGCAAGGGTTCACAGACCCCCAGAAGGAGGAGTTCTTCAGGAAGATATTCAGTGATGAGAAGCTGGCCAACAGAATCATCTCACACATGAAATCATCAAAGAGCCTCCACATCATGTGTCACATCCCAGTCTTCTGTTGTATCACTGCTACCGTTCTGGAGGACATATTGAAGACAGACGAGACAGGACAGCTGCCCAAGAACCTGACTGCGATGTACAGCCACTTCATGTTGGTACAGACGAAGAGGAAGAAGCAGAAATATGATGAGACTCATGAGCTGAATCAACAGCAGCTCATGGAGGCTGACAGAGAAGTCCTTCTGAAGCTGGGCAGGCTGGCATTTGAACATCTGCAGAAAGGTAGCATCATGTTCTACCAAGAAGACCTGGAAGAATGTGGTCTTGATGTGAAAGACGCCTCGCTGTACTCAGGAGTGTGCACAGAGATCTTCAAAAGAGAGAGTGTGAAATTCCAGGGAACGGTCTACAGCTTTGTTCATCTGAGCATCCAGGAATTTCTGGCTGCAGTCTACCTGTTCTATTGTTACACAGAGAGGAACACAAAGAAGAACAGAAAGGTACTGAATACATTTCTGGAAGATGATGAAGAAGACGAAGTTGAAGATGATGATGATGATGATGATGGTGACATTGGCAGTGACATGTCGCTGGATGAATTCCTGAACAGAACCATGCAAAAAGCCCTGAATAGTCCAAATGGACACCTGGATCTCTTTGTCCGCTTCCTTCATGGCCTCTCACGGGAGTCCAACCATAGTCTGTTAGGATGTCTGCTGGGTCAGACAGAGAACAGTCCAGAGAGCATCCAGAGAGCCATCAACAACCTGAAGGAGATGACCACTAAAGATTACTCTCCGGAGAGAATTATCAACATCTTCCACTGTTTGATGGAGATGAACGACCACTCAGTACATCAGGAGATCCAACAGTACCTGAAGTCAGAGGATAGATCAAAGACATACCTGTCTCAGTCCCAGTGTTCAGCTCTGGCCTTCATGCTGCAGATGTCAGAGGAGGTTCTGGATGAGTTGAACCTGGACACATACAACACATCACAGAGCGGGCGACAGAGACTGGCCCCAGCTGTGAGGAACAGCAGAAAGGCTCGGTTAGTAGTCATATCGAAAACTAGAACAGAGTCAATCTACCTTCACACCTATAACACTATAACTCATTGGTTAATATAAAAGCTCAAATAATAACTAGGTCTCAAATCTGTCCAGGTCTCAAATAGTGAATTGCGTGTAGCTACGGCCAAATAAAAAATTGCCATTATGGGCAAAATCCTGCTAGATGGTCAACTGGACATTTAGCAGTTGACCATCTGTTATTCTTTTTTTTTTTACTGACTGAGAATGTCACCCTGCACTATGCAGAAGTAAACACACACAATCACAGTGCCATTACAGTATCCTGTCCTATGCATTGACAATATGTAAGCAAATACACACAATCACAGTGTCGTTATCACAGAATACACTAATAACGTTACAGTGTCAGGGGTGCTCGGGTGGCACAGCGGTAAAGTGCCTGTCAACCACCGCAGAGGTTGTGGGTTAGAATCCACTGTGGTCCATGTTGAGCATCTATGCGAATACAATTGGCCCAGACTGGTGTTACTCTAGAGTTATTGACTAAGCAGAGTGACCGTGTGCCTCATTGTAAATACTCATGGCTACAGGCACAAAGGACAGATCAAGTCTCATACAGATCCACCAGGAAAAGATGAATCTATCGTTTCCCCTCCTGCTCAGTAGCCCCACCTACTGGAGCTAAAAGTAAAACAAATAATAGATTATTATTGTATTATATACTGTACAAATAACATAATTTAAAACATAAATGTACAGAGTATCTCTTGGCCAAAGGGTGGTGATAGATGAAAGGCTGTGGGGATCACTCAGACAGCAGGGTTCATTCTTCATAGAGCTTGAAGGTTCAAAGCTAATTCCATGTCAAGAGCATGTCCCTGAGCAAGAAACGTAACCCCTGACTGCTCCCGGGAGCCTTATTAATGTTAATGTTAACTAGACCATACCCGTCAGGGGATATGAGCACCATGCAAGTATGTGCAGTTTGGGTTATGTGCTGTGCACAGACCCATAGCTCGGGGGCCATCCCATAGCTCGGGGGGGGCGTAACCATGGCAACATTATTTTACATAAAAACGCTAATAAACAGCTGACATTTGGGGAAAGTGAAAAACGGGCGTCGGTGTTCCGTGCACATGGTAATGGTCCAATGGCTGTGTGCAAATGCAGACCAATTGCTCCAGCAACTGTGGAGATTCCTTGTTGTCAATGATTTGTACGAGGTCTTGTTTTATTGGATCTTGTTTATTCGATACACTTATTTGTCTTAGCTCATTTGATTTTCCTATTTGTCTCATCTGTTTAAGAAAGTAGGTAACTGATATAATATATTGCACTTTTACCTTAGCGCTAGGTATACTCTTAGTTGCTTGTTTCAGAAGAGCATGCACTTAAGACTTGTGGTTATTATTAGTTTTCTTGCCTACCTATGTTGAATGCACTGTTTTGTGCGTGTGAATCGGACAGATGAGATTTTGGGGAAGCACAGAGCTTTGTTTAATTATTGGATGATGTTAATTGCATACATTTTTCCTAATACTTGGGATGGATTAAATTCAGAGGACACATGTCCTGTATGTGCAAATGTACAGTGACAAATCCCCACAAAACAACTAAAGCTGCAACTAAATTATCATTAATGAATTATAATTATTATTATTAATAATAAGCCCCATTTATGCTCCCACAAAGTTTGAGGGGAGGAGGAGACAGACCCCGCATGCCGTCCATTACATCAGCATGGATGGCCCCGCCCACCATCCGTCTACCTCTCTGAACTTTGTGGGAACATGAATGAGGAAGTCATCAGATAACAAAAGTTAGCACGTCAACCACAAGGGATGTGATTCTACACATTGTACAAAATCACTACAGCCATGCAATACCTAATACTTGAACTGTATATCCATTCTGGGACTACTTAGATATGCACACACACAAACAGGGAACACAGAACATGGTACCACACAGAACAACAGGAGAACTCAAGTCCTCATATTCACAAGTTCATTAGATGTTCTACAATTAATTTGGATCATACTAAATGAGAAATGGACCATAACATAATTGAAAGGGTGCACATATTATTTTAAATCTGTTAAATAATGAGCATGGTTATCACTCACTCACTCACTCACTCACTCACTCACTCACTTGCTTGCCAAGTTACGTCGCTCATGAGAAATGGTCAAGTTACTTAATACACCATGCAAGTTGCACCCTGTAGTATACAGAGACAACATTATATCTGTCTTTCACTTCTCTGGTTGTCTGTTCTTACATCCTGTTAATGTCTGGATAACTAGTTAGGACACGAGTGGTGTTAGTAACGTTAGTTTGAGCGAGACCCGGTAAGGACGCACTGTGATTGTCCAGTAGTCGCAGTGATTGATAGTTCTGCTTTGTTGAACTTCTTCATCGCGTTTTTGCAACTATGGCCAAACCTAACCTTATTCCTAACCTCAGTAAAATTGTATGCCTAAACCTAACCTTATACCTAACCTTAACCTCAGTAAAAGTTCTGTTTTATCTGAGAAAATAGGTTTTCCTCAAAAAGTAGCATTGGTTCGTGAAAAAACAATTGTCCCTAGTGAGATTCGAACCCGAGGACTACGGACTTTGACCAATTAATGAATGTGATACCGCACCATCTATCTGTCAGGGAAGTGATGCGAGTGACTGGGGGCGTGGCCAAGTCGCTCAAACTAGTGGTACTAATGCTACTCACAGATAGGACCTCTCTTAGTTGACTTCCTTGACAGTGAATTGAGTTTAAGATATTTTGATTTAATCTTTATTTACAGACTTGTTGGCTGTAACCTCAGTGAGACAGACTTTGAAGTTGTGGCTTCAGCTCTCAGCTCTAATCCTTCACATTTGAAACAACTGGAGCTGAGTGACAACGACCTGCGGCTGGAAGATTCACTGGAGCGGCTGTGTGCTGGATTGAAGAGTCCAAATTGTTGTCTGGAGATTCTCAGGTCAGATTAATTTAACCCTTGCATTGTGTTAGAAACCTGCATCCACTTGTGGTGTTAGCGGGTCACATTTGACCCGTGATTTAACTCAGCCCAAAATACTCAAAGAATAATTATTTTCATTAATTTTTTTCTCTCACCTCATAGCTGACTTGTAATGCATTCATATCCATGTAAACACTTTTTAAAATATTATGTTGGGTTAGGGTTAGGGTTTCATCTTTCAATATATGTCGTTTTCAATTGTAAAAAGGTAAAAATGCACTCATTACATTTCCTATAATGAAGACAATGGATAATGATGTTATCTAGCTATAATAGAATAATTAAGAATACTAATTAGAACAAACTTCCAAAAAATAAAAAATTAAATACTTTTAAATAGTTTTTTAAGTTTAAAAAATGTTAATATTATAAAAAATAGTGACACTAGTGGTGTTAGCGGGTCAAAATTGACCCGTATACCATAGATGGTAAAAAGTCATTTATTTTTCATAAACCAAAACTTCATTGTACTCCTGATAGCAAATGCTAATTGAGGACAAGTCTCTCTCACTCTCAAACATGTAAACATTGAATATTGACAATTTGGGGGGAATTGTGCCACACTTCTCTACCGGGTCAAATTTGACCCGCTAACACCACAAG
The DNA here is from genome assembly GCF_963280865.1 of Gymnoscopelus braueri. Taxonomy (NCBI): domain Eukaryota; kingdom Metazoa; phylum Chordata; class Actinopteri; order Myctophiformes; family Myctophidae; genus Gymnoscopelus; species Gymnoscopelus braueri. The sequence goes on from NC_137625.1 coordinate 22,207,619, forward strand.
TGTCACTTTTTTTTAAAGACCATCAGAATTAACTAAAATGGTGGTAATTAATTTTGTTGCGATAAAATAGCTGTTTCTGAGGATATCATGAAGCTTTGTTCCAATAAAGAAATGTAAAGGGTACTTTTTACCTATTTAAACTTGAAAACGGGTAAAAAATGACCCTAACACAATGGAAGGGTTAACAGAATGTAAATATTATATGAATACAGCAGTGAGATCTTATTTGAAGATTGTGAATAAGGTTGATAGCGGGGTTACCCACACTGACTAGAATAATAATAAAGTACACTGGTTGTTCAACTGGACATAGAAGTGTGTGTTGTTGAGGAGGATTTTGATGACTTAGCTCAAATCAAGGTCACCAGACACGTTCAATAGTTTCTTGACCATTATACAGTGCTGAACAGTACCGTAGGCAGTGGAGAGATCTATGTAAGATGTTCTGTTATTAGTTCGTGCTCAAATCCATGGTTTTTGGTGAGCTTGGAGTCTAAGGGTGGATTCAGACTGGGTCCGATTGATTCGAACCGCTCCCGAGTACGATTGGCCTCTCCCAGCTGGCCAGCATTCACCTTGGCCTAGATTCTTCCACACCGAGTACACTTCATTCAACAGTAATGGTACTAATGTGCCTCATGGGGTTGCTGTGAACTATGGGGCTTTGGGAGATAGAGAATGTCATTCACAGAAGAAAAGTCACTTGTCAGAGTGTAGAGTGAATAATAAAGTTTGACTGTGTTCCTGACGTTGTCTTGAGTTATAATAACAACTGATCAACAATACACAACAAAAGCAGTGTGTGCACGCTGGTCTTTGAAACCTCGAAATGTAACGTCGTCTCTGTTCATATGATAGTGACGTCACGGACGCATCCTTAGTATTTTAGCAGTGACGTCACGGACTAATCCTTGGTATATTTATCCTAGCGGCATGTGTTTTTTGTTTGTTTTTTGCACGGCTCGCGCTACTCAAACAGTAGCAGGATTATTATTTCTTGACAACATTCAAGTAGCACTATGAGAAGGTATAACCCAGCTAAAATAATGTGTAGTTATAAAAAATATTTAAATTATATATGATTATCAATCCACTTCCTTCTCTTGGTACGGATGGATTCACATTGCAGCGTTCCGTTCCCGGGTGCGCAGCAATCGAACCCGAGACTACCTCCCCAGGCGGTCCCGGGTACGGTACGGTGATGCGTTACGGGGAACGGTACGCTACGTTCACACTATCACAACATCTGCCAAGTGGTCCGGGGCAAGCACCCAGGACCATAGTCTGAATCCGCCCTAGTGACCTGAGGCAATGGAGTAGCCTCTCATAAAGCTGGTAGGTGATACAGAGGAGGGAGATGTGTCAGTAGCTCATTTGGGATTATGGGTCTTTTCCAAATTTGGGGATTGCAACAACCTTGGCCTTTCTCCAGGCACATTGGGTTGTTTTCTGTTTCATACATGAATTCAACATTTCTAGGAGCCAGGTCTTTGTGTTTTCTTTTAGAGTTTTGTCAAAGGCCTTTGCACCCTAGAGGAGCATTTATCTATTTGATCTATTTGAAGATCCGCATCCGCTGATCCAGTCTGCTTCCTTCCTTCTTCCAGATAATATGGCTAAATCAACAGGAAGTCCACCTTTTTCTTTAAGATGAAGTAAAGATTATGTAGTTCATGTTACTCTTTCCTTAGGGTTCAGCTCTTGTATCTCTACTCCAAACCCTGACAGTCAGATGGTTACTTTCTCTACCCATGTAATATCTGATGTTTGATTCTTCATTTAGACTGACTAACTGCTGGTTGCCAGAGAGATGCTGTGAAATTATGGCCTCAGCTCTACGTTCTAATCCATCCCTCCATCTCAAAGAACTAGACCTGCGTTTCAACGTCCTACATGATTCAGCACTGCAGCTGTTCTCTGGACTGAAGACTCTCCAGTGAGTAGAATTAACTGTGTCCATGTTGGTAACACATTCTATGAAGGTTGCCTCTATAATGGTTGGTAGGCAGGGGGGGAATATGAGTAAAATGAATGTGCAATCACTCGCCGTCACCTACATGCAAATGAATCATACTATTATTATTATTAGTATTATTATTATTGTGATGTGATGCAGTCTAGCCAACACCAACTTGGGACTCCTGAATCGCTGCCCTCCACACTCTCCTATCTAGCATCAGTGTCTTGAGCTCTACAGTGTTGTTAGCTAAGCTGTTACGCCGCAGTGCATCTACGTAGGTGGTGCGCTTCTTGCCTTTCCTGGTTTTGCCCTGGGTTGGCTCCCACAGTGTCAGTTTGTTTGCCACTAGTTTCGGGTGCCTGACTCAGTGCCCTGCCAGCCTCATCCTTTCTCCCATGTCTGATTTCCACACACTCCTCATCCCATGCAAGGCATTTCAGGCAAGTGCCCTTCGGACCTTCAGGTCTTGTTCCGTTAAAGCAGTCCAGGCCCCGAGATACAGTATGTGAAGTCCTCGACTGCCTCGATCACCGTCCCGTCGGCAGTGGCAATGGTTTTATCCGTTGTAACACATTCATTGCCAGGTATTAATTAATTAATTCATCCGCCACAGCCAGCGTTTTTTTTATTTTGAGTCTTTTTGACGATCCACAGAATTATTTTTTCAACCTGGATGTAAACAAACGATGACTCGGTGGAAAGACGAGTCTCTTCTTTCCACCGAAAAAAAACCCCCATTGTAACCACGATCGTCCGTTCTGTAGTTATCGGCAGTTGAATATAGCTTGTTTTCACCAAAAACACAATCTGGGAAAAATAATCAGAGAACATTGTAGCGGACAGGGTGAAAATGTTTTAGATGACGTAATTTCCGGGTGTATCCTTCTCTCAGTAATCATGATGGGGTGTACTCGCCTTGACTTCCTCGGGACAAGAGTGAACCCCAGTGCCTCCTCTCTGGCATTGATTGCGAGTCTCAGGACATGGTCCATCGCTATAATGAACATTAAGGGGGACAGAGTGTCACCCGTAAGATGCCCGCTAGGATCTCAAAGTCTTTGGTGTCACCGCTGTTGGTTTGAACCTTGGCTCAAGTCTGGCTGTAGCTTGTCTCCATCATCTGAACCATCTTCTCAGGAACTCCGTAGGCCCAGAGAAGGTTCATGAGTTTCCCCCAGTGGATGGTGTCAAAAGCCTTTCGGAAGTCAATGAAGGTGATCACCGCTGACAGGTTCTGCTCCCTTGCTCCTTCCAGTATCCTCCTCAGCGCCATTATTTGCCCGCTTGTTGTTCGCTCCGGTCGGAAGCCGTACTGAGTTTCTCAGTACATTACATTACATTACAGTCATTTAGCAGACGCTTTTATCCAAAGCGACTTACAATAAGTGCATTCAACATAGGTAGGGAACAAAACTACTAATCACCGGAAGCATTAAGTGCATTCTCTTCTAAAACAAGCAACCAAGAGTATACCTAGCGCTAAAGTAAAAGTGCAATATGTCAGCTACCTAATTTCATAAACAGATGAGACAAAATAGGAAAATCAAATGAGCAAGAGCTAAAACAAATAAGTGTATCGAATAAGCAAGATCCAATAAAACAATAAAACAAGAGTTTGTACAACTAGTTAACAACAAGTAAGCAAGGCGAAGAGGAAGGGTAGTGTTTCTGAAGAGGTGGGTTTTCAGCCTGCCGCGAAAGATGGGCAGTGACTCTGCTGTCCTGACATCAGTGGGGAGTTCATTCCACCACTGTGGGGCCAGAACAGAAAAACGCTGTGACCGTGTAGATCGGCCAGAAGGACCCTTGAGCGACGAGGCAATCAGTCGCCCCGAGGTGGCCGACCGAAGTGGTCGGGCAGGGGTGTAAGCATCGACCATATCCCGGAGGTAAGAAGGAGCTGTTCCTTTTCACTGCCCTATAGGCTAGCACCAGGGTTTTAAACTGGATGTGAGCCGCTACGGGGAGCCAGTGTACAGAACGGAGAAGGATAGTTGTGTGTAGAGGGTCAGTAGAGGGTCTAACATTGGTCTAAGACGGTTGAGGATCATCCTGTTTGCTGTCTTGGCGACTTGTGAGCTCAGGCTGATGCCCCGGTAGTTGTCCATCTTGGTGAGGTCGCCTGACTTTGGTACTGGAACGATGATCATTGATCATCCCCGCAGCTCTTGTCGCACTTGATAGTAGCCTTGGCCCTCTGGTACTCATTCATGGTGAATGGTCCGTCTGGTATGAGAAGGTCATGGAAGACTGGAGCTATCGGATCATCCTCTTCCTCGTTTGAAGGAGGATTTCCTATGAGTGTTTTGAAGCGCTAGTACCATGTTTCAACTCGTTCCCCTGTGCTTTCTCCCCGGATCTTGGAAGTCTGAGAATAGCTTCTGAGAGAAATGCCATTGATGAGCTTCCAGTTCTTGCCATGCTTCTGGTTAACATGCGCCACTTCAATGTCCCTGATCTTTTAGGTCAGCTCCTGTTGTTCCATTGTTAAATACACTTGGTATAGCTCCTCCTTCCTCCGCTTATATTCCTCCCTCAGACTCTCTCCTTTTTGGTCAGCGACAAAGTTGCTGTGTGCTGCTCTCATCTCCTCCCTGGCTTTGGTGATTCTAGGGTCAAGTCATCTGTCTTTCCTCCTTGCTTTGGGAACTTGCTGGAGGCATGTCTCAGCTGCTAGTTGGTTTGCTTTAGCGAAGCTTTGGTAGCAGACTGTTATGCTCACATCCTCATCCTCCTCCTGCAGTGCTTGGAACCTGTTCGTGATTTCCACTGCGTAGCGTTCCTGTAGCTGAGGGTCCATCAGTTGACTCCATTGGTATTTCACCTTCCTCCTTTCCTCCTTCCTCGGCGCCGTCACTGTTGCAGTGACGATCCTGTGATCTGAGCAGAGTGGGCTGAAGGACCCGTATGCCTCGCTATGAATGACACTTAGAATTTTATCAAAACAATACTTCACCTCTGAGCTCTGATTTACAAGTCAATTTCAACTTTTAATTTGAATTTCCATTCACCCCCAGCATTCCTTTCATGTCCCTTCATCAGACAGTAAACAGTTTTGTCCCTGTTTAGGACATATTGTTTACCCCAACACTGATTACAAGTTGTATTAATATATTACTTGTGATGTACATGTACTTCCTACAAGATGTGAGTGTCTGTCTGTCTGTCTGTCTGTCTGTCTGTCTGTCTGTCTGTCTGTCTGTCTGTCTGTCTGTCTGTCTGTCTGTCTGTCTGTCTGTGTCAATATCACACATTGACATGTTATACTGGGCCCTCCCTCCCTGGATGCTGTCCTGAAAACTCTTCAATAGCTTCCAGTGAATTCAGGTGGTTTCTCTGCTCTTGGCCTGGTCCTGAACACCAGGAAGACTAAGGTCATGTTGTTTGACAGAAACAATGTCAGTCAATAGATTTGAACCCTATTTAAAAAAAATATATATATATACAAGCTCACAACCTGTCTCATCATGATATGTGAAGTTTTTTGACTGGGAGACAGTCTTCTCGGGAGGGCTTATTGTCCACCAGAGCAGAAAAGAGCAGGCTTTTTTTTCACATTTTACTTAAATGTCAGAGCTTAACTCGGCATGTAAATATGACATAAATGAATTAATGTGAAGTGGAATCGAAAATAATTGTGCAGTCCGCCGAGACTGCCTGGAGCCAAATATGGCTAATAGTTAGCTTAATTTTCATTACTTACCGCACTCCATTAGTTATTGACGCAAGTCGCATTATTATTCCCTTAATTTTCGTGTGTTTTACATCCCAAAACAAATATTTTTAACCACACTATGGTGTTAAAATGACTTAATTTTATAACAACATAATATAGCGTCTTTTTCGCTGGTTTTGGAAAAGGGAATCGTTTCCGCATTTTTCTTCTTTGGTGGTGTTAAAAATGAGCGTGTTGCCAGATTTTTGAGAGAGAGAGATAGAGAAATAAGCAACCAGGTCAATGAAAACAAGCCCAAAAGAATTAAGTGACTATTAGGCCACATGAGCACTTTAAACCTGATGTTAAACCATACTGATGTTATTAACATGACTTGCCCATTGCCCAGATTTTGATTACTAGAGACTAGAGAGACATGGAGACTCCTGTTACTGAAAAAACACTATATAGCAATGATTTCAATGTAACATTGTAACTCTGTTACTTAATGTATGTTTGCAAATGTTTGAGATGATGTTTGAGCACTTAAGAGTTTTTGCAGTGTAATTTGCACAGTCAAGATTTTAGTCTGTTGGATCATACTTGATGTTATTAACATGACTGCCCTGTTGTAAAAATGAATGAATAGGGGGCATGGTGGTGCAGTCGGTAGCGCTGTCGCCTCACAGCTAGAAGGTCCTGGGTTCCATTCCCGCCGGGGATGCTGTGGGCGCTGGGGGCGTTTGCATGTTCTCCCTGTGTCCCCTAGGGTAGATACCCTCACAAAAACCAGCAGTAATCCTGGTCACTATACTGCCTCCCCCTGGCCAGCCGCGGCGCCTGATGGAGGGGAAAGGAACTGGTTGGAATAACGTGTTCCTTCCACACGCTATGTCCAACCGGGGAAACTCCCCCCTGTCGGGTGATAAGAAGGCTTGTTAGCTCTCATGCATTGAAGGAGGCATGAGCTTGGCTCTGAGCTCTCCCTAGGCTGGCAGAGGGAGTGTAGTGCCCAGGATTACTTAGACAATTGGCACTGGGTGGAAAAAAATTGGGTGACAAAATCGTGGGATAAAAATGTAAGTAAAAAATGAATGAAACACTAATAACCAAGGTTACTGTAGCAAAATGTTTCATGTAAGGTATTATGCCAGTAGTAACTAAGTACTTGATTAGACCCCATGGAACCAAATGGACCCATTTGGGTATTTTGTTTCATGTAAGGTAGTGAAAAGGGAAGGGAACACACGTGCATTTATGAATTAACAACTTAAGCCCTGTTTCAAATAGTGACACTTTGTGAGCTTCACTTTTATAAAGGCTAAATGTGAATTAATATCAGCATTTTTATACTTTCCTTTTTTAATATGAATAAGAACTTTATAGTGTCAACTTTCTAATAACTGTTCCAGCCCCCCAAATACAAATATCTAACCTAATGTGGAGTGACGAAAACAGAACAAACTAGAAAAACTGCTCCTCGGAGCACAGGTCTCCGCCAAGTCAGGTAGGTTAGTGTGGACCACCAATGTTCGGAATTCGCCAATCAGGCTGGAATGTGAAAAATAGGATGGAAAGTCAATATTGTCCATTGAAGATTAGATATCTGTGATAGCAATTTATGTAATGTTCCTGTGTGTTTTTTTTGTATTTTTTTAACTAACCAAAAAAGTGTCCCAAAAATATATATATATATAATTTTTTTCCTTTTTATAATTTTGTGTGTGTGTGTGTGTGTGTGTGCGCGTGTGCGTGTGCGTGTGCGTGTGCGCGTGCGTGCGTGCGTGCGTGCGTGCGTGCGTGCGTGCGTGCGTGCGTCACTCAGTGAATGATGTTTTACATTTTTACTATGTAGACCCTCCAGAAAAACGTGGTTATGGGATTATGTGGGGGTCATTTCTTTTCAAAAGGGTGCATCGCATCACACCGCTTTGCATAATATGCGCACCACACATTTTGCAACTTTCCTCATATTTTGCAACTTCGCGCAATTTCACTGCATAAAATCACATAAAAACCCTGCATATTTCATCGCAAATTCTAGGATTTTAGCTCGCATAATCAAGGATTTTAGCCCACATTTTTCTGCAGGGTCTAACTATGTTTTTTTCTCATCAGATTTCCATCGTCTCACACTGGACACAAACACAGCACACAGCCTCCTCTCTTTGTCTGAAAACAACATGGAGGTGACACTGATGAGAGAGCGTCAGGATTATCCCGATCATCCTGACAGGTTTGAAGGATGTCATCAGGTTCTGTGTACAGAGGGTCTGATGGGATGCTGTTACTGGGAGGTAGAGTGGAGTGGAACGGTTTCTATAGGAATGACTTACAGAGGAATCAGTAGGAAAGGACGTGGTGTTGAGTGTTGGCTTGGAAACAATGACAAGTCCTGGAAAATGGACTGTTATAATAGCAGTTACATTGTCATACACAATAGTAAGTCCACTGACATTCCTGTCCCTCCCTCTGGCTCCAACAGAGTAGCAGTGTATCTAGACTGCCCTTTTGGGACTTTGTCTTTCTATGATGTCTCCTCAGACTCACTGACTCACCTGTACACCTTCCAGAACACATTCACTGAGCCTCTCTATGCTGGGTTCAGGGTTGGTAGTGGGTCAGTGTGGCTGTGTGAGCAGAGATAGAGTCTCTTTGTGAGGATGACATCAGTTCGCCATGGTTACTCAACATGCTTGAGTTAGTTCAGGTTGTCATGGTTACCACTGTTGCCTAGGGGATGTTTTGACACCAGCTAAGTCTGACATCATAGAACTCTATATTTGGACATGACTGACTCATGGTGACATCATTGTGACGTCATCATATAAATAAAAGAAGCAGACAGGTATATAAGCAGCACACTGATATAAGAGAGGGTTTGTGTTGTTAAAAATGTTCACAATTATAACACATTTCTTCATGTTTATTTACTGCCGATCTACAAGCTCACAACGTGTGAGCATGTAGATATGCTATTTTGGAATAGTGAAGTATAAAATGGTGAAAGTGTTTTTTATGTTTTATATTTAATAATTTTGATTAGGACCCCCGGGGGTCGCTGGACCTTACTTTGGGACCCATTGAGAGTGTGTGTGTGTGTGTGTGTGTGTGTGTGTGTGTGTGTGTGTGTGTGTGTGTGCGTGCGTGTTACATTAACACTGACGATCATTAAAGCCGATCTACAAGCTCACGATGGGTGTGGTGAGCTTGTAGATCGGCTGTATTCTAGTTTGTTTTGAAAAACGTTGCAAGATGTTAACGTCACAATGTACTCAGTTAAATCGTGTGTGTGTGTGTGTGTGTGTGTGTGTGTGTGTGTGTGTGTGTGTGTGTGTGTGTGTGTGTGTGTGTGTGTGTGTGTGTGTGTGTGTGTGTGTGTGTCAAACTCTGGCAGCTGTTCTCAAAGTGGGGTCCAGGGACCCCAAGTGGCTCTTGAGGGGGTTTCAGGGGGTCCCCCAGTTTTAACCTATTTAACCTCTATTTATACATCAACTATTTTGAAAATAGCTGATCTACAAGTTCACAACGTGCTGCGATGTGACGCGTTGTGGTTGCTTACATAGCTTGTAGATCTCCTATTGTAAAAAAGTGTTTGAAGAAATGTGTAAAATGTGGAATATTTCTGAAAGAGTCTTGTATAGGGGTCCCTGGTCAAAAAAGAAAGTAAATAAATTAATAAACAAGTCTCCTTTCCTTTGCATCAGTCATCACCACAGCTTTAGATCTTTACTGACTGGGGTCTCACAGGGTTCAGTACTTGGTCCCCTCCTTTTTTCGATCTACACCACTGGGCACATTGTGAGCTTGTAGATCTGCTATTTTCAGCTCATCTATTGTGACATCAGCAGAGTAGTGACTCTAGGGTTGTTATGTTTAACTCTTTCCTCTTCTACTGCTGTGAGCATGTTGTTGGTTGACTAGACTTCATGTCCTTTACTCTCATGTTGAACTTTATAAATCACTCTGGATTCAAACATCTACTAAATGTCTACATTCATTCATTATGACATTCAAATCATTCATTGTTCATCTATTGATTCATTATTAGATCATTATTTCCTCAGTCATTCCATTGCTTTGTTCTCATTGAATATTATATCCATAATTCTCATTCTTCTCATGTTATTGTACGATCATTTGTAGAAGTTTATTTGTTTAATACATTGATTGAAATTCTGATATTGTTCCTGTGCATTAATAGTGTATTTTTGAGTGGTTAATGTATTTTCAGAATATATTTTTGTATGTTTGGTTCAGGGAGATGATTTATAATTTGGGGTTCAGCTGAAAAGGTTTGGGAACCAATGTGCTATACCAGTGGTCCTCAAACTTTTTCATGTCAAGGACCCCCATCTGAAAATATGTTGTGAGATTTAAATAGCAGCAGCGCGGCACAAAGTGTCGCGCTGTGAGCTTGTAGATCTGCTCATTTTGAATAGTCAACGTGTAAATGGATAAAGTGTTTAAAATGGTTGTGATGCTGTATTTACACATTTCACTGAGGACCCCCTGGAACCCCCCCCAGGACCCCTGGGGGTTACCGGACCCCACTTTGAGAACCACTGTGCTACACGATCACCTGTTATTCTTCAGGATGGTGTTAGCAGTTGATTGCAGTGGTGGAAAGTGACTAAGCACATTTACTCAAGTACTGTACTTAAGTACAATTTAGAGCAATCCTTACTTTACTGGAGTGTTTCCAACGTCTAATACTTTCACTTCTACTCCACTACACCTCAGAGCTAAATATTGCACTTTTACTCCATTACAATTATTTGACAATTTGAGTGACTAGTTACTTTGTAGTTTTAGGTTATTGTTACAAATCATACATTAACCACTTCAGCCCTATTTAAACTTAGGCTATCTACAAGCTCACACCGCGTCATGATGTGACACGTTGTGTGCTTGTAGATCTGCTATTTTCAAAAGATTTGTATGAATTTGAAAACTTTTGAAATGGGACATTAATTCTGCATTACGAGTAGCCTACTTTTACTTTTGGTACTTTAAGTACATTTTGATGTCAATACTTTTGTACTTTTACTCAAGTAAAGTCATTTGTGAATACAAAAATGTTACTTGTAACAGAGTATTTCTATACATTGCTGTATTGATACTTTTACTTAAGTAAAAAATATGAGTACTTCTTCCACCACTGGTTAATTGTTGTTTGTTTGTTTGTTTGGAATGGTCCCAGGCAGGGCAGGAATTTCACGGCGGCAACGACGGCCTTTGGCCGTGTGCCCCTTGAAAAATTACATGCCCTAGGGCCACAGTGGCCGTGGTGCCTCCTGCCTGCACTGCCCACGCTGAATTCACCGTTTCCCCTCTGCGCTATTTTCCTGTCAATTTGGTAACGGTAGACAGTTGTCTAGTTGAGATTCAACATCAAGTGAAAAGCTGCACATAAGTGGTAGGTTTGATTTCAAGCATATATATTCCATCTTATAATGCCCGGAAGCCAAGCATTCTTTTGACAGAGAGAGGGGAGAGAGAGATGCATGCGAGAGCGCGCACGGGCGAGAGAGAGAGAAAACCAGACGTCGGATCAGCAGCAAAATATAGATGAATATTTGACAACATACAGCCAAAATCCCAAAATCATGAGTCAATACAAATTAATAACTGCAAACAAATTAAAAGTTAAGGCTATCAATATCATACAGAGAGAGAAGCTGTGACCTCACCGCTCTGATGGACCATTAATATAATCCTTTTGCAAACAATATCCATGTTCTGTTCCTTTACCAACAATGATCCAAATGGGATGTTTATTTCAGCAGATAGAATGTGACAGTTTGACATGTTTGAGCCATTTTTGGTTCGCAGCTCCTCTTTAAGTTAATTGCCTTCACCTGTTGCACTGCTGCGCACAACAGGGCAGATCTCCGCCAGGCTAGGTTGACCTACCCATGCCCATGAAATTCATAGGCAGTCATAGTAGCCAATTAGAATGAAATCTGCTAAAACTGACTCATATACTTATTTTATGAAATAAATGGGTTGTATTTCACAGATAGTTACACTATTATTGTACTATATTAAAATTAAATCATCCTTAACCTTCAAGTTAAATTCATTATTTCTGTGGACTTAAAAATCATTGTTTTATTTGATGGCCTTCTTGCCCTGGCATTTGGCCTTTTGTGCCCTCAAAAAATGTATAACACTAAAGGCCAAGTGGCCTTGCCACTAACATGACGAAATTCCAGGCCTGGTCCCAGGTAACACATTTGAGGACCAAGGACCCCCAAAATTAAATGTATCTGGCTGTGGACCCACAGAATGGAAGTTATGTTAATAGCCTATGACGATTGCTCATTCAGTCAGTCTGCCAAATGAAAAAAGCTTACAGCACCTGGTATTCCCAGGCGGTCTCCCATCCAAGTACTAACCAGGCCCGACCCTGCTTAGCTTCCGAGATCGGACGAGATCGGGCGTGTTTTTTTTAAATTATCTTTATTATCCAATCGTGTGGATCTACTAATTCACTTTTCCAGTTCTTCTTTAAAAAGTCTTTAAGTCTCATTTGAAACGCTTTTAGCTCTTTACATTCCACAAACATGAACTCTCTGGATCTGAACAGCAAACATCACATTCCCTTTTGATATTCTTGTTGATTTGATGCAAAACAACATTATTGTAGATCCTATTATGTCTCAGTTTAAAATCTAGATCTTCACATTTGATACTATTGTATTTCACATTCAGGTTCTGCCATAATACTTTTACATCCATACCTGTAATCAGTTTAGGCCATACATTTTCAGAAGCAGGGGCTTTAATTTCCTTTTCTAAGAGTGTTCTATAGACAGTTTTAACTATAACCGTTCCTAACTCCTTCCTTTGCTCCCTCTTTCCAAAAAACAGAGCAGGGAAGGTAACCAACCTATACTCTCATTCTGTATCCTGTTGCTCCAGCATTCTGGTATATACTTTTTATCTTTCCATATGTGTTTACCACTGTTCTCATTCCATTTCAGCACAAAATCAACTATTGCTTGCTCTGGGAAATCATTTTGCATAGCCTGTGCTAATATTCTGGAGCCACGTACAAAAAAGACAGCTTTGACAATCATCATTGACATTTTTACTGTTTGTGAGACAAAAAAAGGATACTATGAAACAACATCAGATAATAACTAATTGTGTATCATCTCCTCATTGTTCCAATCCTTCTTTCTCCCCTCTTTCTGTGTAACATCTCGCTCTCTCGCTCTCTCTCTCTCTCTCTCTCTCTCTCTCTCTCTCTCTCTCTCTCTCTCTCTCTCTCTCTCTGCACATTATTCGTGTTTCCACTAGAGGGCAATATAGACAAGACGTGTTTCATAACCACTCTACAGTATATTACATAAGTCATTTGTGGGCTGTTGCTAAGTTTAAAAAATATATATATATAATATACTGTGTATGTATGAGCGTACGTACGGGTCAAAGACACCATTAAAAAACTGAAAAACATAAATATGAATAAATGTAATATTTAATGACTCAACTCATACCCTTCTTTTGACCCAGACATATTTATACTGCAAACTATGGTGAGAAATGTTCTTCAGCTCACAAGGAACAACAGCATACACACAGACACGGCCATGTACCCTGACCCATTACACATTAAAACCAGTTCATGTCAATGTCTGTGGCTAAAACTCATCGGCCACTTTGTTGAGTAAAGAATACTGATGGAACTTGGTTGGGATAAAGGACTTGAATACATTTTGTTGCCAGACGCAGCCAGAAAGAATAGTGCCTTCCAGGGCTCAAACACAGCAGCCATATTGGAAGGAAATTGGGCCTCGTCCTTACTTCCTTCACAGGTGTTACCAATGATACTAATGAAGGCTCTGTTCGTGTAGTTAGTGGTTCTCAAACATTTTAATTTCAAGGACCTCATAACTCTGAGAGTGTACAAATGGAACCAAATGGACCCGTTACACACCCGTAAGGGCCCATTTGGAACCCCTCAAGGAACCATGAGGGTCCCTGGACCCTTTCCATTGAGCCAAAATGCACAATATCAGCACCCTGGCTGTTTGACCAGAATGGAACAGAGCCTTCATTAGTATCATTGGTAACACCTGTTAAGGAAGTAGGAAGAGGCCCAATTTCTTTCCAATATGGCTGCTGTGCATAGAGCCTATTGGATGAATCTTCCTCGTACTTTCTGGAAGAAAGTTCACTCAAGAGTTTTTAGGGTTTGCCAACTATTTTTACTTGCCACTGACACAGTTTATTCTTAGATCTCCAGTTTTTAGGTGACCAGTACCAGGCCGGAAGATGAAAAGTTAGAACACCCTCAAAAATAGTTTCGTACACTAGTTCTAAAATCTGCTGACTCACACCGAAGCCGCTGAGAAAATGAAGTCGCTCTGAGCATCTCTCTTGAAACTCACCTGGCTGGGAATCTGTACCGAGGTAGCCTATTTGTAGCATTCCACAGTTTCAACATGTTGGCCATCAAGTGACACCTGTTATCATGTCTCTTTTTGTACAGGTAATTAAAGGACCACGTCACCCATTTTCATCTTCACATAATTGGTCCCCAACAATGCTCAATATTATATGGTGTCATTTCTGTCTACTCATGTCTGTGTCTGAGGATTGTGAACAGCTCAAAAACCTGCCTACCAATGACATAGGCAGGCAGGTTCTATTATAAGAAAACAACAACATTAAAGCAAGAACAATGGCTTCTACAGTATATCAGCATGCTAACTTGCTGCACTTTGTGACTCTGATGTCTGTGAAACGCGCTCTACAAATAAAATGTACTTACTATCCAGGAAGAGAAAGACTGTAGTTTCCATTAGTTACGAATTTTCGCGTAGGCAAACGGACACTCAAAGTGACTACTGGCCAATCACAGCGCTCACAGCGCGTTGACTACAGGCCAATCACAGTGCGTCTTTTCTAAGACCTGTCAGAATCTAGTTGTCCCGCCCCCACCTGCCTCTGATTGGCCTACCGAACGCCCCCTTCTGTGACACACGCGGAAGCTTCAGGGAAGCTCTCCTACGCTAAAATGGCGCCCAAGATACACATGCCTCAGAGCCGAAGGAGGCGTCTACCTATATATGTCTATGGTCAGCATACCTCTGAGATGTTTCTCATCATAAATTAATATTCTTGGGATTTTAAAGGTAATGGCAGTGTTTTGGATTCATAAATCATTTTTTATTGTATGCCACTATAACTTCTTTCAAAGGATGCCGGCCGTAAAATACATTTCTGCTACTTTTCTGCTACCCTGTCATAGGTTACTATTTTCATCATCATCACCGTCGTCGTCGTCGTCACCATAATGTATGTATTTGCTACAACAGTTTCAGAGGCAAGACAGTATGATGAATCCAGCTGCCTACCACCATGCTTCTCACACAGACACACACAGACACAATATGTGCTTCCCGTTAAACATCATCATATAATTGTCCCGCTGTGCATAATTGATGTAATCTGGCAAACTGGATTAAACGCCACAAAGCAAATGATGATGTAGACTTGACCTCTGGCTGTTGTTGTCCCCTTAGTCTGATATGATAATATTATATGACATGGTAATATTTCAACTCTGTTGTGGTCCCAACTTATCACCAGTTATGATACCTTTACGTTTTTTACAAGCTTTACCCTTGTGGTAAATTTCTCATTGAACTTAATTTAAGTGCAACATCATTAACTTGTATTTGTACAGTGGTGTAAAGTAACAAAGTACATTTACTCAAGTACTGTAATTAAGTACAATTTTGAGGTACTTTTACTTTACTGGAGTATTTCCAATTTTCAATACTTTTACTCCACTACATCTCAGAGGCAAATATTGTACTTTTACTCCACTACAATTATTTTAAAACTTTTGTTACTAGTTACTTTTCAGGTATAAATTATTAAATTATAAAACATACATTAACCACTTTAGCTACCACTATTTTATACCGAGGCTATTTGAAAATAGCCGATCTACAAGCTGTGAGCTTGTAGATCTGCTATTTTCAAACATTTTAGTACTTTTACTTTTGGTACTTTAAGTACATTTTGATGCCAATACTTTTGTACCTTTACTCAAGTAAATTTTGAATTCTGGACTTTTACTTGTATTTCTATATTGCAGTATTGGTAAAGAATTTGAGTACTTTTTCCACCACTGTATTTGTATCAATGATATCATCAATCGACATAGTAGGACGTATACAGTACTTACCTAGTCCACCCTCGCCCCTTCAGAAACGCATGAGCCTCATATCCATATCCAGATACTGTACACAGAGATAGAGATGCATCAGCATAATCCAGTTACGGCCCTGTCAAAATGAACCACATTAGCAGGCCCTCTGGCCCAAGCCTCAGTAAGGCTTTGGTTCTCAAAGTGGGGTCTTGGTCCAGGTGTTCTTGGGAGGGGGGGGGGGATACCAGGGGGTCCCCAGCGGATCCCCAGCAAAATTAGTTAAAGGTAGGGTAAGTGATATTGTTTGGTATTTTTTGTTAAAAGGTTAAAGTACTATATTCTGATAGTAATCATTGCTACAGAGCGTTTGTTCGGTCACAGGGGTCTCTCCAGCTCTTTAGTAAACAGAATATAGTACATTTTCAGGTAGGTGACAACATTTAAGCCAATCAGGAGAGAGCACTGTAAATGCATTTTCTGTTTAATAAAGAGCTGGAGAGACATGGAAGACTCCTTTTACTGAACAAACACTCTATAGCAATGAGTACTATCAGAATATAGAGCTATTTAACACGTATTTTAACCAAAGTAAATCACTTACCCTACCTGTACCCTACCCTAGCATGTTTCATACTTTGGCTATTCAAAATCTACAAGCTCATAGTGCGGCACTGAGGGCGTAAAATGAAACCAAATGGACCGTAAGGGTCCATTTGGTTCCATTTTACGCCCTCAAGAGTTAAAGATATATAAGCCTAAGGGTCCATTTGGTTACCAACTCTCCATCATTCAGCTGGGGACCACCTGGAACCCCCTCAAGGACCACTGGTGGTCCCCGGACCACTGGTTGAGAACCACTGTTCTAACATTATGTCTTTTTTTTTTGGTAAATTAACGCCCTACTTGATCATACTAACAGCGTCACTCACTCAAAAGCACCAAAAGTAGCAGATCCACAAGCTCGAAACGTTTTGAGCTTGTAGATCCGCCATTACTGAAGCTTTTCAATTTGAATCCCGGAAAGGTTTCGGTTTTGGAGATATGAGGTTTCCACCCGCCAGAGAGACGATATCGATCCTCAGCCGTGCAACGTCTCTGCTGGGTGAAGGTGAAGTGACAGCAAACGCAGGGGTTAAACAGCTCGCTAAGCACTCTCAAGAGAGAGATAATGCAGTGCAGTGGTTTTTTTTATTATTTTACTATTTATTTATTTTTCTTTTGGGGCTTTTTATGCCTTTATTGATGGTGAAGTGAAGATAGACAGGAAACGGGGAGAGAGAGATGGGGAATTACTTAATTAAATAATTGTTATTTTGATCACATTTGCCTGTTATCTCTCCTATGGCACCAACATCAATACAGCATGGAATTGTGGACAAAATCGCATTCCAACGACAACAAAATATTCAAAGTCTTGGGGTCTAAATCAAATGGTGGTCCGTGGCTCAAATGCCGAATAAATAATGGACCTTGACATGAAAAGGGTTGAAAACCCACTAATGTAAAGTGTTAGTGACGTCTCACTGAGCAATGTTTTTACGCCCAAACTGTTATTCAGTCATTCATAAATTGTAGCTAATGTGGATGTTCTTCACAACCTTGACACAGTTCTCTACTCGCTGCTTCCTTATACTGTTAGATAATTGAGAGTGAGCAATAGCTCACAGGGGATTTTCAAGACCCTGCGTGCTTTAATAGATGGTTTTCTTCCTCTGTCAGACTGCCTGGGCCTCCCTATTCCCACCTTCCTTTCACATTCATTTAACCCTTCCATTGTGTTAGGGTAATTTTTTACCCGTTTTCGAGTTTAAATAGGTAAAGAGTACCCTTTACATTTCTTTATTGGAACAAGGCTTCATGATATCCTCAGAAACAGCTATTTTAACGCAACAAAATGCCACCATTTTAGTTAATTCTGATGGTCTTTAAAAAAAAAGTGACACTTGTGGGTGTCAAATTTGACCCGGTAGAGAAGTGTGGCTCAATTCCCCCCAAATTGTCAATATTCAATGTTTACATGGTTGAGAGTGAGAGAGACTTGTCCTCAATTAGCATTTGTTATCAGGAGTAAAATAAAGTTTTGGTTTATGAAAAATAAATGACTTTTTACCTGTGGTATACAGGTCAATTTTGACCCGCTAACACCACTAGTGTCACTATTTAGTATTTCTTTTTTAGGAAGTGTGCTAATTATTATTCTTAATTATTCTATTATAGCTAGATAACATCATTATCCATTGTCTTCATTATAGGAAATGTAATGAGTGAATTTTTACCTTTTTACAATTGAAAACGACATATTGAAAGATGAAACCCTAACCCTAACCCAACATAATATTTAAAAAAGTGTTTACGTGTATGAATGCATTACAAGTCAGCTATGAGGTGGGAGAAAAAAATTAATGAAAAATATTCTATTTTGGGCTGAGTTAAATCACGGGTCAAATTTGACCCGCTAACACCACAAGTGGATGCAGGTTTCTAACACAATGCAAGGGTTAAATCAATTGTGAACATAATGTATTTTATTCTTCAATTGGCAGATGGTTGTGTCCGTTTAGATGATCATGTGACAAGAGTTTCTCTGAGAAAGCCTGCAATTATTTTAGACTAGACTCGGGGGCCATGCATGCAAGTCGGGAACGATTTAAGTCGTTGTGCAATACTCCTTTTATCTGATGCACCCGTTGTCACTCAGCTCCACGCTACAACGCTCTTTGCTTCGCTCTTCCGCTTTTATTTGCTGAGGCTTCCTTCCCCCATGGGCGCAAATCTCGTACCATTTGTTATATTGTACACACTGCCACTTATATTGGCTAAGCAGCGCAAACATGATGCAAAGGCTGTTCGGTCAGACGACTCTCGAATTATGCCCGGGACAGACAGACAGACAGACAGACAGACAGACAGACAGACAGACAGACAGACAGACAGAGCTTTATTTGGTGAATCTGTGTCATTTTTAAATTTGTGCTCAAAAGCTTACACTTTGGCTATTCAAAAATAGCAGATATACAAGCTCATAGCGCGGCACCGAGTGCCGCGCTACGAGCTTGTAGATCTACTATTTTTGAAGAATCGTGAAAATGTGTGCAAAACTTTTTATATATTTTTAAAGCGAACATTTGTAACTCAAATCTTTCCTTCATGGGGGTCCCTGGAACAAAATATTTTGAGATGGGGGTCGGCGGCCAAATACATATCATTTTGGGATCCTTGACATGAAAATGTTTGAGAACCACTGACATAGTAACATACGTTTTTTTTTTTAAACTGGTAGAATTTAGAAGACATTTTGTAGAATCGGCCTCAGGTCTTAAAGGGTTAATATATTATATATATATATATATATATATATTAGTATTAATTCTCTGTATGGTGGCTTTTGCATTTTGGCACAGAATCTCAAAAACTGCATCCAATGAATAACCACTTAGCCCTATAGCCTTATATAGCCTATTTCATACAACAAATAACAAAAATAGTCTATAAGCTCACAACACATCACATTGTGATCTACTATCTTTTTTTTTTGTTGCATTTCTTTTGTACCTTCACCTATGATTGATGACATGCCCAAAATATGTTTTCCGGGCTAAAAGTAGTTAAGTGGTAGACATATATCTACAGTGTAGTTCCGCTGTTGCCACACCTGACTCTACAGTGGCACAAGTGAAGGTGTGCCAAGGTTATCAGAGTTAAAGTATGAGAGAGATGTGTGCTAGCAGAAAGCAAATATGCATTCTCCTTTATTTCTTTATCTCTCTGTCGGCCACCTTATTTGCTGGGGCTCCTGGAATCTAACGTTAGTTAGATTGGCTGACATATTCCCCTGTCACCTCACCTCAGCTCAATGCCATGTCAGCCCGGCCTGGGATCGACCAAGTAATATTTCCTCCTCTATTGTTGGCTCTAGGGTCATTTTGTTAGTTTTTGTCTCCGCCAGAGGTGGAGAGTATGTTTTCGTTCTTTCAAGCTTCACGTGACACGTGACAATATGTTGTCACCAATGCTTTTGATTGGCTAGCGAGACGCATGACGAAATAAAAACCTATAAATAGGTGTGTCACTTTTGAAGTGAGCTTCCATCAGCCAAGCTAACATTGGTCAAGTGACACGTGACAATATGTAATATAAATAGGTATGACAGGATTAATCAGGAACAGTACTGGCGGAGACCTGTGCTCCGAGGAGCACATTTTTCTTAGACATTTTTCCAATGTGTTTTCTAAGGCGATAACGTTTTTTCTCCTCAAGTTTATCAAACCCCACAATTTTCTGTAGAACGACAGCAGTCTTGATACATTTCTCAGTGTCCGGAAAGTAATCTATTACTTTAACCGACTGCCCAAAAGTGTCATCCAAGAAGTCATTGATTTCCTTTAATGTATAGAGGTCTGTACTACCAGAGTGTGAGCTCTCAGCAAGTGAGGCCAAATCAGATTCATCAGAATCATACTGGCTCTCCATCTCATCATCAACTGTTACCTGGCTATTAGGAACATTCTCTGTGTTGATCCCTGTCCCAACCTGTGCTGAGCTGCTCATTACAGCCTGCTCACTCACATGTGTGACTGGTTCCTCCCCGGACACCACCGTCCGGGCTCCCGGAACCACAGACTGGGCCCCCAAAGCGACCTCCCGGACCCCCGGAGCCACCAAACGGGCCTCTGGAGCCACAGCCCGCGCTGCTGGATTCACAGCCTGTGCCACTGGATCCACAGACTGTACTGCTGAAACTACAGTCTGTGCTGCAGGCTGTACTGCTGAAACTACAGTCTGTGCTGCATGCTGTGCTGTTGAAACTACAGTCTGTGCTGCAAGCTGTGCTGCATGCTGTGCTGTTGAAACTACAGTCTGTGCTGCAAGCTGTACTGCATGCTGTGCTGTTGAAACTACAGTCTGTGCTGCATGCTGTGCTGTTGAAACTACAGTCTGTGCTGCAAGCTGTGCTGCATGCTGTGCTGTTGAAACTACAGTCTGTGCTGCAAGCTGTGCTGCATGCTGTGCTGTTGAAACTACAGTCTGTGCTGCAGACTGTGCTGCTGAAACTACAGTCTGTGCTACTGCATCCACAGGCTGAGCAAATGAAACCCCAGCCCCGTCCACTGAGCGTCCACCCAGACATCGATGTCCCCTGATCAGCTGACTGCCCCCCCCTCCTCCTCCTCATGGCTATTGTCAGAGCGCGTGGTTTGAGCGTTTGCGCTGCCAGTGCCTTTATGAGGACATGCATAAAGTTTATGGCCAACATCACCACAATCAAAACATTTCATTTGTCCTGCGCTAGCATACACCATGTAAGAACCCTCGCCGTATTTAACTCTAAATGAAACATCTAGTGTCTGTGATGGAGAATCCAGAAACATAAACACTTGTCTCCTCAAAGACTGCACGTGTTTAAGTCTCAAATCTTTACAGCCCAGTGCAACCATTTTAAATCCACTCGCGAATTTACCAAACCTCCGCAATTCAGCCTCTAACTGGGAGTTATCAATGAACGGTGGAACACCGGAGATAGTAATGCGGACAGAAGGCACTGCCAGCGGGGACACAATAGTGAAAGTGTCCCTAATAACAAAACCTCTCTCTATCATATTACTGACATGTCTCTCCTCCTTCATGAACACAACCACTGCTTTGTTCATCCTGGAGGCAAACAATAAACTGTCATGCCCGATCTCCTCTCCAACACACAACAAAACTTCCTCCACCGACACGCTGGCCTCCGTAGGAACAATACGGACCCCGTGTCGGATCGACGGAGGTGGCATTTCCTCGGGGGAGGACGCCATCTCCCCGAAGTTTAACGCCAATCCCTCGCTCCTTCTTAATCCAGCACAACAATTTAAATAAAGTCTCTCTTACCTGATCATGCGAGATAGATGTGAAAAAAGAAGAAAGTAGAATCATCACAAAACTACATTATAATCCTTCCTGTCAGAGGAGTCATTCATTCACACATATAGTGTGTTTTTATCACACTATGCCCAAATATGGATTACTGATGTCATAGTATTGACACAATTCAGATCATAGATTTAGCTAAAATAGACATTCAGGTTGAGTAACGTCATTAGCTATTCCATATAATGATGACATCACACAATGATATCACAACATCATTATTACTTCAGATACAATTATCCTTTTAAATGTCGTTATTGTATTATCCAACACAACACCATTGAGCAACTTCTGGAAATAGATTTGCTTACCTTCTAACAACCTCTTCTGTAATTTTTTTGCACTGATTCACAAAGTGGTGCTGGTGTGTGAAATGTTTCACTGGACAATACATCTGAAAGGAGGACATAAGGATTCCTACCAAGCTGCTGTGGTAGTCGGACACAAGCTGTACTCTTTTGGAGGATACAGTAACAAGAACAGTGATCAGATTGATGTCCTCATCTTCCACACACTGTCTTTACGCTGGAGGAAGTTGCCCCCATGGACAAATGGAAGAGGAGAAAGTCACCTTGAGGTGCGCAGGCACACAGCTGTTCTGGTACAAGATATTGTCTACATCTGGGGGGGATATCCTTACCGTAACGTTCTTTATTCCTTTGATGTTGACAACCACAGATGGTCCAAACCCAATATTGCCGGTACTGTTCCAAAGCCGAGGCACAACCACTCAGCCTGTGTCTTGAGGAAGGCAATGTATATTTATGGAGGAAACACCCAACTGACTGGACACACCAATGACATCTACAAGTTGGACACCACCACAATGGTCTGGGCTTTAATTAACACCAGAGGCACACCACCACCTGTTTCATCATGTCATTCTGCCACCATCATCGGGACAAAGATGTTTGTATTTGGGGGCTGGGGGGGCCAGGTTAACTTCTACAACAACATCACAGTGTTTGACACAGAGACCAACTGCTGGCTGAGCACACCTTCTGCACAGCTTCTTACAGAAGGACGCTGTGGTCATTCAGCCTTTGCCTACAATGGAGAGCTGTACATATTTGGTGGAATCAACCGGAAACAGAACCTCAATGATCTGTGGAAATTCAATCCAAAGACCTGCTCATGGAAGAAGGTTCAGCCCAAAGGGAAAGCCCTGCGTAAAAAATACGCAGGGATGAGTTGTTGCATGGTGGGAGATCGTATCATCCTCTTTGGAGGATACCTCACACCTGATGACCTGTATATCTTAGATTTAAGTCCTAATTTGAAGATGTTATGCAAGCTAGCAGTTATTCAGTACGGTGTGGAGCAGTCTGAACTCCCACATAACATCAGGTGGGAACTGGCTGTCATGACTGCCAACAATAACTGAAAACAACATAGCCCTATAAAAAGAGAAAACAACTGTGATCCCACTATAAATAAATAAACAACTAAACGACTAAACAAATATAAACATAAACATAAATAAACTAGAAAAAGTGCTCCTCAGAGCACAGGTCTCCGCCAGGTCAGGTACGTTATTGTGGGCCAGCAATGTTCGGAATTCGCCAGTCAGAATGGAATATGAAAAATCGTACGGATCCGTCTTGATTACTTGACTATAGAGATAATGTGTACCGATTTGTATGATGTTTGGACACAATTTGTATAGGAGTAATATGAAAAAAAAATGTGTGCAAAAATCAGCCTCCTGGCACTATAATAGGGCAATGTTAAAAGGGTGGCATTTGTTCCTCAACGTAGTGCAAATCTACGTGCAAAGTTTCACCACAATCGGATGCTGCGTTCATAATTTGCGGCATTTAGTTCAAAACAGGCCACTCCTGCAAACTTTATGTCAATCTTAGCCAATTAGGATGGAATATGAAAAATTAAACAGAGCCGTCTTGATCACATGACTATAGAGAGCATGTGCACCGATTTGCGTGAAATTTGGATAAAATCTGAAGGAGTAATATAAAAAATGTGCTTTACATAAGTTGTCCTCCTGGTGGCGCTATAAAAAGCAGATGTGAACTAGAAAAAGTGCTCCTCGGAGCACAGGTCTCCGCCAGGTCAGGTAGGTTATTGTGGGCCAACAATGTTCGGAATTCGCCAATCAGGATGGAATATGAAAAATCGGACAGAACCATCTTGATCACTTGACTATAGAGATAATGGGTACCGATTTGCATGATGATTGGACAACATTTGTAGGAGTAATACAAAAAAGAAAATCGGCATTTATTCTTCAACATAGTGCGAATGTGCGTGCAAAGTGTCACCTCAATCGGACGCTGCGTTCATGATTTGTGGCATTTTGTTCAAAACAGGCCACTTCTGCAAACTTTAGATGTCAATGTTAGCCAATCAGGATGAAATATGAAAAATCAAACAGTTCCTTCTTGATCACATGACTATAGAGATCATGTGTACCGATTTGTGTGAGATTTGGATAAAATCTGAAGGCTTAATATCCAAAAATGTGTTTTACATAAGTGGGCCTCCTGGTGGCGCTATAAAAGGCAAATGTGAAAAATGCAGGGCAGACATTTTTCCTTGGCCTCTAGGGAGTGTGCGTGCAAAGTTTCATGCAGATCGGTGCAGTTATAGTTAAAAACACAAATCAGCCTTTTATAGCGCCACCATGAGGCTGATTTGAAATATGTCAAGTGCCATTTGTTCCTCGGCGTAGTGGGAATGTGTTTGTGAAATTTCACGGAAATCGCAAGCTGCGTTCATGATTTGAGGCATTTTGTTCAAAACGGACCAATCCTGCAAATTTTGGAAGCCAACCTTAGCCAATGAGGATGGAATATGGGAAATCGGACAGATCCGTGTTGATCACATGACTATAGAGATACTGTGTACCGATTTGCATGACGTTTGGTTAAAAACTGTAGGAGTAATGGGACAAAATGGGTTTTGCACAAATCGGCCTCCTGGTGGCGCTATGACAGGCCCATGTGAAAAATGTGGGGCAGAGGTTCTGAATTGGCATCCAGGGAGTGGGTGTGCACAGTTTGGCAGCGACCGGGCCAACGGTGCCTGAGATTAGCTGGTAACACACAGACAGGACACACGGACGGACGGACACACGGACACACGGACGGACGGACGGACAGGGGCGAAAACATACTCTCTCGCCATGCCTTTCGGCCTGGCGGAGACAAAAATGCAGGGCAAACATTTTCCTTTGGCCTCTAGGGAGTGTCCATACAAAGTTTTACACACATCGGGGCAGTTATATGTAAAAACGCAAATGGCCGAAAATGTTCGCGTTTCTTCCTTGGCCTAGTGGGAATGTGCATGCACAATTTCACAGAAATCGCACGCTGTGTTCATGATTTGAGACATTTTGTTGAAAATGGAGCAGTCCTGCAAACTTTTGGAAGCCTATCTAATGTTGTTTTATGCCTTTGCTTTTGTTTTGTGTGAGTGGAAGAGAAAGTCACGGTAGTTAAAAGACAAGAGTCTGATAACTCCATCCGGAGGATTTAGTGAATTATCCTCTGGGGCATGTCGACACGTGGTGGACCCTCCAGGGCAGATCCTTTTGTCTATGTTTATTCTATATATCTTGTATAACCCCGATATCATTCTCAGGGGTGTACGGTGTATGGTTTGGATGTGATAAGTTAGCAGATCCCCTGGGCTAGTCCACACGTGGTAAACATGGTGAAAATATATTACTAAGGTGTAATATTACTAAGTGAAAATATATTACTAAGGTGTAATATTGACAATTGTGTGAAGATATATTACTAAGGTACACAAGGTACACATGTAATATTGGCAATTGTGTGTGTTGTAGTTGTGTTGTGGCGAGGGCCACTGCATTTTACTGCATTTTACTGCTTTTATTTTATTTTATTTTATTTTATTTTTAGTCTGATAACTCCATCCGGAGGATTTAGTGAATTATCCTCTGGGGCACGTTGACACGTTGTGGACCCTCCAGGGCAGATCCTTTTGTCTATGTTTATTCTATATATCTTGTATAACCCCGATATCATTCTCAGGGGTGTACGGTGTGTGGTTTGGATGTGATAAGTTAGCAGATCCCCTGGGCTAGTCCACACGTGGTAAACATGGTGAAAATATATTACTAAGGTGTAATATTACTAAGTGAAAATATATTACTAAGGTGTAATATTGACAATTGTGTGAAGATATATTACTAAGGTACACAAGGTACACATGTAATATTGGCAATTGTGTGAAGTGTGGATATTTCTTTAGCTGTGTTGTAGAGGACAGTGGTCACTACATTTAAGTTATATCCATTTGTGTTGTAGTTGTGTAGTGGCGAGGGCCACTGCATTTTACTGCATTTTACTGCTTTTATTTTATTTTATTTTATTTTTGTTTGCTTTATTGTTAAATTGATTCTAACTGTAATTGTATCCTTGCTCTGTAAAGCACTTTGAGCTGCATTTCATGTCATGAAAGGTGCTATACAAATAAAGTTTATTATTATTATTATCTTAGACAATCAGGATGGAATATGAAAAATCTGGAAGACTCGTTTTGTTTAATGACTATAGAGATACTGTGTACTGATTTGCGTGATGTCTGGACAAAATCTGTAGGAGTACTGTCTCCTGGTGGCGCTATGACTGACCCATGTGAGACATTTGGGGCAGAGGTTCTGCTCTGGTTTCATTATTTTACTATTTATTTATTTTTCTTTTGGGGCTTTTTGTGCCTTTATTGATGGTGAAGTGAAGTTAGACAGGAAACGGGGAGAGAGAGATGGGGAATGACATGCAGCAGGGCCGGCCCTAGGATTTTCGTGGCCCTAAGCAAGATTTTTTTATAAAATCATTCAATCAAAATCATTGTCATTTTATATTGCATACTAAAATAATAACGCTAGTTGTTGGATAGGAGATACATGACATAATTACAATATGAAAGTTTAAAAAGATTATATAAGCCACTTTAGCCCATATGTTCTGGCACTGCACAAAATTAACATCATATTGGCTAAATATATTTAAATCACTGTCAGACATAGTTAAAAAACCTTTTGACCCAGATCCACTGACAGCAGTATTGGGAGTCAGAGGGCCTACGCTCAAACTGACTAATGTTCAGTACAATATGGTAACATTTGTGACTCTACTGGCTCGCAGACTGATATTGTTAAATTGGAAACAAGTGCAGGCTCCAACCCATACTGCACTTATGAAAGCTGTAATGCACTATTTGGAATTGGAAAAGATAAAGTTTGAATCGAGAGGGAGTGAAGACAAATTTTACAAGACCTGGCAACCCTTCATCGACCACTTCAATAAGTGCACGCTGACCCCTCCTACATAATGGTTAACTTATTCAAAAAATAAAAAAAAGGAACTGAGTGTTTTTATTTTTTCTTATGATTTTCTACAAAAGATCTGTGCAGGGAGAGTATGAGAGCAAGAGTGTGTTGTTCTGTTTTTTGTTTGTATCTGTATAACTGTTTGTTGTTGTTTTTATGTTGTATATTTTATTTTTGAATTCATACCAAATTATTTGTCATTGTCTTTTCTTGTTTTATATTTTATAGTTGTTTATACTCTGATGTGTTTATCATTTTACAAAAAAATCCAATAAAAAAATTATCAAAAAAAAAAGAAGAAAAAAAAAAAAAATATATATATATATATATATATATATATATATATATATTGCCCCCTAGTGGTTTTGGCCCTAAGCGACTGCTTATGTAGCACGTACACAGTACACACGCAGCATTTTATTTTTGGTGGAAAAAGTACTTAAATTCTTTACTTAAGTAAAAGTACCAATACTGCAATAGGAAAATACTCTGTTACAAGTAAAAGTCCAACATTTAAAATCTACTGAGTAAAAGTACAAAAGTATTGGCATCAAAATATACTTAAAGTACCAAAAGTAAAAGTACTAAATATTTGAAAATAGCAGATCTACAAGCTCACAACGCGTCGCGATGCGACGCGTTGTGAGCTTGTAGATCGGCTATTTTCAAATAGCTTAGGTATAAAACAGGGCTAAAGTGGTTAATGTATGTTTTATAATATCATAGTTTATATCTGAAAAGTAACTAGTAACTAAAGTTTGCAAATAATTGTAGTGGAGTAAAAGTACAATATTTGCCTCTGAGATGTAGTGGAGTAGAAGTAAAAGTATTGGAAATTGGAAATATTCAAGTAAAGTACAAATACCTCAAAATTGGACTTAAGTACAGTACTTAAGTGAATGTACTTCGTTACTTTCCACCACTGCTCCTAGAACATGCAGTTGTCTGTTTAGGAATGTTCTGCCATTATGCCGTCATATCAGTGTTTCAGTGCACAGGGGCAGCAGTGGGTGAAGAGGTAGAACGGAAAGTTCCCAGTTCAATTCCCAGTTTGATCCCCGGCTCCCCCTTTGTTAGTAGGCTATCGAAGTGTCCTTTGGGCAAGACACGTTACCCTATAACTGCTCCCCCCTCATATGCTACTCTGTGGGCAGCACTCAGCTGGGTGAAGCTGAAAACTGAAGTTCCCATGCGGGATGAAAATGGGTCAAAAACAGGTATTGAGAGCTGCAGCCTCTGTGGACTGTGTTTTACTACATAAAAACACTGTTTAAACAAGCATTTGTGGAATGTCTTTTTAGTTTTGTTTCGT
Source organism: Gymnoscopelus braueri (assembly GCF_963280865.1). Taxonomy (NCBI): domain Eukaryota; kingdom Metazoa; phylum Chordata; class Actinopteri; order Myctophiformes; family Myctophidae; genus Gymnoscopelus; species Gymnoscopelus braueri. The sequence continues at coordinate 22,235,944 of NC_137625.1, forward strand.
TTTTAATTGAATGTTTCGTGGTGAGTTTAGTAAAGCTCTTTGTGAGTTCTGTCTGTGAACTTTGTACATACATACAGTACAATGTATGTACACATGTTCACCAGACTACATGCTCATAAGAGTTGTTGAACATGTTTCACCAGGCAGTTCATGCTATGACGACATTAGAGACTATGGATGATGATGGTGCTGTTGTGCAGGAAAGTTTTAAGCCTGCTCTTAAACGTAGGGTGTCTGTCTCCTGGAACAAACCTTGAAGATGGTTCCACAGGAGAGGAGGCTGATAGTTGAAAGCTCTCTCGTGGAGATTCTAGGAGCCACAAAGTAAGCCTTCATAGCCTACTAGTCTGGGAATGCAGGGATGCACACACACGCGTGTGTTTGAAATAATCAAGATATGCTTTAATGTTAATAATACCAATTTTAATGAAGTCCTTGAGGCCACATTGTATGGAAAAATGTGTTCGTCTCTGTATGTTGTATACTTCCTAAGATTGGCTATTTGCTTCTTCTTTTTTTTCATTTTGGGGTTTGGGTATACATGTATGTGTAAGATAGTGGTAAAAATGTACCCAATGGGACATTATTTCAGCCTGGTACCTGGCAGAATCTTAAAATACACAATTCAAGGGTTAAGAAACACCAGGTAGCGAAAATAAATCCACCCTATATGCGCGTGAACCCCACTTTCCATCTAGACTAATTTGTGCATACACACACACACCCAGATCTTGTGCTGTAAACACAGCAGTAGAGGAGATTTTGTCTTTTCATCGAGTAGAGTGTGCACTAAGTAATGGTGAACATAGCTCTTTTCCACTCACAATAGCACAATGAGCTCAATGAGCTGGCAATCTCTGTGGAAAACAAGACTTCACCTGTGGTTAAATTGGTGTGAGGGTGAGTACATATGACAACCTTTTTTACTTTGGGGTTAATTGTTCCTTAAAATGATTTCTGGGTGGTCCAGTGAGGCAAAATTATTAAGCAAATAAATATATAATCTACAACAAATGTTTTGCAAATGTTTTGTAGCAGTCTGCCATTAATTGCAACCCACATTACTGTGGAATGGCTATTCACACAAGGAAAAATAAAAGAGTGGCTTGGGTGTACACGTGTTTCACGCTCGGCAGCAGAGGAATTCAGAAACAATATGTGTGGAGGAATGTAGTTTAGATAAACAGATAGCATATTGACGTGAAAACAGTGACACATACCAATCTGATTTTCAGAAGAGCAAGTTCATCCTGTTATATTTCACTGTTGACACTGGTAACCTGACGAGGAGCAGACCTTCATACCTTATGCAGTCTTCCTTTTAAAGATTGCCAAAGTTTTGCTTTGCCAGATAAAGATTTTGTTCATACAAGTACAAAGAGGCACGTACACACCGGTGTTGATTTCATCGACTAAAACTATGACGAAAAAATATTTGTCGACTACCTTTTTTCACTGACGAAAACTAAATAAAAACAAAGCTATGACGACTAAAACTAAGACTAAATATATTGACAATTTCGTCAACAAATAAAAACTAGACTAAAATGTTAGTGAGGGGACCAGTGGAGAAGAGATCCAGTAAGACAAGTCATTTTATGTTTGTTTGCGCTCGGGTGTTGCGTGCTGAAAATAGCAGATCTACAAGCTCTTGTAGATCGGCTATTTTCAGCATGCAACCAAGTGTAAAATCAGCCATTACGACGCCATGAAGGCACCGCCAAAATACATTTTAGTCGACTAAATCAACTGTACATTTAGTCGACTAAATCTTATGATATTTAGTCGACTAAAACTAGACAAAAACTAAAACATTTCAAATGACTAAAATATGACTAAAACTAAATCAAAATTCGCAGTCAAAATCAACACTGGTACACACGAACGCACGCAGCATTTTATTTTTCTCCTAGTACATGCAGGATGTTCTGCCATGATGCCGTCATATCAGTGTTTCATCCTACCTCATTGCACAGCACAGGGGGTTAGGGTGAAGAACGGCCACTTGGGAATCAGAAAGTTCCCGGTTCAATCCCCAGTTCGATTCCCGGCTCTCCCTTTGTTAGCAGGCTATCGAAGTGTCCTTGGGCAAGACACTTTACCCCTAACTGTCCCGATGAGCAGGTTGGCGCCTTGCATGGTTTCCTTCCTTTGGTGTGGATGTGTGTGAATGTAAAATTTATTTGGCTAAAGGCGTTATTGTAAATGCACCATATTACATAATTTTTCACTTAACTTTATGCACTCTCGGTGCCTGACACGGAGAGTATGACACTGATTAGTATATGCAATGAATGCACAGTTGTACCTGAAAGAAAAGATGATGCCCTTTAGCCATTTAGTCTGAAATAGTAAAGCTGATTATGCTGATACATGCTGACACCATTCACACTATGAATATAGCCAGAGCTACTGCATATGGAAATAACCTTGATTTACTTTAAACCTTAGTCTGCACCCCAAGGATATTCACAGTGATCAAAAGGTCCTTTGTAGGTATTACAGCTAAGGGCTTTTGAATGTAATATGTAATACTTTATAACTTTATTTCTTGCTTAGTGCTTGGATAGTAATGGATACCCATGATCCTGTAGAACGGCTTTCGAGGTTTGGTACAGGAGGTAGACACGGGCTAGGCTTAAAACCTTCCTTGCATTTGGGAACAACAGCACCATCATCATCCATAGTCTCTAATGTCGTCATAGCCAGTGCAGTGCCACGTTTGATTACCTCATTAACAAATGATCCTTCGTTGAACGAACATGTTCAACGACTCTTATGAACGTGTGGTGAAGTAAGTACGTATATTTTATTGTATATAACACTTCTCACAGAGAGGACTCACAAAGTGCTTTACATACAACAGGAAAAAAAAAATCAAAGACACTGCACAAATGTTTGTTTAAACAGTAGTGTTTTAAGTGGTTCTTAAAAATGTCCTCAGAGGCTGCAGCTCCCAATGCCCTTCCTGTGGAACAGCATTCCATACCTTTTTGTATTTTATCTTTTTTCATCCCGCAGGGGAACTTCAGTTTTCAGCCCACAGAGGAGCGCGGAGGGGGAGCAGTTAGGGGTTAAGTGTCTTGCTCAGAGACACTTTGAACCTTAGGCTTCCCAGGCGGGCTCTCTAACCATTCAACTATGGCCCGCCCAACCTGGTACAAGGAATGACCAATAGACCCTGGACAGCTGACCTTAGGGTCCTGCTGGGCACATAATATCGTTGTAGCAGGTCAGTGAAGGGTCCTGGACATCACTATATGCTAGTTCAAAGTGAGGCTCTACTGGCAGCAGTGGTGGACCAAAGTACTCAACACCACTTGAGTCAAAGTACAGATACTCCTGGTGATACATTACTCAACTACAAATGAAAGTTGCTCAGTCAAATTTGTATTGGAGTAGGTGCTTTTATTTTTAAGTATTCAAAAGTACATTTTCTTTTTAATATCAAGCTTGAAATGAAATAGGCCTAATAACTGTTAAGGGCTTTATGGAATTTGTTGCACGATATTATGTGCAACAAATTATATCAAGCCCAGACATTATTTAACTGAAATATGCTAGTAGTCCAGAGCTAAAAAAGGCTGAGAACCACTGTTCTATTCCTATCCCAATGTTACCCTTATTCCATTCTCTTACTTATTCCAATTTATGTATGAGTGAGCAGACACATGTGATTATACAGTATGGGCACATTGCCTAATAATGATGACACAATCTGGCAATCCGGTAGAACTTCCCCTTCTGGAGATTCAAACTCCCTTTTCTGTGGAATTTCTTGACCTCCAACTTCCCAGTATTAAACTGACAACATTGACACATCATCATACTGTATGTCACCAGGTCATTAGTCATTAGTAGCCTGGCTCCAGCCCCTGAATCTCTAGCCTCTCAGTGAAACGAAATGAAAGTTCAGGCTGAGTGTCAGGCTAGGTCATTAGTGCACTGTTCCGTGGAATAATAAAAAAAATCTTCACTTTCCTTCATTACAAAATGTATGGGACCACAAGCAATACCCTCACGGACCACCAGTGGTCCACGGACCACCTGAGTTAGAACACAACACAGACAGAAAGACAAGAAGAACTCGATAGAACCCAGTAGTCCACTGTGGTGTGCATGGTCTCACAGTGGTCTGGTGGGTAACCGAAAGACTCGGCCCAAAACACGCTCGCCCCCATTTATTTGGCTGACCAGCGGTTCTTCTATTCTATTTGTTTTACTGAGGATAAGGTTAGAAATAAGTTTAGGTTTAGGCATAGTTTTACTGAGGTTAAGTTTAGGAATAAGGTTAACGACAGCGACAACAGCTGAAGTCCTTGTCATGTCTGTCTGTCTATCGGTCCTTCCTGGTACAAGATACAATGCCACTGACCACTTTCTTAAAGGGATATTTCACTTTCAAAAAAACGTTGGGTCATTTTATCGTCTACACAGGCTTTTGTGAACCCCCCAGACAGTTTTTAAGTTGCTTGATTCAGTATTTAGATATTTGATATTCATTTAATCAGACACGCCCCCTTCCTATACAAACCCATTATAACTACAAATTCCATTTTTAACATGTTAGATTCATCAAAAACACCCGTCCTTGGTTCTGGTGACTGACCCTGCCCTCCTAATAGGCGAGGGGGCAGTGTTTTTTCGAAGGGGGCGTGTCTGATAAAATGAATATCAAATATCTAAATACTGAATCAAGCAACTTAAAAACGGTCTGGGTGGTTCACAAAAGCCTGAGTAGCCGATAAAATGACCCAAAGTTTTTTTGAAAGTGAAATAACCCTTTAACACGCTGAGGAAGGCTTAGTCCTGGGCTGGTCCAGAGCGTTAGTGAGAACTCACTAACCCCGTGACGCTGGGCAGGTTATGTTTGGGAATACCAGGTGAATACCGCCGGATTCTGCCCCGGGGCGACTGTGTTTTGGGGGGAGCGTTTTGGTATTGGTGTGGTGCGGTAGCGGTAGCCGATCGCTGTCTCTCCTATTCCTTGGAGACACGCCCTGTTTCCTCTGATCCCATCCCATTATCATCTGTAAAACACACTGTCTACAGGGTTGCCATGTCCACTTATTATAAGCGACTTTGGGCTTGTTTTTCTGTAAAGTTGTAAATATTGGTAGATGCGGCGGGTTGCGGTTCCACTTTTTTTAAATGTATTATTTAAACCAGTGGTTTTCAAATATTTTCATGTTATCATGGATGGACCACCCGAATTAATATTTAGCCTATTTGTGTTGTTAGAATGTTTCAAAACGTTTCCAAATATTCCACATTTTATTTCATGCGTCGCATCGTGACGCGTTTTGAGCTTGGGATAAATTATAGGTTTAAAGTGCTCATTCAATGAATTTAATTCACATGAACCCCAATGGAAACAATTAAGCCATAGGCCTATAGTGCTTTCTTGGGTACAATCATTTTAGCATTATTTTGTATGTAGGCCAATTTTCTGTTTTTTTTTTTTGTGCAAACTGTTATTAAAGAATTCAATCAATCAATCAATCAATGTGACCTAAGTTGCTTCTTTTGGGCTTGTTTTCCTAGACCTGGCTGCTTATTTCTCTCACAAGATCTGGCAACAGTGCACGCTGTCTATTCGCTGCTGTTAACGCAGATGAAGCAGCCGGTAGGAGCACACACACACACACACACTCACACAGCCCAGTGCAGCAGCAACAGCAGCAGCACTCCATCCACCGGCCAGTGGGAGGGAACAGTCTGCAGCTGCCTGCCGACCCGACGCACGCACAGCCTTTCTGACAGGCGCACGTTTTGCACTCTCTGGTCCCGGACGGCACGGCAGTGACGGCGCACACACATCCACCCAAAACACATCCAGGTGTTGCTGCTCTGCTGAACTACCGCGATATTAGAATAAATCAATCAATCAATAACAAACAAACAAAAAAAATCAGGTAAGAAACGGGAATGGGTGCTTTCTGGCACAATGGTGCCAGAAAGCACCCATTCGATTTTTGAATGGGTGCTTAATTTTTTTTTTAATGATGCTTTCAATTTTCAAATTTATTTCAAATTTATTTCAAATTTATTTCAAATTTATTTCAAATTTATTTCAAATTTATTTCAAATTTATTTCAAATTTATTTCAAATTTATTTCAAATTTATTTCAAATTTATTTCAAATTTATTTCAAATTTAGTTTAATGATGATCAGATGAAGGGAAATGCGGTGCTCGTGCTGAGGTTTATGTTGCTGGGTGCATTCATTCTGTGTGTTTCGTGTGGCTGTGGTGTTGTTGTAGCCTACACGTTGCGTGCGCCTTGGCGTGCGCGTAGCTACTGTCTGTATGGTACGCTGCTGACTCGAAGCTGAAATGTTTACAAACGTTTTACCCACGTGTTGTTGTTGTTGTTGTTGTTGTTGTTGTTGTTTCCTCCACGTCCGTTTGTTGTTAAACGCGATGGAAGACGTTGTATAATATTATGTAGTAGCCTGGTGCAGAGCCAAGCAGTTTGTGGCAGAATGGGCGGACAGTCAGGGATCAAGAACTAGACCCCCCCCCCTTGTTTACACATGAGAAACCCATGGAGAAAAGGCATGCTCTCTGGAGCATTGGTTCTCAAAGTGGGGTCCCCCAGGGGTCCTTGATGGAGTTCAGGGGGTCCCCAGCTTAATGATGGATAGTTAGTAACCAATTGGACCCTTATGGGTCTGTAACTCAGAGAGTGTACAAATGGAACCAAATAATTTGGTTCCATTTGTACACTCTCAGAGTTAAATTAACATTGATTTTACAATAGAAATTGGGGTCCCAGAGATAGAAATGCCATTAAATGGGGGTCCGTATAGCCTAATGCATGTCAAACTGGGAGTCCTTGAAATTGAAATGGTTGAGAATCACTGTTAGAGCCATACAAATATTCTCTTATGGGGGTGCCGTCCCTGGCATATCTTTTCAAATGGGGGTCCGCGGGCTAATAAGTGTCAATTTGGGGGTCCTTGACATGAAAAAGTTTTGAGAACCACTGCTCTGGAGAGTATTTAATATACTGTAGCTGTTGCATAATGTTATGTCCCTACAACTATTAGGGAAACACTCAACCAATTGATTAATAGTGGTTCTACATGTTTACCTCTTTCTCAATTATCTAACAATTTGGCCAATGTTTGACCAGTTTGTATAGTATAGCTTGTTGATTATTTTTGATGCAGTAATGGTCTTTTTCTTTTCTATCTTTTTTTTAGGTATTAAAAAGGTCTTTAATGTCCTTAGATTCTCACTTCACTGTCATCTGTATGGGGACCCCCCAAAAAATCATTTGGGGACCGCCCTGGGGGTCCCGACCCACATGTTGAGGACCACTGTTCTATGTAACTGTATATCTGCCCACGACAATGGGTATTATGACCACAGGGTGTTCCACTGACCCATGTACAGTAGCCTACTGATACGGGTACAGTGACACCAGCTGATCGCTACATTAGACCGTAGCCGTTATTTCTCCTTTTATGGCAAATTAAGTGTGTGTGTGTGGGTGTGGGTGTGGGGGGGTGTGGGGGGTGTGTGTCATCGGAATTAACAATTGTTCATACAGTTTTCTTTAAATAAAACGGCTTTCATTGAGCTAGAGCTCTGAACTTCATCATCCAGACCAGAGTCACCCTTTTCAGCTCATGCATTGCTGACAATGGTAATACGCTGTGGTGGACAGCACTGTAGTGACTGTACATTATTTACTTGAGTAGGCCTACTGTAGGCCTCCTTAAGCAACAACAAAAAAAAGTTGCTGTACTTTTAGTAAATTTGTATTTTTGTGACTTTCACTCCACTACATTTCAAAGACGATATTGTACTTTTTGACTTCTAGGAAGGGAAAAAGTAGGCCTACATTACGAATTAAGCACTTAAGCCATATTTCAAAGCTCTCAGCTGGTTGCGATGCGACACGTTGTATTACAGATTTTTGGGGTGTGAACATTTCGGGAAAATCTTTGAATTATTTGGGGAAAAATCAAAAATTGTATACAACAATGCATTGCTATTAATAAGAAACTGTACTTTGTAATTTGTGCTTTTGAATAACTTAAGTATTTGTAAAAGCATGTACTTTTGAATAGCCTACTTAAAAGTATTCTTAAAAGCAAGTACTCCAGTACTTTAACTCAAGTACAAATATGATTGAGCTACTTTCACTTGTAACCTATTTGAGTTATATTTGAGCAGGAGTATAGATACCTCTACTCAAGTACTGCGGTTGAGTATTTTGTCCACCACTGGTAATGCGTGCTTATTCAATTATTACTGTATATGCTTATCAGGCAGTAGAGACAGTCAGACAATAGATCATAGACAGTCAGGTCGGGCAGACAGACAGACAACCGTATTATTCCACCGCCTCATAGCACTGGGGAAAAAGGACACTTGAATCTTTCAGTGGAAGGCATATTCAGTTACTGAAGCAGCTTTTGTGTTTTATGAATACTTCATGTAGAGGGTGTTCATATTATCAAGTCTGATTTTAAGTCAGTGTGCTGAGCTATGAGCAGGATGTTTGGTATGAGGGGAAATTATGAAAGTTAAATATTAACTCTTTCACTGCCAATAAAATAAAAAAAGTATTGCGAACTTTGCCAGATTTTCTTTTAGTTTTTTCAAAGAAAAAAAAAAGTGCTTAGGAAGCGAGATACAGCCTTTTTCAGTTATAGGTTAAACAAAGAGTGGATGGAGCTGCAAATCTTATCAGATAATGATATCTTGGGTTCTGAACACAATAATCTGAAGGAGTAATACAAAAAAAATGTTTAGCAAAAAACGGCCTGCTGGTGGCGCTATAATAGGCAAGGGTGGCATTTCTTCACATGTAGAGGTTTTTCTTGGCTTCTAGGGAGTGTGCGTGCAAAGTTTCTCACCGATCAGTCCAATTACAGGTAAAAACAGGAATCGGCCTGTTATAGCGCCACCATGAGGCTCATCTAAAAATTGTAGGATGTCATTTCTTCCTTGGCCTAGTGGGAATGTTCAAAACAGAGCACTCCTGCAAACTTTGGAAGCCAATCTTAGCCAATCAGGATGATATATGAAAAATCGGACGGATCCATCTTGATCGCATGACTATTGAGATACTGTGTACCGATTTGCGTGATGTTTGGACAAAATCTGTAGGAGTAATGTAAAAAGAAAATTGGCCTCCTGGTGGCGCTATAACAGGCCGATCTGAAAAATTTGGGGCAGAGGTTCTGCTCTTACATCCAGGGAGTTTGTGTGCACAGTTTCACATTGATCGGGCCAACTGTGCCTGAGATTAGCTGTTCACAGACGCACGCACACACGCACACACACACACACGGACGGACGGACAGGGTGCAAAACATAGTCTCGGCCAACGCCTGCGGCCTGGCGGAGACCATGAGCAATTAGTGAGGACCAATTATATGAAGATGGGTTGAAAATGGGTGAAGTCATCCTTTAAGGATTGCAGCCTTTTGATTTACGGTTCACAGACTGCCTTCCGTTGACTCTGCTTAGATGTCTGCAGTCTCATCCTCTTTATAAACCTCTCTGCTCTCTCTTATTTAACACTTTTTACTATGTCTCTCTGCTCATAATTCTTCTCACCCCCCCTTCATCCTCTCTCTGTCTCTCTCTCTATCTGTCTGTCTGTCTCTCTATCTGTCTGTCTGTCTGTGTCTCTCTCTTTCTCTCTCTCTCTCTCTCTCTCTCTGTCTCTTTAGTTTAAAACATGGCCTCATAAATCTTTTAACACTAGCAGTAAAAGTGTTTCTTCTCCCTCCAATCAACTTCTCCTCCGTACCGCTGAGCAGTATGGTCGAGCACAGAGGCATTATGGGATAGTATAGTGCAGTGGTTCTCAAACTCTTTCACGTCAAGGACACCCAAAATTATATGTATTTGGCCGCGGACCCCCATCTCAAAATAGTTTGTTCCAGGGACCCCCCAGAAACAAAGATTTGAGTTACAAATGTTCTCTTTAAAAATATATATATTCAATGGTTTGCAAACATTTTCAAGATTTTTCAAAAATAGCAGATCTCAAAGTGGGGTCCGGAGACCCCCAGGGGTCCTTGGGGGGGTTCCAGGGGGTCTCCAGCAAAATGTGTTAATATAGCGCTATGAGCTTGTAGATCTGCTATTTTTGAAAAATCTTGAAAATTAGTGCAAACCTTTGAATATATATTTTGAAAGCGAACATTTGTAACTCAAATCTTTGCTTCTGGGGGGTCCCCGGAACAACATATTTTGAGATTGGGGGGTGCACGGCCAAATACATATCATTTTGGGGGTCCTTGACCTGCTTTCTCAGGACGGATCCAACGTTTTTTGGGGGGAAAATTGTTCAAATGGGTCTCCAACCAAATATAGGCCTATACCTGGGCTGTTGTTGATATAATTGCCAGCCTGCATGGGGAATGCTGGCTGGCCTAATCAAGTACTCGTTTCACCAGTTTTTAAGTACGCAGTAATGTCAAACAATGAGTCATAGTCAGTGGACTAAACGTGCCAGACCACTGCTATGGTCTTTTAACCCATTAAGACCTGGAACGCATCTTTGTGTCATTTTAAGATTTCTTTGGGCTATTCAAAAATAGCAGATCTACAAGCTGCCGCGCTATGAGCTTGTAGATCTGCTATTTTTGAAAAATCCAGAAAATTTGAGCAAATCTTTGAATATATATATATTTTTTTTTTGTAGAGGTTTTTCACATGTAGAGGTTTTTCTTGGCTTCTAGGGAGTGTGCGTGCAAAGTTTCACACCGATCAGTCCAATTACAGGTAAAAACAGGAATCGGCCTGTTATAGCGCCACCATGAGGCTCGTCTAAAAAATTTAGGATGTAATTTCTTCCTTGGCCTAGTGGGAAATCGGACGGATCCATCTTGATCGCATGACTATTGAGATACTGTGTACCGATTTGCGTGATGTTTGGACAAAATCTGTAGGAGTAATGTAAAAAAAAATGTTTTGCGAAAATTGGCCTCCTGGTGGCGCTATAACAGGCCGATCTGAAACATTTGGGGCAGAGGTTTTGCTCTTACATCCAGGGAGTTTGTGTGCACAGTTTCACATTGATCGGGCCCCTGGCAAACATTTTTAACTCAAATCTTTGCTTCTGGGGGGGATTCTACAAATGTCTTCTAAATCTTTTTTAAATTTAATATTTGACTATAATCAGTGGTTCTCAAACTTTTTCATGTCAAGGACCCCCAAAATTATATGAATTTTGGCCGCGGACCCCCATCTCAAAATATATTGTTCCAGGGACCCCCCCAGAAGTTGTAACAGAGTTGAAAATGTTCGCTACGGAAAAACTGATATTCAAAGATTTGCACACATTTTCCAAGGTTTTTCAAAAAATAGCAGATATACAAGCTCATAGCGCGGCACTCTGTGCCGCGCTATGAGCTTGTATATCTGCTGTTTTTGAATAGCCAAAGAAATCTTAAAATGACACAGATGCGTTCTCTGTCTTAAAGGGTTAAGGATTAGACTACCTTGCTGTGAGAACACAGCCATGCTCTCAACTAAAACATGGTCATAATGAAACATAAATTAGCCAGTTGGAAACTTGGAACAAAAGCTGCAATAAGCTTACACAAGCTTACAAACTGTCATGCTGTATATAGGCTAGTTACATCATAACAGCGATGGAAGAAGTACATACTCTAGTAAAAGTAGCAATACCACAATGTAGAAATACTGTTCAAAATGTACTAAAAGTACAAAAGTGTTGGCATCAAAATATACTTAAAGTACCAAAAGTAAAAGTACTCGTATGCAGAAGGTTCTATTTTACAAGTTTTAATTAAAAAAACATATATATCTAAAATACAAGCTCACAACATGTTATGCTATGCAAATAGTTGTGAGCTTGTAGATCAGCCATTTTCAAATAGCCGAAGTATATGTAGGTATAGGGCTGAAGTGGTTAATGTATGTTTTGTAGAACTAGAATTAATCAAAGCTTACAAAGTAACTAGTAAGTAAAGTCTTCAAGTTAGTGGAGTTAAAGTACAACATTTGAGATGTAGTGGAGTAGAAGTAAAAGTGTTAAATTGGAAATGCTCCACTGATGCAAAAATACCAAATTTTACTTAGGTACTGTACTTGAGTAATTGTACTTAGTTACTTTCCACCACTGCAGCATAGTGTAGGGACACTGTGCTTAGAGTGTCCATTAAGATAATTAATAATAAGGCCAGTGCAAAGCACCGAGGATGAATGTGAAACACTGTGTGATTAGTCTAGCTGGACTAGGAAATCCTCAGAGATGTTATTGGCATTTAATCGATGGAGTTCATCTGCTGATTGAATAGCAAGAAAAAGAGTGCATTACAGTACATGTCTGATATTCTCTACTGATGATTTTTTTCTACAGCAGTCCATGTGTTCTGTTTACAGCAGTTTAAATTCTTCATTTTTCATTTCCTGGATCTCAGCACAGGGGGGTTGTTTGTTATTTGGATTTATTTCCCTTGTGCTCAAACCAGTCATGCCGGGCCAGAGGGTGCAAGTTAGGATAGAGACAAAAGTGTTTTGAACACAAACCAAGTTACACACTGCAGTATAATTTGAAGAAAACGGGCGATTTTAAATTCGTGATCATTAAGTGTCTGCAGATCAGGAGTAAGCATAGAAAAAAATTGCTTAGGGAAGTCAACAGTGTATATAGATGGGAGAAGGCACACAGTGCCAAAAGGGGGGTTCGGAGGTGTTTATTGAAAGGAATCATTTTATTTATTTACTTTTGCACACCATGAAAGGTGCTAGCGGTGCCAGAGCAGACGGACAGTAAGTAAGTAAAGGAATGGTCTCCCTGCACCTTGCAGTACAATTACTCAAGTACTGTTCTTAAGTACAATTTTGAGGTACTTTTACTTTACTGGAGTATTTCCAATTGTCTCTACTTTTGCTTCTACTCCACTACATCTCAGAGGCAAATATTGTACTTTTACTCCACTACAATTATTTGAAAACTTTAGTTACTAGTTACTTTGCAGATATAAATTACTATATTATAAAACATACATGAACCACTTTAGCCCTATTTTTCAAACATTTTAGTACTTTTACTGTTGGTACTTTAACTACATTTTGATACCAATACCTTTGTAATTTTACTCAAGTCAATTTAGAATTCCGGACTTTTACTTGTAACAGAGCACTTCTACATTAGCAGTATTGATACTTTTACTTAAGTAAAACATTTGAGTGCTTTTTTCCACCACTGCATCCTTGCGGATTTCTCATTTCTCATGGGAAGCTCCCCTCCCACAATACGACTGCATCAGCATTTTGTAGTATTGGATGGTTATAGGATTAATGACCAGGAGAGTGGAGCCAGCAGCCAGGGGCAGCGAGGGAGAGGAGAGGAGAGCCTGTTTAGTGCCAAACTCTGCCTGTAAGGGCTGGAAGGTGGAAGACAAATTACCCAATATCCCATTAAGCCATTCCAACCGGAAAAAATGCATCTCCACTTTAACCATTATTTTATACTTTGACTATTAAAAAAAATTTGCAGATATACAAGCTCATAGAGCGGCACCAAGTGCCGCGCTACGAGCGTGGGGGGTAGGGGGGTCCGCGGCCAAATACATATCATTTTGGGAGGTCCTTGACATGAAAACGCTTGAGAACCACTGATGTTATGGCAACATACGTTTTTTTTTCAGAAAACTGTTAGGATTTAGAAGACATTTGTAGAATCCCCCCAGAAGCAAAGATTTGAGTTACAAATGTTCGCTTTAAAAATAATAATATATATATTCAAAGATTTGCACACATTTTCACGATTTTCCCAAAATAGCAGATCTCCAAGCTATGAGCTTGTATATCTGCTATTTTTTTTTGAATAGCCAAAGAAATCTAAAAAAAATACACATATGCCTTCCCGGTCTTAATGGGTTAAGACCCGGCTCAAATTAATAAAACAAAAGTTAATTTCTAGGATGCACTTGTTAAGCTGTAATTCATCTGGCCATGATCCACCACGTATAGTTCCAGTGGCAGAAACTAGACTCTAGAGATACTTAGACATTTCCCTGAACTCTGCAGGGAGACAGCTACTCTGTTAATAGTATGTCATATATGAGGGTAATTGAGAAGATGTATTGGTAGTGGCAGTGACTCCCCAGTGTGACATGAAAGAGTCTATGAAGATCACAAGATGGCTAACTGGACACAGCAGGGACATACTAAGCTGTGTTATACAATATTAGTTTATGAGAATATTGGACGTGATCCTCTGATGGTGTGTATTGTACGTGATTGTTTTGTGATGTCTGATATTATAAGAATATTGGACTTGATCTTCTGATGGTGCATTGTACGTGATTGTTTTTGAATGTATCATATTAACACTTTTCCATCTAGAACAGTTATTAGTTTACTCACATTGATCAGTGTGAAGGTAAAGTATAACGTGATTGTGGGTTCTTTCACTTGTAAATACAGTCGGCAACAGTAACACCAGGAAGAAATATCCTAAACTGGACTCATCATAGAAGCCTGCAGAATCTCAGTAGATGCAATAATAAGCATAATATGTATACAAAATGTTACATGGAAAATAATATGCATAAATGCAGACTAGATGCAGACACTAGCAGTTGACTAGGGCGTAGAATTCGACTCTCGTAGAGAAAGAGGAAGTCAACGAGGGGCGGGGAAGACGGACGGCATTAAAACACTTATTTATTGAAAAATATGGATTATTACATTGCATTAGAACTCCGGACAGTTAGTTAACATTTGGGGCGTGGGAGTAAGCACCTTTTATTTTTGCATTTGTACATGTTTGGAGCCCGGACAGGCTAGGAGCTGAAAGTCCAGTTGGCCATGGGGAATAGTGTCTACGACTCTCGTAGATTGAAAATGTCAGAATCATAAAATACATCAACGAGAGTCGTATTCTACGGCTAGCACTTGACAGTATGTCCTTCTCCAGTCATCCGTATATACAGAGGGATAAACTGGCACCCTCTCTCTCTAGCAAGTCAAAACAAACTGGCATCTGATGACAGACTACCAGTGATGAGCAGATTATTTGGCTTGGCTTGTGATGTTTTGATCAGATGCTATGATAGGACTGTCTGTCTATCGAGGGATCCAGTCAGGTCAGTCTGTATCCCGGCAGTGAAGTCAGCCTTAAAAACCATAGGGCTGTGTAGTACACCTTATTTTTGTATTGTTTATTGATACCTCTGTACCAATATGAATATCAGTGTATAGTAATCGTTGTCGAGGACATGGTTCTGAAAACATACATACATCGTACATTGGCAGCATGGCTATCGTTCGGTTTCAGAGAATTAGACGCTCAGACAATTCTCTATATTGTAGTATGCTACAGTATGATGTTGCATAACATTTTATTCTGTATTAGTTCCAATTTAAGTATAAAGTCCTTTCTACTGTAGCTCTGTAATAACAAGAGTTGAACAGTAACTTTACATTGACCAGTTGTAGCTTAACAAGACTTCAAGATAAGATTTTGAATATTTTGCTCAGTTTGTCAGTTCTAAATTTGGGCATCACCAT
This sequence comes from Gymnoscopelus braueri, assembly GCF_963280865.1. NCBI lineage: Eukaryota > Metazoa > Chordata > Actinopteri > Myctophiformes > Myctophidae > Gymnoscopelus > Gymnoscopelus braueri. Next base: position 22,251,462 of record NC_137625.1, read on the forward strand.
TGGAGAAACCAAAAACCATCAATGTTGCAATACTGTCAACAATATGAGAAATCTCATTATGATATTTTCTCAATAAAAAAAGAAAAGAAAATCCCCCCATTTTCACCTTCATTTGTTGCGAGTACGATGTGATATAAATAGCTGAAGTTCCCACACTAGATTTTTCCAGTTTATTTACTGAAGCTGACAGCCTGGCTAGTCTGTCTCTCTCGTCTCATTCACCTTGAGTTGATCAAGATTCTCCTTGATAGGCAGCCGGGAGTGGCTCGTCTCACAATACGGATTGACTTGCCAGGCCGACTCACTGACAGCTTAACCCATTAAGACCTTAGGCCATTCTTTAAAAAAAATCTAAATCCTAACAGTTTTTTGAAAAAAAATTAAAACATTTTTTTTCAAGATTTTTCAAAAATAGCAGATATACAAGCTCGTAGCGCGGCACTCGGTGCCGCGCTATGAGCTTGTATATCTGCTATTTTTGAATAGCCAAAGACATCTAAAGTGACACAGATGCGTTCCAGGTATCAATGGGTTAATGCCGGTGACGGTGGTCACCTTGCTTTGTAGTCTCTGAGTGAAATGAACTGTACATAGGGGCTGTCACGATTACAAATTTAAATTGACGATTCATTATCACTCAAATAATTGCGATTTAACGATTTAATTGTCGTTTCTGTCGCTGAAAATTAATGGAACATTATGAATGAAAATCACATTTCTGTTTGGCTTTTTAGCTTTTGGAAACAAAAGTTGCACAGGGCAGATATGCCAAATAACACATATTTAATTACTTTACACTTAAAAATAGACATTAATAGAGGAAATAGCCGATCTATAAGTTCAAAACACGTCGCATCGCGACGCGTTTTGAGCTTATAGATCTGCTATTTCCACTATTTTTGTCATTTTTTTTAAATGTATGAATTTTTTTAACATTATGACGATTATGCAAAAATAATTGCGATTATATAAAATAATTGCGACTAGACGATGATGTAATAATTGTGACAGGCCTAAACTGCATCCCCTTCATTATTTCCCACTGTAGCCTGTGTGAATGAAAGCACTTTTTTCCCCCATGCGATGACGAATGTCTGTTTCTAATCTCCACAGTATAGATATCCATCACAGCTCAATGGGGTGTCAGTGGGAGAGAAGAGAGAAAACGCAGTAAAGCCTCTCTAGGGCTAATCTCTAGTGATGTTTGTCTCAGACCCCATTAGGGATGCCGGTTTGCAGGGTGGACCGACCTGGCTGTGTCTGGGGGCTTGGACGAATGCCCAGGGTCCCTATGCATGTACTGTATGTGGCTTGAGGCCAAGTGGTGGAAAAAGTACTCAAGTTCTTTACTTAAGTAAAAGTATCAATACTGCTGCAATATAGAAATACTCTGTTACAAGTAAAAGTCCAGAATTTCAAAATCTACTTGAATAAAAGTACAAAAGTATTGGCATTAAAATGTACTTAAAGTACCAAAAGTAAAAGTGCTAAAATGTTTGAAAATAGCGGATCTACAAGCTCAGAACGCGTCGCGATGAGCTTGTAGATCGGCTATTTTCAAATAGCCTATGTATAAAATAGGGCTAAAGTGGTTAATATGTGTTTCATAATATCATAATTTATATCTGAAAAGTAACTAGTAGCCTCGATCTCCAGGCTTTTATTGTTTAGTTTTGCAAAAAAAATAAAAGCCTTGAGGAGCGTGTCGGTGTACCCGGTATGGGTAGTGTTTCATTTCCCCAACCAACCAGAGTGCAGTGGGCGTCGCTCGTAGTGTTGTGTTAACGGGGCGGGGGTTGACGGACAGATCGGTGAACCAATGGGATCAGGCGCAATCTCTCCGCGCCTCTATACACCCGCCCCTCTATACACGAAAACAGGAGCGCTAGTGCAGCCTAAGTAACTAGTAACTAAAGTTTTCAAATAATTGTAGTGGAGTGAAATAACAAGACTTGCCTCTGAGTGGAGTAGAAATAAAAGTATTGGAAATTGGAAATACTCCAGTAAAGTACAAATACCTCAAAATTGTACTTAAGTACAGTACCTAAGTAAATGTACTCAGTTACTTTCCACCACTGCTTGAGGCCAGAGTCGTGCACAGCTCTAAACACTTGCCTGCAATTAAGCAGGACCTAAAGCTTGTAGTTATATGCTATAACAAATCAAAGCTTCAGAAAGAGACGGATGCTCCCTGATCTGCCTGATGGATGTGGTCCATTTGGAAATGAACTGGTCAATAGCAATATTTCAACTGGTTGCGGTTGCATTTATAGTGCTTTGTAGTGTCACTCCTTTTGAGCCAATAGAGTACCGAAGTCCTGACGTCACTCATTCATCCCCTGGGTCACGGAAGTGATTTTTCTATGGAGAATAAACATTGGGCCATCTTAGAACTGTCTCATATAAGAATTGTGGTCCAAAAATAAGCAAACTGTCCCGGCGCTATCGTCAGGGAGGTGGAACTGTATATCGTTTACGATAGTCAGTAACTCATATTTGATACAGTCAATTTCTGGCGAACATTTTATTAATTTGGCGGCGCTAACGCTAGTGCTTTCTCGCCGTCAGTTGATGCTTCATATCCATATGAGTCGAACCGCCGTGCTCATTTGTTTATTTTCGGAACACAGTTCTTATATGACGTGATATTAAACACGTCTATGGGAATTCAGAATTTGGTAAAAAAATTAACGTGACCCAGGTTGGATGCGTAAATTACGTCAGACTTCGGTGCTCTATTCGGCAACTTTCAGCAGTATATTTGGTCCTTTTCATACTCATCCAAGGAGATTTTCCACATGAACATTCCATTTTGCTCGAAGAGATGAGAGAAAGACAATCAAGGTCAAATCGTACCTACCTATCAGTAGCCTACCTACCTATCAGTGTTATTCTTCTTCATTTCTTTTGTCTTGTAACAAAGAGAAACCAAGCTAAACCTGAGAGCCTGGATTATAGTTAGCAACTACTTTTACAGTGTGGCTCCTCAGAGGCGAGTGGCCTAGATGCGTGTGTGTTTGTGTGCGTGTGCATGCGCGCGCGCGTGTGTGCGTATGTTTGTGTGTGTGGTTTAGAGAGATTGGTGTAGTGTTGAGATATCAGCACTTTCAACCTTCTCCTGTATCATAATCTGTCTGCCAGCAATGCAACAACAAGACTCATCTTCTCTTTCATTGTTGTTTCGTGGTTCTTCTTCCCCAGTGTTCTCACCTTCTCTCCATCTCACTGACCTCTGAGCAACACGTGGGGTGGATAGATGGCAGAGAAATCCAGACCGCTCTGCATTGAGTCTTTGAGTCATTAATTATAGACCCTGGCCTGGCAGCGAGCGGAGGCATCACGTATGTTTGTGTGGTAGTACATTACTCAGGACACTTAAGTCGTGTCCTGTCTCCTCTCCTCCTACGCACTGTAATCGATCCCACCACCTGTGGCTGATACTAGATTCAATCAGTCCATCAGGCATATAGCTTTTTTTTGTTTTAACCCTTTAAGACCGGGGACGCATCTGTGTCATTTTTAGATTTGAGCTAAAAAAAGCATTATTTTACACTTTGGCTATTCAAAAATAGCAGATCTACAAGCTCATAGCGCGGCACCGGGTGCCGCGCTACGAGCTTGTAGATCTGCTATTTTTGTAAAATCGTGCAAATCTTTGAATATATATATATATATTTGAAGATATATCGATATCGCGATATATCGCGATACTTTCTCCCGCGATAAATAATCGATAAACTGCCGAAAAAAATAAAATAAAAAGTTAGTTTGATACGTTGTTTTTCCTACTCTGTATTTGTGTAATGATGATTTTGAACTGTTTGGTGCTATTTTATGTGTTTATGAATTGAATACAAGGACTATCGTGATATATCGTTGATGAAATGTCATGCAATATATCGTGATATCGCAATATATCGATATTTTCAGATATCGTGATATATCGTTGGTGAAGTTTCTTGCAATATATATCGAATATGGTGATATCGCAATATATCGAATATCGTCGAATATTGTGATATATATTGTTATCGTGGGCCTAATATCGTGATATATATCGTATCGTGAGGTACCCATATCGTCCCACCCCTAATATATATATATTTAAGCGAACATTTGTAACTCAAATCTTTGCTTCTGGTGGTCCCTGGAACGACGTATTTTGAGATGGGGGTCGGCGGCAAAATACATATAAATGTTGGGGTCCTTGTATGAGAACCACTGACATAGTAACATTACGTTTTTTTTCAAAAAACTGTTCGGATTTAGAAGGCATTAGTAGAATCGGAACCTTAGGTCTTAATGGGTTAAGCAAGAGAGATGGCTGTTGCTCAGAAACACAGTCAACATACAACACGTTAGTGTCAGTCATCATGCCAGCCAGCAGGAATAAACCACATCATGGCCGGCGTGGGCCTGCTTTTTATGTACCGTTACATACGGGGCATGTAAATGCAGTCTTGCCACACAGGGTTCACAAATAGGTCGATGGTGTCACAGAGACAGACGTTGTTCATTATTTAGCAACTAGTCACCCCAGATCCAACGGCAAGCGGCTTACTTGGATTGCAATGCAGACGAGCCGAAAGATTCAGTTGCCCGGTGGTGCCGCAGGTGATATCCCAACCGTCTACCCACCGCTCTCTTTCCACATTAGGAAAATGAGCCTTCAGGGTGCATGACTGGGCCAACAAACACCTCAGCCTCTATCTTGTGATAAGAGGTTAGATACTGCACTACCAATTAAGGCCTGTTCCCATTGCCAATACGATTGGGTGCTGCACGGTGTGTGTGTGTGTGTGTGTGTGTGTGCGTGCGTGCATGTGTGTGTGCATGCGTGGGGGTTTCAGTCTGGCTGCTGAGAGGGCTGACCTTTTCCAGCTACTGTGAAAATGCCCACGTGAAATTGGCCGTTAAACGACTGCATTGCTGAGTCACCAAAACGTTTCTATGACTTTATTTATTTAGTCCTTTTATTATTATTATTTAAAAAAAATATATATATATACACGAACATACGAAAAAAGAAGTAGCAGCAAACCTTAATGGGAAACCTGTAAAACCCCTTTATTTAAAACAAGCTTTCCGAAATGTGATGTGATTTACATTGAGCAGTGTCAGACAAATTATGGCTAACAATTACCAATTTGTTGGTTACATTTGTACACTCTTGAGTTGAATTAACACTGATAATTTGACTGCGTAGTTAATTTTGGAATGCATCTCTCCTAAGTCATGCGGCCTCTCCTTTATATCAAAGGTTAACAATGAGTCAATAAACAGAAGACAGCGACAGAACAGTTTCACATGTGTTCTCACTTTTATTTCCCTGGCTTCCCTGCATGGTTTTAGAACAGCATTCATTCATGACGTGTTTCCAGGATTCAATGGATGTGCTGAAAATGTCATGTTTATTAAACGGATGGAAGGAAAGTGAGGAGATTGAAGGCCTGCAGGGCCTCAGTGCCATGATATTACTCCAGGACCTCTAAATCGTCACATTAAGTCTAAAAACCATGCAAACAAAAAAACAATAAATATGACAGGCCTGCCACTTTATCGCTGCAGTGAGGTTATAACCCAGCTGAATTTCACCCGCAGGATAATAAAGGTATCTATCTATCTATCAGTAAGAAGCCAGTGAAATGCAGTGGTGTAAAGTAACCAGGTACAAGTACTCAAGTACTGTATTTAAGTGCAATTTGGTGGTACTTTTACTTTACTGGAGTATTTCCAATTATCTATAATTTCACTTCTACTCCACTACATCTCGGAGGCAAATATCCACTCCACTACAATTATTTGAAAACTTTAGTAACTAGTTACTTTGCAGATATTAATTATTATATTATGAAACATACATTAACCACTTCAGCCCTATTTTATACCTAGGCTATTTCGCGACGCGTTGTGAGTAAAAAAAAAATTTCAAAGTAAAAAAAAGTGCTTAGGAAGCGAGATACAGCCTTTTTCAGTTATAAGTTAAACAAGGAGTGGATGGAGCTGCAAATCTTCAGATAATGATTCTTGGGTTCTGAACATTTTTTTCAATATTTTTTTTTTAAACTCGTTCTTGGCACTGAGGGCATTCAGAAAAAACTCGGGATATCTCGTTGTGTGGCACTGAGAGAGTTAAGTAAAGCATTTGAGTACTTTTTCCAACCACTGGTGGAATGTCATTCTAGTGCAGAGGTATAGCTGGGACTCGCACCGCGACTGCGGCAAGCGGCTGTGTTTCCTAATGGATTATGAATAGGGACATCAGAGCACAACAACACAGCTGATTATAATGACACAGAATACCTCCACTATCACACAGATAATAATACATGTGCATGGATGGACACATGCACACGTGCACATTCCTAGGTTTGCTTTGCGATATAGTGAGCAACTTGATGCTGCTTTTAAACTGACCCAGAGGCAAACCAATCTCTTAAATTAAATGAACGGCACTAGGGTTAAACCTTTAAAAGCTCTTAATCTAATGAATTCTATTAACCCATTCAGACCGGGAACGCATCTATGTGTCATTTTTTAGATTTCTTTGGGCAATTCAAAAATAGCAGATCTACAAGCTCATAGCGCGGCACCGAGTGCAGCGCTACGAGCTATAGCAACAAAAGTGTCTTCAAAAAAACTGTTTGGATTTAGAAGACATTTGTAGAATCCCCAGAAGCAAAGATTTGAGTTAAAAATGTTTGCTTTAAAAATATATATATATATTCAAAGATTTGCACTCATTTTCACGATTAAAAAAAAATTGCAGATTTTTGTATAGCCAAAGAAATCTTAAAATGACACAGACAGATGCGTTCCCGGTCTTTATGGGTTAAGGATAACTGTCCACTATACCCCACAATTGCAGAGAGAAGCAGAAACTTGACGTGCGGTGTGCGTTTTTCCACTAAAGGCTGCAGTCGATGGTTTGAGACGGAGGATGAATGATGATGCACGATGGAGGGAGTCATAGGATGCTTATAGGAGGGATTCGGCTATTTGATGAATCTTTAATTGTGTGATTAACTCCTTTTGCCAACAACGCTCTGCCCCCCCCTCTCCCCCCCCATACACACTGCACATCCGTAATTGAATAACACAAGGTTATGGTTTCTTCATTTGCCAAGAGCTAATTAATCTAAGAGCAGATCATTATTACCCCCCACCCTTCACCCCATTAACCCGTTAAGACCTGGAACGCATCTGTGTCACTTTAGATTTATTTGGCTATTCAAAAATAGCAGATGTACAAGCTCATGAGCTTGTACATCTGCTATTTTTGAAAAATCTTGAATTTTCTTTTTTTCTTTTTTTTTTCAAAAAACTGTTAGGATTTAGAAATCATTTTTAAGAATCGCCTCAGGTCTTAATGGGTTAAGTGTGTGGGTGGAGGAAAAAGTCATTTCCTCTGTACTCTCATCCTGTAGGCCCTACTTAAGACACGGCATATATCTTAGCAAGCATGTGTCACACGTCTACAGTCCGACCGATGCCAGTGTCCTAGACTGTGTTGATTACCGATGTTTTGACCGATATTTTGGAGCCATACTGTATATATATAATGAGCCATTATATATACATAAAACGTCAATATTTAACTTGAGCCCTATATTGAGCCCTATTCAAAATGTCTTTAAAAAATTGCCGATCTACAACCCTTTTGAACACATCGATTGCATAATTGCAGACACCAATGTTGTAATGACCAATATATCTGCCAGAATGTTATATCAGTCGGGCTCTATAGTCACATCTGACACAATCTGGGAACCCATTTGCTTAACCCATTAAGACCTGGGACGCATCAGTGTAATTTTTTTATTTGAGCTAAAAAGCATTATTTTACACTTTGGCTATTCAAAAATAGCAGATCTACAAGCTCATAGCGCGGCACCGAGTGCCGCGCTATGAGCTTGTAGGTCTGCTATTTTAGAAAAAAAAAAAAGTGTTCAAATCTTGAAATATATATTTTTTTAAAGCGAACATTTGTAACTCAAATCTTTGCTTCTAGGGGTCCCTGGAACAAAATGTTTTGAGCTGGGGGTCCGCGGCCAAATACATATAATTTTGGGAGTCCTTGACATGAAAAAGTTTGTAAGCCACTGACATAGCAACATAAGTTTTTTTCAAAAAACTGTTAGGATTTAGAAGACATTTTGTAGAATCGGAACCTCAGGCCTTAATGGGTTAAAAAGAAGTTGGTCTGTTTGAGAGATTATATCCGCCAGCCATAGTGAGCTTTGAGAGTATAGACACGTCATGAATGTTTACAGCATACCTATAGTTTGGCTCAATGCTGTCTTGGTGGCGCCCAGCTCCAGCAATCTGCACTTTATCCTTGTCCACATCACTGATCTTGGTGATAACCACGTTCTCCATGTCTGGTAAATGACATAATAATAAGTAGGGCACACACTGCCAGTGCCTGCCCACTGCGCCCACTGACTGCAAGGTTTCTTCCTGAACCTGCCGGATGCCAGGTTGGTGGATGAAATGGGGCTCATTCTGCAGCACCCCTGAAACCCTATAGCATCTCCTGCATACTATAATTTATAACTTTTTACTATAATTTTTTTGTGCATTGCCCTGGATTGACTTGTTTTTGGCACTGGTATTTATTTTCTCTATTGGCTCCTTTACAAATCTCTCATTCTCTGGTGCTCTGGCTATTCAAAAATAGCAGAATTACAAGCTCATAGCGCGGCACCGAGTGCCGCGCTACAAGCTTGTAGATCTGCTATTTTAGAAAGATCGTGAAAATACAGTATGTGCAAATCTTTGAATATATATTGTTTTAAAGCGAACATTTTAACTCAAATCTTTGCATTTGGGGGTCCCTGGAACAAAACATTTTGAGATGGGGGTCCGCTGCCAAATTCATTTTGGGGGTCCTGGACATTTGAAGCAGTTTGAAAACCACTGATATAGAAACATACATTTTTCAGAAAACCGTTTAGGATTTAGAAGGCATTTTGCAGAATCGGAACCTCAGGCCTCAAGTGGTTAATGTTCTAAGATGATCTATCACAGAGCATGACTGTTGCCTGTGTGTCTTCAGTAGCGCTCATCTCATCTGAGCCACTATAGCAGAGATTGCGTAACAGAAGGCCCATGGCACTGCAGAGCTGTGTCTCTCATAACCGCTGACCTCCAACAAACCTCCCAAAGATTGTAGGGCTGGGCGATGAGACTTCAAATCAATATCACGATTATTTCAAACTTTTGCGATCAATTCTGATGAATGAAAAAGGTTCTACAAATAGCTTGCGTTGTGAGCTTGTAGATCGGTTATTTTCCGCATATGCCACCATTGTACAACGAAGTATAATACCGGGTTAAGTTGTTAATCAGACTACTCGATTTAGTCGGTTATAAAAAATATTTTAAAAAAATATCTATTCGAGCTTTTTCATACATTTTTACATAAAGTTCAGGATTTCCTGCAGGCAATAATGTAGTCTAGGTATCACTATCTATCAGATAGCACTATCTAGTAATAATGATCATTCAGCCCCAGTGCACGCCCTCATATGAGGGATTGGTGTCACCGATTATAATGGAAAATCTATACTATATAATGCCATAGTGGTATATTTTTCTGGCATTTAGTTTAGTCCCAGTGCTGAATCTGCTGACCAATTCAGTCTCTGTGGTGCGCCTATAGAACTGATCTGGTCTGGTAGAACCCCTGAAGTTGAACTTTTCTCGGCTATAACCGTTATTTGCCACGCTACGAGCTTGTAGATCTGCTATTTTTGAAAAATCTTGAAAATGTGTGCAAATCTTTTAATATATATTTTTAAAGCGAACATTTTTAACTCAAATCTTTGCTTCTGTGGGTCCCTCCCTGGAACTAAATATTTTGAGATGGGGGGTCTGCGGCTAAATACATATCATGTTGGGGGTCCTTGACATGAAAACGTTTGAGAACCACTGATATAGCAACATATGTTTTTTTTTTTTAAACTGGTAGGATTTAGTCAAAATTTGGCCAAATTGCAGATTACGTTTTTTAAATTGCGATTTTTCACAAATAGCAGATCTACAAGCTCACCTATGAGCTTGTAGATCTGCTATTTTTGAATAGACAAAGAATGACGCAGATGCGTTCCCGGATTGAACGGTTTAATGCCTCCCTAACAGTGTTTATTCTGAACCTGAACGTTTGTCCTTCCTAAATGTTTTGACAAGGAATCTGAGCTTTGACAAAATACCATCTGCCTGTCACATGACTCACACTGACTTGAGCATCTCTATGATGAGATAATAAAGACCTGCCCTAGATACTGTACTCTTCAAGATACTGTATCGTCAGTCTGCCTTCTGCATCCGCCATTGTAAGTGGGTCAGTGATGTTTCACGCTTTCGTAACATAGTAAAATCTAGATGTTGTAAAATATGACATCTTTTGCGTGTTATGCAGGCCTGAATGGATGTATTTGCGCTTAAATCATTTGATTCGAGGACATAGAAGATCTGGTACATTTTATGTTTAGTCAGACATTAGACTTGGACACTTTAAAACTGTCATTCAGAAAACATATTCCTTTTGAAATCTTTGGTGTCAAATCGAACAAGTTAAAAAATGTATCACCAAAGCAATCGCACATCAAATTGAACAGATTATAGTTAGGGGTGTGGGGGAAAAAAACGATTCGAATACGAATCGCGATTCTCATGTTGGACGATTCAGAATCGATTCTCATTTTCCATGTATTTTTTTTTTTCAGTATTTTTGTATAATGCAATTTTTGAGAAGTGGCAAATTCTGGGCGTTTTTTAATCAAGAATTGTATCGAATAGGAAAAAAATAGATTTTGAATAAAAAAAAATTGATTTTGAATCGAGAATCGTTTGTAACAAAAAGTTATGATATGGAGATTTCTGCCTGACGGCAACGATATTATAATAATTTCTTTTGCAACAATCTACTGGCTGCGGAGGCAGAAATTGTCATGTCACGTTATTCAACCACATTCATACAGCATGCATCTGTCAGGCCCCGCCCCCTGGCCTGAGCAGAGAAGCAGATGAAGAGGAGGGGCTGTGAAGTGCGAAGAGTGCTCTGATGCTCCTCAACAGGGGGTCCGGGACCCCTAGGGGGTCCTCAGAGTTACTATATGGGGGCCGCCAAATATTTGTGTGATATGATTTTTTTTTTAACATAAACCACTTGAACCCTAGCATCCCTTTTCTGAGGAGAACTTTAGCCAAAAATAGCAGATCTACAAGCTCGAGGCGTTGTGAGCTTGTAGATCGGCTATTTTTGGCAAAGAGGTATACAGTAGGTGTAGAGGGGAGAAAGAGCAGACCAAGTAAAAAAAATAAAAAAAATATCTGAAACACAATTTTATACAATATAGAGGGGGTCCCTGCTCAGCTAGGGGGTCCTTGGCCTGAAAAACGAAAAACGTCGAAGACCCCTGCTCTAATGTGTGTACTGTAACATTTGAGGATCACGAAAGGAACTGTGTGTACTTTTCCAGTCACAGGGGCGTTTCCATTGTCAGGCGTTAATCCATAGTGACTTCCAGCTTGTCTCCCCTTGTCCTTTTGTCCCCTGCAGGGGAGTGCTCTACATTAACTCACTGCTGAAGCTTTAGTTGCATGTGGTATTAGACTGGTTTAAGTCAAGGTTTAATAGTTTCACCTGTGGCACCAATATAGAACATTAGGAAGATGTGGTCAGATCAGATACTGAGAAGAAGCCAGAGTTGCCAATGCTCATCCACACCAATTATTCTCAACGCAACTGTAGTCGCAACTTGCAACCAGATGCAACATTATCCCAAAACTGTGCCTACCTGCAACGGGTCATCTCAGACCGCGCGCGCGTGTGTGCGTGCGTGCGTGCGTGTGTGTGTGTGTGTGTGTGTGTGTGTGTGTGTGTGCGCGTGTGTGTGTGTGTGTGTGTGTGTGTGTGTGTGAGATCCAGTCTTTGCTGCACGCCGGTGTCGACTGATCTTGAGCTTGCAGATTGGCTATTTTCAGTTATAATGGCTGCAGGAGTTGGATTACTTAAAATGGCAAAGAAAATGGTAAAAATTGCATTTAAAGTATAAAATCGGCATCCTAAAATGCTGAGTATAGTAATAAAATGTGTGTGTGTGCGCGTGCGCCCACATGCATTTTTTTTATCATAATTATCTTATAAATTTATACTCTGTGCACAGAGAGGAAGTGAAATTGAATAAATAGAGATCAAGGTTGTGTGTCACATTAGATTCTGTTATCTAGGTCACATATGGCTCAGGGGAGCGATCTTACAGTCTTCTGTCCTTTTGGCAGACACTGCCAGGCGTCTTTGGACCAGGGAGAAGGGATGTTCCAAGCATGTAGCAGTCAAGCAGTGGCACCAAATAATGGCATATGGCCTGACTAGATTGCAAATCATACTGTAGTTATATTAGCGCCACTAGAGGACAAACTGCTGGAGTTCTCCGTGGTTAACATTATGTTGATGTCACTGATGTCAGCTTTAACAGGTTGGTTCTATTAGCCCAGAGTCTGACGGAGCCTCAGGCAACAAGCTTGTTGGCAAAGACGAGAGTGAAAGTGACATGATGTGATGCCTCCCATATTGCATCCCTGATTGTTTACAATAGAGGATGATGTTAACCCATTAAGACCGGGAACGCATCTGTGTGTCATTTTACGATTTGTTTGGCTATTAAAAAAAAAGCAGATATACAGCTTGCAGATCTGCAATTTTTTGAAAAATCTTGAACATGTGTGCAAATCTTTGAATATATATGTATTTGGCCGTGGACCCCCATCTTAAAATATTTTGTTCCAGGGACCCCCAAGAAGCAAAGATTTGAGTAAAAAAAATATTGCTTTAAAAATATATATATTCAAAGATTTGCACAAATGTTCACGATAAAAATAAAAAAATAGCAGATCTACAAGCTCGTAGCGCGGCACTCGGTGCCGCGCTATGAGCTTGTAGATCTGCTATTTTTGAATTACCCAAATAAATCTTAAAATGACACACATATGCGTTCCCGGTCTAAATGGGTTAATCGGACAGCAAGCTGTCTGTCGTCTACTCATCAGATACAGTTTAATATGTTGGTGCACTTTGTCACACATTATGATTCAGCACTAAGCTTTGATCAGAGTAACTACTGTACGCCCAGCACTACTACTGATTTAGTTCTAGGAGGTTGATACCTCGATGTCAATTCTGTCTCTTGTCTCTGTCTCTTGTCTCTGTCTCTGTCTCTGTCTCTGTCTCTGTCTCTCTCTCCCCCAAAATTGGACAATGATGCTGTGTTTATACAGTACAAGTACAATGGACAATGATCAGGTACAGATTAATGCATAGGCTGGGCTAGGATGCAGCCTATGTGCAATGGCGGACTGACCAGATAATTTTAAATTAACCTATTTAGACCTGTTGTTACCGATACGTCTTTTTACCTTTCAATCTGGGACAGTATCTGTGTCACGTCAGTTGTTGCTGCTATATAGCAACATAATAATACATTAAAAAAAAAAACATTATAGAATTATTATTTTTTTTCTTCAGAAAACTTAGGTTAGGATTTAGGAGTTTTTAGAATCGACCTTGGGTTCAGAAAAACAAAACAAAAAAACCTGTCCCTATTTTCCCATAAGAAACATAAGAAACCAAGCAGCTGATGAGGTAAATTTGGTCTTCAAATGATACGTCACTGGCTGCTACTGGACAGCATAGCTGAAAAATGTCTGAAAGATATGATAGCGGAACACTTAAAAGGGTATTTATCAGTATCCTATTTAGATCACCGCTACAAATATGTAAAATATAGGAATCATGCCTACAAATGTATTCAGCAGACTTTTTTTTTTTTTTTACAATATTCCCCCTCTCCGACCGGCGACCGTGCAAGATTTTCATACAGGAGCAGCTAATCTCCATGCAGGTGACCGGGAGGAAGACAAAAAATACATTTTTGATTTGAGCTAAAAAGCATTATTTTACACTTTGGCTATTAAAAAATAGCAGTATTATTTCATGCGAATAATACGTTTGTTAAAAAAAAACCTTATAAAGTCAATGCAAGCTTCCATGGAGCGAAAAAGCGTCTTTTAATTATTCGGGACGAGTCCGAATTTTGCGTATATTCGCATAATCGCCGGTGTGATTATGAGTTTGTAGATCAGCTATTTTAGAAGAATCGTGAAAATGTGTGCAAATCTTTGAATATATATATATTCTTTTATTTTCTTTGCTTCTGTGGGTCCCTGGAACAAAATATTTTGAGATGGGGGTCGGCGGCCAAATACATATACTTTTGGGGGTCTTTGACATGAAAAAGTTTGAGAACCACTGATACAGAAACATAAGTTTTTCAGAAAACTGTTAGGATTTAGAAGACATTTGTAGAATCGGCCTCAGGTCTCAATGGGTTAAATAAAACAAGGACACAGCAAGGTCACTACCTTTAACTAGAGCAAGGAAACTACAGTCAACACTGTCCAAATGTTGATATAGCGCTCCAACTATTTGTGAATTGCCTGGCTATGTAATGCCGGTGGAGTAGGGAGCGTTCTTTTTCAAAACTGGGACTACAGACTGCTATAGTTAGAAATAGACTGAGATCCACAATGGGCCAAAACAGGAATAGGTATGTTTATTTATGATTGTGCTGCTGTTGCATTATTGCTGTCATGTGCTGTGTTTATTATATTTTCATGGCTTCGTTTTCCAAGTATTGCACAGCAGTTAAAACACGTTTTTCTGTATACTGCTGCAGATGTTGTACTTGTTGCGTTAGAAAGCTATAAAAGCTGTTGCGAGCTTGCAGATGCATTGTGAATGCTTTTGGTCTGTAGCATTGCTGTTTATAGTAAAATGGATTTCTCATGGTGTATATGCATATTTTACTGTATAAACACAGTACTGTATGTTCATCATTGTCTATATTTAACTCTTTTGCATGAGCCCCTAGGGCATTGGTTCTAAAGGGGGATCCGGGGACCCCAGGGGTCCTTGAGGGAGTTCCAGGGGGTCCCCAGCTAAATGATGGATAGTTAGGAACCAAATGGACCCTTATGGGTCTGTAACTCAGAGAGTGTACAAATGGAACCATATGGACCCTAACAGGTCCATTTGGTTCCATTTGTACACTCTCAGAGTTAAATTAACATTGATTTTACAATATAAATTGGGGTCCCAGACATAGAAATGCCATTAAATGGGGGTCAGTAGCCCAATGCATATCAAACTGGGGGTCCTTGAAATTAAAATGGTTGAGAATCACTGCTAGAGCCGTGAAAATCTTCTCTTATGGGGGTCATATCTGGCATATCTTTTCAAATGGGGGTCCGTGGGCTAATAAGTGTAAATTTGGGGGTCCTTGACATGAAAAAGTTTGAGAACCACTGCCCTAGGGTACTCTTTGTGTGCACCCCCATTACTCATAATGTTTTACCAGAATAAAAGTAATTTAGTGTCATGTCTAAAAGCATATGCTTGAGGTCGTCACTACAGATCCCCACATGGCCTTCCAGTCCAGGCCATTTGCAACAAAGCCGGTGTTGCAAGTGCAGTTGGCGTTCGACAAAACAAAAAGTCCACCTGAATTATAGTGCTCGGGGAGTCGGGGCAGCACACCACCGCAGAGTCTTATGTGTTTGAATCCACTCCAGTGCTGCTGGCTTGGCCGAGTGTCTAATAAGTTACGGACACAATTGGCCGTGTTCGGGGGAGGGCCATCTTTGTTGACTAGATTTGCTGCCCTTCCTAGGTTGATTGTGCGACAGAGCTATCTAGCAAGAAGACCTTGGGGAAGAAATGGTGACTCTGCCACAAATTTACGATGTAACTGTAAGTAGCTTAAGTAACAGCCAACACAAGACCAAGACCAAAACCAAACCATCAATCCTATAGCAGATGGACCTTTTATTTTTTTTACAGCAAGTGTACTGGACTTGCATTCCCAATGTAATTTGCCAGTTGAGTTGTGTGTGGATTAGTTCCAAAGCTGTAGAGCTGCTGCCCACAGAGGCCTCCAGTGCATTTAGAACGAGCAGAGGGCATGCACTCACTGTGGAGAAAACACTTGAAACCTGAGAGTTAATGCGAGGATGAAGTTTACTTACTTATATCCACAGCTTCTCCCAGACAGACAGCTAATACTTCTTAGAGCATTTATGGCGAAGCCACTACCTATCTACTGAAATCCTCAGTGTTCATTTATCCATTTGTAACTCATAGAATGTGCAAATGAAACCATGTGTACATTTGTACACTCTCAGAGTAAAATTAACCCATTCAATACGGTAACGCATCTGCGTCGTTTTAGATTGTAGCTGTAACCATTATTTTATACTTCAAAAATAGCAGATATACAAGCCATGAGCTTGTATATCTGCTATTTTTTTTTAATCTTGAAAATGTCTGCAAATCTATGAATATATTTTTAAAGGAAAATGTTTTACTCAAATCTTTGCTTCCCTGGAACAAAATACACATCTAAAAATGTTTTCTAAATCCTTACAGTATGTTGCTATATCAGTGGTGCTCCAACTTTTCCATGTCAAGGACCCCCAAAATGTATTTGTATTTGGTCGCGGACCTCCATCTCAAAATATGTTGTTCCAGGAACCCCTAGAAGCACAGATCGTAGTTAAAAATTTTCGCTTTAAAACATAACATACATATATATTCAAAGATTTGCTAAATTTTCCACGATTTTTCAAAAAAATAGCAGATCTACAAGCTCATTTTGAACGGCCAAATAAATCTTAAAATGACACATGATGCGTTCCCGGTCTTAATGGATTAACACTCAAGATTCTACTGTGTGAGCTATCGAACGGCGACTGAGCATCCTGCATGCCAGCAGCAACATCAGCCTCTAGCTTTGTGTGTTTGTTGTAAATCAGGACTTTTCCCCTCATACAGGGCCTGGCCCCGCCTGCCACCGCTCGCTCAAGCAGCAGACCCAGGGAAAGATGCCTTGTTTTTGGGCCGGCCCAAATAAGCAGACACAGGCCATTACATCAGTGCAGGCATTGGAGCAGGGGGCGAGGGCTGGGCAGCCAATAAAATGTCAAAATTCATTTTTATCTTTGGTAAATGTCAATGGTGTATGTTGACTTGAGTCGGGTGCTCTAACCGTTGTGCACTATTCCACAGTCTTAGCCTTTTCTTAGTGTTTTTCCTAATAAAGTTGATTTTCTTTTGTTGTTTTTTCCTCCCCCCCATGTAAAGCGTCTTTAGGTTCTTGTAAAAGCGCTATATGCATTTGAGAAATTATTCATTATTATTATTATTAAGGGTTCATGTTGTCTGGCCACTCCTTGAGACGAGAGCGTTGTGTAAGTTCTGTGGCTTTGCTGAGGCCAAAAAGATATGTACGTGGATGCAAATCTCATCAGGCAGCGACAACCCTGAGCTAATGCGAGGCAAGCCCCCTCATACCACCTATGAGTTGGTGCATACTGTAACTGTAGGCATCGCACAGACGGAACACTATAGTGTTGGTGGCGCTGATGATGTCATGCAATTTCTCCCCCTAAAAAAAGTGTCTAATAATCCTCCTGGGTTTTATCTCAGTGGGGGGGGGAGTAATTGAGCGATGTGACGCTGTTTGCGAACGCAGCGGAAGGAGGCGCGCCGAAGGAAACCCCATGTTAAATGAAAAGTGCCCGAATCGCTCCGAAACTTTTTCTACCCCCCCTAAGTGGGGGTCTACGAACAAATACTCCGGGCTCGGATTTTGGCTCCGCCCCCCGGAAGTGGGTGAAACAGGCACTTCAAACACTTCGTTGAATTGTTCAAAAACATTCAAAGTTTTTTTTTTGTGAATTTGTATTTTTCTAAGATGCTCCTTTTAACGCAGATTTTTCTAGTTTTTTTTTTCATTGGTTACTTTTTTTTTAAATAATTTATTTTAATTAATTAAGCAAAACAGAGCCAGATACAGTCAAAAAAATATGATTTTTTTGGGGGGTGGCCAATAACTAATACAATGTTGTGTTTTTAGCCTTATTTTTGCCACATCTAGAGAAAACATACATTTCTATCCACCCACTTCTCTACAATTGCTCATTCCTTTCTATTCTTCTTATTGTTATTTTCAAGCTGCGTTCGCTTCCCGCGTTCGCGCGTCTTACTTGTGTACATGCTGTGCAGCTGTGGTTAAGATGTGTGTGTGAGAGAGAGAGAGAGAGAGGCAGAGATATGGGGAGCGATGGTGTAAGGAGAGAGTCAACAATGTCCCACCTCACTGGAATAATGATGTGTGTGTGTGTGTGTGTGTGTGTGTGTGTGTGTGTGTGTGTGTGTGTGTGTGTGTGTGTGTGTGTGTGTGTGTGTGTGTGTGTGTGTGTGTGTGTGTGTGTGTGTGTGTGTGTGTGTGTGTGTGTGTGTGTGTGTGTGTGTGTGTGTGTGTGTGTGTGTATGCATGCCGTGCACGCATTCAACTTTAAACGGTGTAGCGATTACACTCATCTTCTTTTTTTACTCTGCGTCACTGTCAGGATCTGATTGATTGATTGAATACTTTATTAACAAGTGTGTTATCAGTACGGCAGGGCAGTCGAAAAAGCTACACTAAAAGGATAACACAAAAATCCCAGAGGGGCTTGTTTCCATCGTGGTCCATTGTACTCATGCCAAGAGCCCTCATCCATGTTCAGCAGTGAGTCTGAAAGCTTAACAAATTTTAAGCTGCGTATGGTTTAGTTATTCTATATACAGAATCATAGAGCTCGAGGCATCGAATGGGATTGGCACCTGACCCGTATTGCACATTCTGTGCCCCGGGAACCTAGGGCTCTTTTGTCCATATGGTACGGGAATGTCCGGGGATTACGGAGTTCTGGGGAAAATTACGGAGTTGGGGACTTTAATAGACTTAATGGGAGTACAACTGCCAATGGACCCGTTCGTACATCTTTTGAACGATGACTCTAAACGGGCTCTTACTGGAAAGTCACGCAAAGTCTGGCTGGCAGGACTTACAGCAGCCAAAAAGATTATAGTCCCCAACGCTGGAAACCTCCACATGACTTGTCCAAAAACACACTGGCTAAGGAGCTTTTTTTTGGACATTGCCTATTTGGAATTGTCGTCGGCAAGGATTAACCATGTTCAACACAGAGCATAATGTCACTGTGTGGACAAACCTGATATCAGATCTGAAAGACCTGCTGACTCTGTGATGCAGTGGATGAGTTGTGTGATGCTTGATTGATGGAGTGGTGGAGGGAGGGCGGATGGAAAGGATTGGGGGAGGAAGAGTGGGAGAAGGGAGAAGGGTGGGGGATACTGAGTTCAATGATGTTGATTTTTTTGTACTTGAAACCAGTGTTGATTGTGTCGACTAAAATATGACAAAAAATGTTCGTCGACTACCTTTTTTATGTATATTGACAAT
The DNA here is from genome assembly GCF_963280865.1 of Gymnoscopelus braueri. Classification (NCBI taxonomy): domain Eukaryota; kingdom Metazoa; phylum Chordata; class Actinopteri; order Myctophiformes; family Myctophidae; genus Gymnoscopelus; species Gymnoscopelus braueri. The sequence continues at coordinate 22,270,835 of NC_137625.1, forward strand.
TTCGTAAAATGTTAGTGAGGGATCTAGTGGAGAAGAGTAGAACTAAAACTAAATCCAGTAGAACTAAAATACAAGTATTTTTATGTTTGGTTGCGCTCTGAAAATAGCAAATCTACAAGCTGACAACGCGTCGCACTGCGACGCGTTGTCAGCTTGTGGATCGGCTATTTTCAGCATGCAACCAAGTATAAAATCAGCCATTGCGACGCCATCAAGGCACCGCCAAAATACATTTTAGTCGACAAAATCAACTGTAGATTTAGTCGGCTGTAATGTTATGATATTTAGTCGACGAAACTAGACAAAAACTAAAACATTTCAGGTTACTAAATATGACTAAAACTAAAGCAAAATTAGCTGTCAAAATCAACAGTGCTTGAAACGCTTTTTTCTCTGTATGTAAAATCTATAAAAATTGAATAACGAAAAAAAAAGAAAGAATCAGAGCTCGACATAGAGCACCATAAAACAACTACCCGCCACACAAACACACCCACACACAAGCTAATTGTGTGAATCTGTGAGATGAATATGTTAATCTGATTTGCATAGTTGTTGGCTACTTCAAGCACACTCAAGGTCATAACAGATGCAACATTGAATATGCAGGATTTGAATAATTTGTGCGTCCGCCGAACAGATGTGACAGAATGTTGTGCCCTCAGCCATCATGACTTAAAAGGGATGGGTCACCCAAAACAATTCTTTTTCTATCGATTAGTCACCCCATGGAGACTTGAATTCATGGATATTTCTTTCGTTTTTGTCGCATTCCTAAGCCAATTTGATGACCAGCGCACCGGTAGGCAGTGGTTCCGGTAGGAGACACAAAGGAGACTCTTTGAACCGCTGCCGGTCACCAAATTATTGGATTAGAAATGCGACAAAAACGAAAAAAAAATCCATGAATTCAAGTCTCCATGTGGTGACTAATCGATAGAAAAATGTTGGGGGTATTTTGGGCGTGAACTATCTCTTTAAGTGACATAAAGTTCCTCAGTACTTTTTGTCATATATTACTGTCTTTTAATTTGTTCATGGGGTTGACAGTTCTTAAACTGTAAGATGCTCAGTCTCAGTGTTGATTTTGACAGCAAATTTTGATTTAGTTTTAGTCATAGTTTTTTTAATCAAATTCCATTTAGTTTTAGTCATATTTTAGTCATCTGAAATGTTTTTGTCTAGCTTTAGTCGACTAAATATCATAAGATTATAGTCGATTAAATCTACAGTTGATTTAGTCGACTAAAATGTATTTTAGTGGTGCCTTGACTGCATCGTAATGGCTGATTTTACACTTGGTTTCATGCTGAAAATAGCATATTTACAAGCTCACAACTGCGACGCGTTGTGAACTTGTAGATCTGCTATTTTCAGAGCGCAACACCCAAGCGCAACCAAGCATGAAATGACTCGTCCTTTAGTTCTACTGGATCGCTTCACAACTCGTCCCTCCTTAACATTTTAGTCTAGTTTTTATTTGTTGACGAAATTGTCAATTAGTCAGGGGATATTAGCAGACTATTTTCCAATCTTGGAATAAATTCCTTACCAAAAAAAATCTTCACCAATGTGTTTGTAAAGGTGTCTAGTAACACATCTCACAAAGACTGAAATGCAGTTTCCCTAGGAGAATTTTTGACAGCTCCTTAAAGTTGGGGTACCCACCATAACCTTGGTTAAAAAAAAATCAAAAAAAAAAATCAAAATTTAATTCTGTTTTAAGTAGCATGTGAGGGGTCAAACTAGGGTGTTTTTATGATTCTGAATCCATTGCAAGCATTTGTTTTGCACCAAAACCACTCCTTGGGCTAAAAACGGCCATAGCCATCCTTTTCCAGGTATACTTTTTGTGTAAAAAGCCCATTGAGATTGGGCCGTTTTTAGCCCAATGAGTGGTTTTGGTGCAAAACAAATGCTTGCAATGGATTCAGAATCATAAAAACACCCTAGTTTGACCCCTCACATGCTACTTAAAACAGATTTTTTTTTTTCTTTTTCTTTTTTTCTTTTTTTTAACCAAGGTTATGGTGGGTACCCCAACTTTAACACATTCCATGCCAGACGTTAATCTCATAATGTACTCACCAGTGCCAACGTGTTATTGTTGTTTTTTTGTTTTTTTTCACGTCGCCATAGACCTTGTTAAAATCCTTAAGATTGAGCTGTGCACTGTTTGTAAACATCGCCGACATCTCACTGATTCTACCAGTGAAATCCACGTGTCAAACGGAGCTCCATTGTTGTAGTTAGAACGGTTTACGTTAAACAGTGATATGCGAGGAGAAAAAACTACAAGGAGAAAATGGAGTTTCAGTTTCGTCATTAGAACGAGGGCCGACGGGATCGGCAAAACCGGATCCCAAATAATTCTGTTTCCGGTGGTCAAACCGGAACCGGAAATGGATCAAGAAATTCCGAAAGTGCACTTTTGGTGAAATCAAATCTACGCGATTGGCACGTGGCGGCTTTAAATACCGGTAGGTTCGCGTAGATCTACGCGATTGGCACTCAATGTTACTAGACACCTTTACAAACACATTGGTGAAGATTTTTTTTGGTAAGGAATTTATTCCAAGATTGGAAAATATTCTGCTAATATCCCCTGACTAAATATATTTAATCTTAATTGTAGTCATCATAGCTTAGTTTTTTATTTAGTTTTTATTTAGTTTTCGTCAGTGAAAAAAGGTAGTCGACGAACATTTTTCGTCGTCATTTTTGTCGACGAAATCAACACTGCTCAGTCTTAATTAACCTCTCAAGACTGTAAAAATCAACACTTGACACTTAGGTTACAGTGTGCAGTCATCTTCCGTCTCATCTCTTGCTCCACAGAGACCATCTGGTGTGAATGCTAGGACCAGTACAAGCTGAGCGAGACAGACTGGACCAAGAAGCCGACGACAGTAGTGGGGGCATCGCAGGCAGTAGGATGACGTCCATAGCAGACTACTATGCCGGGAAGAACGTGCTGATCACGGGGGCCACAGGCTTCATGGGGAAAGTGCTGGTCGAGAAGCTGCTCCGCTGCTGCCCCGAGGTCAAGGTCATCTACATCCTGGTGCGGCCCAAAGCCGGACAGTCCATGGAGCAGAGGGTCAGCGACATGATGAAGTGCAAGGTAAGAGACAATATTTAGCACAGATGTTCAATAGTTATTGGGATACTGGGCTGGCATCGTTTTTCCACGAAGGTGGCGAAGACGAGACAAAGTGAGGGTGGAGGCGGAGGAGGATGAGAGTATAAGAAGTGATGAAGGTAAGGAACTTTATTTGTCCCCCAGTTGGTTGTGAGACACAATATCTTGTTCTCGAGCGAGGGGTGGATTGATCGTGAGGTCAGCCGGACAATCGGAGCAGCAGGAGTGGTATTGAAGAGGTGGGGGAAAGCTCCAATGTGTGGTGTCAGCTACATCAGTAGAGCAAGATTCAACAAAAAACAATACCACACGACTGTTTTGGGCTTAATGAGGGCAGAAAGATTGACTTGTCCCTACCAGCATTGATGTGCTCAACGATGCACGCTGCTGTCACTGAGCTTCCTATTCTGTTATTGGCGTCAACTGTTAGTATGCTGGGGGAAAGAATACACACATTGTTCTTGTTCCCGCCTGCGTCTAACAGAGTCTGTTTTCATTTATCTCACTGTGCCATTCTGACACATTCATTGTTTCAATCATTTCTACAAAACAGCTGACAGCACAGCGGTTTTTAAATCTGAGGCCATAGTTCAGCAGTGGGCAACTTTGGGGCAACTTTGATGATGAAGAGGGTCACTATATTTCCACACTCACTCCAGAGGGCCACATTGCATAATGCATATACTGTCGGGTATTTGAACTTTTTTCGTAAATCAATGCCGTACTTCGCCATACTATATGTCACACAAAAGTAGCAAAAATAGCCGATCTACAAGCTCAAAACGTTTAGTGCTTGTAGATCTGCGATTTTTGCTATTTTCGAATTGGAATCCTGATACATTTTTTGCTATTTTTGAATTAGAATCCTGAAAAGTTTTTTTTTTATGTAATTTCAAATGCATGTAGTTATACTTATGTTAACTTTATGAACTTAAATACAAATACATTGGACATAAAAAAAGACAATAGAATTTTAACACTAGTCATTAAGCTACTAATATAGACTGAAGTAATTAAAGCGGGTCACGTTTGCATGTTTGCAATTGTAACAACTGAAATCAATAATATATCAGTATTCCGATATTAACCTGTGGGCCGCATTAAGTGAAGGTGTGGCCCCCGGGCTGCCAGTTGCCCATGTATGCCGTAGTTCTCAGCAGGAAACCGTGGATTGCTCAATGCAGGTCCAGTCCTGACCACAAGTGAGGAGGTTTGAGTTTTGTTCTCGAGTGGTCAGAGCTTGAGATCAGCTGGAGATTCGGAGCAGCGGGAGTGGTACTGTGTTCGCTGTGCCGCTGTGACGAAAAGAGAACCCATGACCAAATGAACAAGGTTTCAGACCGAGGACCAGGTAGTGGTATTATATTTCCACGCTGGCCTATAGGAACGTGTCGGGATCTGCACTCGGATCTGGCTAATGTGGCTAGGGATTGGGAAAGGGAAGTACGCGGTTCTCTGCTGGAACTGCTACCTCTGTGACTCGAAATGTAATTTGCCCAGCTCTGACACAAGGGTCAGACCACATGCTTTAACAGCACGCCATGATTTCCATGCTTTTATTTAGTTCTGTTTGATTTACTTGTGCATTCTCTCCTCTGCGGTGGCTTAAAGGAAGACAAAATGAACCAGCCGGCAGCCGCCAGCAATAATCAAGCGGTTCCTTCTGTGTATTTACAGTATGAGCAAGTAAACGGCAAGCCGAACCAGGCAGACAGAGAGAATACAGTCTTGACAGTAATTAGAAAACAACAAATTATTGTCAGCCTTTGCTGTATATCCCACAATGAATTGTGTTCCATTTGGAAGCAACCCCCAGTATTTATCTTTGATTGTATTTGGTTGATTTATATACAATTGAAGTAGTTAAAGCGGTTAGAAAATAATCCAAAGGCATATCGTCTCATAAATCTCAGCTCTTTATCTCCCACTAGAAGAGAGAGAGGACTTCATAAAACAAACTAATTTATTCTTAGTAAACAAAAGAGGATTTCCAAAGAAGTACTGCTTGCCAAAAAAGAAGAAATGCAGACTTGCAAAGAAAATAATTCCAAGGCACTCCGTCTCGAGTGAAAAAAATTTATGAATTTATTTAGAGCAAGGCAAATGAGTATGACCAACGCGTTTTGACCTAGAAGGTCTTCATCAGGGTCTGTCTGGCATTTTGGCTAATCAGTCACTTAAGAGCTCCTATCTATCAGAGCCACTGAATGATTCCTGCAGCGCTTCTTTTTTTCTCTTTTTGTAATGTATTCTAGGTTTTGGTATTGGGTATTCTTACTGTTTGATGCAGATTTAGTGCAGACTGCTCATTCTTCTCTATAGTATTGCACCTGCTGCACTTAAAGGTCCTGCCATTAGACCTCCATTACCAAGCCAAAAGTCAAGTCAAATATATATTTATACAGCACATTTCTTTTCATATGAAATGTGATGTGATGTTTCAATGTGCTTAAGCCCCTATTGGTATTCTTGCCAGTGCTTCAGTCTATATAATCCATTCAGAATTCGGGCTAGCGTGGCCAACTAACTCGATGGAATATTGTATTTTGTAACATGCTGGCTCTTCCAATCCCCCCAAAACCCCCAATACATTATAGTAAAGCCAGAGAGAAACCACCAGTGTTGTTTATTTATTTGTATTTATTCCACACAAGCTACAAGCAGAGCTTTTTTCTTAAAATAAAACTGCTAGGATCAGTAATTGATATCACCGCCATACATAGACCTCTCAGTGGTGGAAAAAGTACTCAAATTATTTACTTAAGTAAAAGTACCAATACTGCAATATAAAAATACTCTGTTACAATTAAAAGTCCAGAATAAAAAAATTACTTGAGTAAAAGTACAAAAGTATTGGCATCAAAATGTACCAAAAGTAAAAGTACTAAATATTTGAAAATAGCAGATCTACAAGCTCACAACGCGTCGCAATGCGACGCGTTGTGAGCTTGTAGATCGTCTATTTTCAAATAGCCTATGTATAAAATAGGGCTAAAGTGGTTAATGTATGTTTTATTATATCATAGTTTATATCTGAAAAGTAACTAGTAACTAAAGTGTTCAAGTAAATGTAGTGGAGTAAAAGTACAATATTTGCCTCTGAGATGTAGTGTATAGAAGTAAAAGTATTGGAAATTGGAAATACTCAAGTAAAGTACAAATACCTCAAAATTGTACTTAAGTACAGTACTTAAGTAAATGTACTTAGTTACTTTCCACCACTGTAGACCTGTATGTAACCAACAGAAGCACTTCCGTATAACTGTGACTTCATGTCCCACTCCTTGAGGTGATGTCTGCAACTTTTCTGCTCGAGGGGAATACAGACTTTGTATTTCATTAATTTTTTTGTTTATGTGCAGCACTTTGGTTCAACGCTGTGGTTTTAAATGTGCTCTATAAATAAAGTGGATTGGATTGGATTGGAGACTTTAGTTTTCATTTCCCAACCAAAGAGAAACTTTGCATCTTTTAAGATGCAAATTGTGAAATGCTTCTCTTGAGTTATGAGAAGAATCTGGGTCCAGCCTGGCCCTGGCTCATCCATTTATGCTGATTACTGTATGGATAATGGCTTAACTTCATACTTCTTGGCTTAATACATTAGGCTTAAAAGCCTATTAACATATACATTACAAGATCTAATATCATAAAAGTTTATGGTGCTTATGTTTGCGATTACACTTTATTTAATGTAAATTTAGCAATTAAACCCATTAAGACCTGGCATGCATCTGTGTCATTTTTAGATTTGAGCTAAAAAGCATTATTTTACACTTTGGCTATTAAAACATAGCAGATCTACAAGCTCATAGATCTGCTATTTTTGAGAAATCGTGAAAATGTGTGCAAATCTTTGAATGTATATATTATTTTAAAGCGAATATTTTTAACTCAAATCTTTGCTTCTGCGGGTCCGTGGAACAACACATTTTGAGATGGGGGTCCACGGCCAAGTACATCATTTTAGGGGTCCTTGACATGAAAAAGTTTGAGCACCACTGATATGGAAACATACGTTTTTCAGAAAACAGGATTTAGAAGACATTAAAGGAAAGCGATTTCTCCTTTTATTTTGGGGGGGGGGGTGGCCTCTCTTCTTGTCATTTCAGCCACAATGCTGTCATTCAGCAGAACCCCTGTTGCTAGGTAACAGGCAACAACCTGTTCCCATTGCGGTTCCTTTTTTTTTAGGGACGTTATCAGGGGAGGTGCCCCCAAGCTTGGAAAAAGACAAGACGGATAGCAATCTCATTGTTCCCCATGCATCTCCAATGCCCCGACTTTGACATTTAATCCCTGTGCGAGCATTCAAAAAAGTTTGGCGATTACTTAGAGTCCAGTGGAATGCTGGAATAGCTGCCGGCTCTCTCTCTTGCTGCTGGGCAGTAAATGGCATGCCAAGCACTTGATTGATGCAGGCCTGTGGGCATACAGAGCCTGTCGTCGCCTGCTCTGTGGCATAGCTTCTCCATCCCACCACCTCCACGCACTTCTATTGCAGCAGCTTTTTGGTTTAGCCGTCAGTTTGTCTGTGCGCTTTCTTCCTTCTGTAACAGCAGGTGGTTGTGTGTCTGCCTGGGGGGGGGGGGGGGGGGGGGCAGGTGAGTCCTGATCTGCAGTGGTTCTCAAATGCTTTACTTAAGTAAAAGTATCAATACTGCAATGTAGAAATACTCTGTTACAAGTAAAAGTCCGGAATTAAAAATGTACAAGTACAAAAGTATTGGTATCAAAATGTACTTCAAGTACCAAAAGTAGAAAGTGCTCATTATGCAAAATGTCCCATTTGACAAGTTTTCAAATGTATGAAATGTATAAAAATCGTTTGAAAATAGCAGATCTACAAGCTCACAATGCGTTGCATCACGACGCATTGTGAGCTTGTAGATCGGCTATTTTCAAATGGCCGAAATGTATATTGGGCTAATGTACAGTATGTTTTGTAATAATAATCAAAATCTACAAAGTAACTAGTAACTAAAGCTTTCAAATAATTGTAATGCAGTAAAAGTACAATATTTGCCTTTGAGATCATAGTGGAGTAGAAGTTAAAGTATTTAAAATTGGAAATACTCAAGTACAGTAAAAAATCACACCCAGTGTGAAGTGGGCGGTGTGGTCACAGTGGTCATCACAGTGATGGAAGAAGTGATGGAAGAAAAGTAATATTGTGGACCAACCATTGTACACCCCTAACTTAAAAAAAAACATAAATGTATTTTTTTAAGTGCATAGTCCTATTTATAGGGCTATGCACATGTGTCATGTGTTCACTAGCCAATCACAGTCCTGAATAGTCCTGAATTGGCCACCATAGTGTACAATGGTGGCCAATCATGGTGCAGGGTTAGGGGGGTACAATGGTGGCCAATCACAGCGCAGGGTTGGGGGCGTGCAATAGGTGTCGATGTCCAAACCTCACATATAGGCTAATGTATGTTTTGTAATAATAATCAAAATCTACAAAGTAACTAGTAACTAAAGCTTTCAAATAATTGTAATGCAGTAAAAGTACAATATTTGCCTTTGAGATCATAGTGGAGTAGAAGTTAAAGTATTTAAAATTGGAAATTCTCAAGTAAAGTAAAGAAAATACCTCAAAAAGTACAGTACTTGAGTAAATGTACTTAGTTACTTTACACCACTGCTGATCTGAGGGGTGAATGTGGAGGCAGGACGAGGGAATTGTCTGGAATTCTGGAGATGGGACCCGCGTCAAGAGCAATATGCCTGTCGACTTGCTCATAATTGGAATGCCCGGGTTTTCAACAGGTGGTCCGTGGACCACTTGTGGTCCCTGAAGGTATAATTGCATGTGGTCCCTGACCATGTTGCAATTTGTTCCACTGTCCTGGAACAGTGTATATTATCGACCTGGTGACCTATGACGCCACGTCAATGTTGTCAGTTACTGGGAAGTCGGAAGGATAAGGATAATTCCTTTTAACAGGACGTTCATGAAAGTCCTTGCGGGCTTGTTTCCAATGAGGGCCTGTGAGCAATTAGGGGTTAAGAGTCTTGCTCAGGGACAAATTTAATTTCATCGACACATATGCTGGCGTGGCCTGGAATCGTACCTGGGGCAACCAGGGCCTCTGGCTCCCTAGGCGGGCTCACTAACCACTCAGCTATGGCCGCCCCAGCTATGGCCGAAGTCAAGAAATTCCACAGAAAAGGGAGTTAGAATCCCAAGAAGGGGAAGTGTACCGGATTGACTGATGGAGTCATCATTATTAGGAAATGTGCCCATTTAATTGCATGTGTCTGTGTCCGCCTGTTGCCTACCACTGTGCTAATAGCTCTGATCAAACAATGCAGTATCTGCACTGGTCTAACAAAGTCTCTATCGTTGCTCGCCAAAAGTGGAATGTGTCTGGCTGTGTGCTTACAGTATTTGTTCAAACATGCCATCTAATGGCCTGGGTTCTAAGGGAGCGTGGTGAGCATGCTGCCGAGCAGGCCGCCAGTTAAACGGATGCCAAGTTGTTCTTGTCTTCGCAAAATGTTATACGGGTAATCTCTGTTTTTGTCCTCAGCATTTTTTTCTCCCTTATTTTTCCTCTCTTTGGCCCCTGTTTTCACAGTCAACACTAGAGAGATAAAGGGCCACTTTGTCTGAGAACTAGTTCAGTGGAGCAAGTGCTCTATGGTCAGTCTTTATAGTGTGTGTGTGTGTGTGTGTGTGTGTGTGTGTGTGTGTGTGTGTGTGTGGTGCGTGTGTGTGTGCGTGTTGTGTGTGTGTGTGTGTGTGTGTGTGTGTGTGTGTGTGTGTGGGGGGGGACGACGACGACAGAGAGACAGAATGCTTGCACACAGAGCGTGTCGAGAAAGTGCAGCTATGATTTCTGATAACCTCTCGGTTATGTGAGGGCATGTCTTGCAGAAAAGAAACTGAGCATAGGCTTAGTCAGCAGCGGACTGAATAAGACCTGCACCATTGTATTTGTGCCAAAGCTTTTTCTTTTTTTTACCTTTATCTATCCAGGATACAGTACATTATGTTAGCTGAGCACACCCTGTTTCACACTCATTCACAGCCACACACATTCACATCTGGGAGCTGCCCAGTACGACCACAGTCACTATACTGTTCGCCTCTGAGTAGATGGGGGTTCAGTGCCTTGCTCAAGGGCACTTTGTTGCCTATAATGATGACAAGGCCAAAATAGGGGTGCTAGGGTTTTTTATGTGGTTAAAGCTTTGTGTCTGACATGCATGAAATACTAAAGCAAGAAAAATGATGCCCTGCCTCTAAATATTAATTATGTTCCTGTTTTCTAGTTGCCAAGTGTTGCTAGGGACTCGTGATTTGAGGGAGAAATGGCAGCGGAAATTGTATTCCAGAAGCTGTACATTTATAGCATTCTGCCTGAATAGCTTGCAGGTACAACATTGATGCCAAGCTATCCATTTTGATTACATTCTCACTTCCTTATGATTGTCAATCAAAACTTTATTTATATACCACTTTTCATTCAACATTCGACCCCATTTAATGGCATTTCTATCCCTGGGACCCCAATTTATATTGTAAAATCAATGTTAATTTAACTCTGAGTGTGTACAAATGGAACCAAATGGACCCGTTGGTTCCATTTGTACACTCTCAGAGTTACAGACCCATAAGGGTCCATTTGGTTCCTATCCATCATTTAGCTGGGGACCCCCTGGAACCCCCTCAAGTACCCCTGGGGGTCCCCGGACCCCACTTTGAGAACCAATGCTCTAGTTCAGAGGTCTTCAACAGGGGGTCCGCGACCCCTAGCGGGTCCGCAGAGGTACTGCAGGGGGTCCGCAAAATTGTTGTTTGATTAAACAATTTTTTTATTTATTTTTTCAATTTGTCTTTAAACATAACAAGACATATTTCAATAGCTTAGTATTGAATGCACAATAACATGTTATGTTTTTACATATTTTGTAGAGAAAGGTCCTTTTGCACACTTTCTGGGATAGCCCTGAAACAAGACTGTCATACCATGACAGTCATGGTGCTACTTGTTCCTGTTTTTTGAAAATAGTACATTTACAACCAGCACATCACATAAACGTTCAGATTTCAAATATAAAGTGCTTCCCCCCCCCCGGCCACGGATGTTACAAGTTAAAGTGCACGGGTCTAAGTACCTGTATCCTCCGTATTGTTAAATAAAAAGCTTTTTAATTCCGATCGCCGGCCATTTTCTCCAAATCTTCTCCATATGCTTTCAAATACACGCCCCTATCGGTTGGGAGGTGTATTGCACCCTGATTCATTACTAAAAAAAATAATAAAAAAAGGAAATAGCCGGTGATCGGATTAATTTAATTTTATTGAACAATACGGAAGATACGGGTACTTAGACCTGTGAGCTTTAACTTGTAACATCCGTGGCTGGGGGGTCAGCACTTTATATTTGAAATCTGAATGTTTATGTAGATGTACTGGTTGTAAATGTAACATTTAAAAAAAACAGGAACAAGTAGCACCATGACTCTTGTGACAGACGAGCTTCATGTGAACCATGGCTACTACTGGGACAACCTGTGCGTAGGAGCAGGCAACCATTTTTTTCATGTTTATACATATAAAACACTATTTTATACATAAATATACGATATATGTGGTAGCCCCCCCTACCCTACGAGGTAGGGGGTCCCTGCTCCATCACCCCACCAGTTTGGGGGTCCCTGGCCTGAAAAGGTTGAAGACCCCTGCTCTAGTTTGTATTTAAAAAATAACATTCTCAGCTACCCTGTCAGCAAAATTTTAAATTGGAAGGCCAAGTTGCTCTGTTAGTTAATTCACTTATGGATTTTTTTTCTAGGAGGTTTGCCTTGTTAATTTCACTCAGAGCTAACATTGAGGATATTGTGCACCAGCCTCATTTCAGGAGTAAATTATTGATGCTGATGGTGGCGGCTATTAGATCCTCTTGCTATACAGTACACACAGTAACAGTATATCACGGCTGTGTCTTTGCGAGGGTCTCTTTCGTATACGATGCACAGCCTCTGCTATATAAACACCGGAGAGATGTATGTCCTGTCAGGAGATGGCTGCTACAGTGAGACTACAGCATTAACCCATTAAGACCGGGAACGCATGATGTGTGTCATTTGTAAGATTTCTTTGGCTATTCAAAAATAGCAGCTATGAAATCTTTGGATATATATATATTTAAAGCGAATATTTTTACTCAAATCTTTGCTTCTAGGGGGTCCCTGGAATAACATATTTTGAGATGGGGGTCCGCACAGTGGTGGCTTATCCAAGGGGCTTGAGGTGCTGAAGCACAGGGCACCAACCCTTGGGGGGGCACCAAATGGCGTGAAGAAAAACGGCGAAAAACGCCGTTGACAAAACCGTTGACAAAACCGTCCCGGGGGGCACCAAACCGGGTCCAAGCACCGGGCACCACAAAGGGTTAATCCGCCCCTGGGTCCGCGGCCAAATACATATAATTTTAGGGGTCCATGACATGAAAAAGTTTAAGAACTACTAATTATAGCAACATATGTTTTTACAAAAAAAAATAAAGGATTTAGAAGACATTTGTAGAATCCCCAGAGACAAAGATTTGAGTCAGAATGTTCGCTTGAAAAAATATATATACAAAGATTTGCACACATTTTCACGGTTTTTCAAAAAGAATAGCAGATCTACAGGCTATGAGCTTGTAGATCTTCTATTTTTGAATAGCCAAAGTATAAGATAATGGTTAAAGCGGTTAAAATCTAAAGTGACAGGTGCTTCCCCGGTCTTAATGGGTTAACGAGAGGGTGTCGTGCCAGACGCTGACGTATATGCTCTCCGTGCGGTGCGTTTCAGCCCCTCCGCAGCCCTGTTGTTTGTGGTTGGCAGATCTTCTCGGCCTTCACCGATCCAACATGGCTGCATGCACTCGCTGTCCCTGTGCATCTGAGGCTGGTTGGCAGTGGTGTAAAAAGTAACTAAGTACATTTACTCAAGTACTGTACTTAAAGGTAGGGTAAGTGATATTTTTTGGCTAAAACAAAAAGTATTTTGTTAAAAGGTTAAAGCACTATATTCTGATAGTAATCATTGCTATAGAGTGTTTGTTCAGTAACAGGAGTCTCCATGTCTCTCCAGCTCTTTAATAAACAGAAAATTCATTTTTCGGTAGGTGTCAAAATCTCAGCCAATCAGGAGAAAGTACCCATTTTAAGCTTCATTTTTATAGTGTTCCAGTTCCAATTTTGCCTGCTCACTTAGTGTCATCACTTCCAATTTCACTTGTTTAATCTATATCCTGATTGAGTTCTCTATCCTGATTGGATATAATTGGAAATGAAACTGAAACAAAAATGCATTTTCTGTTTTATAAAGAGCTGGAGAGACAAGGAGACTCCTTTTACTGAACAAACACTCTATAGCAATGAGTACTATCAGAATATAGAGCTATTTAACACTTATTTTAACCAAAGAAAATCACTTACCCTACCTTAAGTACAATTGTGAGGTATTTTTTACTTTACTGGAGTATATCCAATTTTCAGTACTTCTACTCCACTTCATCTCTGAGTGGCTTCCAGGGGTTATCCAGCAAAAAGCGTTATTTAAAAAAGATCTAAAATAGCCAATCTACAAGCTCACAACGTGGTCCGATGCGACAGCTTGTAGATCTGCAATTTTCTTTTTAAATGTTTTGCCTTGCATGGCAGGCATGCACAAAATAATCAGTATGGCCTCAGAAACAGTGCATGGAGGGTTTTCTGACATCACAACCCTGTCTGACCATCGATACCCTGCAGTACCTGTGAGCAGTGACTAAATAAACTACTGAATAGGACAATACATTGATATGAAAAGCAGTGGCGTACCCACTGTAGAGGCAGGACAAAAAAAATCTTGCCTGCCCTAAATGTAGTTCCTGGGGACGCTACTGATGAAAAGTGTCTTTTCCTGGTTTTAATCACACAGGAAAAGTATTCTCAACAATAGCGGGAAAAGACAATCTACAAGCTTGTGATCAGCTATTTTTGAAAATGTTTGAAAAAAACAAAAATATATATATTGTGAAATTAGTTTTTGTCCATATCGCCCACCCCTACTACTGAACCAAGTGCAGAGTCTTGGTGGCTTTGTTTTTGTTTGTTTTCAAAACCTCCACAACACCATTGAATGGCCCTGTATTACATCTGGTGTTCCCCGTATTGAATGTAGCCTAATAGATGGTGAAAACAGAAATGCAGCTGGAGGCATGAAGGCAAAGGAAGCCTGCAAATGTATCTCCATGAAATATGGAAGTATACGGAACCCCAGGGGAACCACATCGATCAGGCCTGTCCTTGTGTTATTACTCAGGCCTTAAGGTGTGTGTGTGTGTGTGTGTGTGTGTGTGTGTGTGTGTGTGTTTGCGCGTGCTTGCGCGGGTGTTATCGATCTGGTCTGGAAGAACGAGCGTCATTTCGGTAGTGGGGCCGGAGGTTAGTGCTTGCCCCATGGGGTCCGGTGGCATGCAGGACAGATGAGAAGACAGAGAAGATCGTGTTCATCAAGATTACAGCAGCTCTGCAGTATCCCTCTCCCCAGGACACACACTTTATCCACTACGTGCAGCAGCTATCAGCCAGTTCCCAGGGTGCTGCCTTTCAGGCATATGCTGTAAATTAATGAGAACGCTTTCCATTCCACATTCCGTATGCGTGTGCGTGTGTGTGTGCAGTGCTATATTTGCCATATTCTGTCATGATGTCATGTCAAAACTATGGTCGCTTGAGCATAAGGCGAGGACATTTCTGCTTGGCTTCTTCCATAATCTCTGGGATTGATGAAAACAGCACACTCTGGCATAATGCTTGACCGCTCATGCAGTACCACTGCTCAGCCTCAGCTGGGGTTTATGGGTGCTACTTCTCACTAGTGCTGTCAGAATTTTCTGTATTCGAAAATAATTAGAATGTGAAAAAATGTATAACATTTGAATGCTAAAATTGCCATTCAAATGTCATTTTTGAAATATTTTTTTTAATTTTAATATATATATATATATATATATATATATATATATATATATATATATATATATATATATTATATATTTAATTTCCTGACCTACCAATGCGAAAACAAATGCTTTCATCATGTCACACATGATCAACAATAAAGTTTGAGTGCATGCACTGCACACAGAAAGTTCCCTTATATCAAACCACAGAAATACTGCACAGTGTTAATTTAACTCTGAGAGTGTACACTCTCAGAGTTAAATTAACACTTATAGGATTTTACTGTATACAATCTCTGTCCCCTCAAACTGTTATACTCTGTTACTATTGATCTGCTCTTGAATTGTGTACAATGATGGGGGTAGCCTGAGAAACCCCTACGTTTTGATTAGCTTGCTTTCTGGGGCTCCACCCTCTACCCTTGAAGATTCTATGCTCTTAAGAAGCTGGTAGATTGGGGGTTGAAGAGGCAGGCTGATGGCCAACAGATATGATGGCATCCGAACCGTTCCTGATACTTAACACTTCATTTATCTAGATCTACTTGGGATTTTCTTTTTTAAACGGATCAAGCGGTTATCAGCTTGCCTGGCATTGCCAGGGTTATTGCGCTGACAACGCAACGATCAGGTTTTGGTACAGCATTGGCCGGGTTATTGCACGGGTGAAATAGGCTCCATCTCTCCCTCTCCGTGTTATTGCGTGGGTGAAATATTTGCTCTCCCTCTCTCTCCCTCTTTGGGTTATTGTGTGGGTGCACTGTGCAGTGGTGGAAAAAGTACTCAAATTCTTTACTTAAGTAAAAGTACAGTACCAATACTGCAATATAGAAATACTACTCTGTTACAAGTAAAAGTCCAGAATTAAAAATTTACTTGAGTAAAAGTACAAAAGTATTGGCATCAAAATGTACTTAAAGTACCAAAAGTAAAAGTACTAAAATATTTGAAAATAGCGGATCTACAAGCTCACAACGCGTCGCGATGCGACGCATTGCGACGCATTGCGACGCGTTGTGAGCTATTTTCAAATAGCCTATATATAAAATAGGGCTAAATAATAATAATTATAATTTCTATCTGAAAAGTAACTAGTAACAAACATTTTCAAATAGTTGTAGTGGAGTAAAAGTACAATATTTGTAAAAGTATTGGAAATTGGAAATTCTCAAGTAAAGTACAATTACCTCAAAATTGTGCATAAGTACAGTACTTAAGTAAATGTACTTATTCACTTTCCACCACTGCGTGGGTGAAATAGGCTCTCCCTCTCTTGATTCCTGGCATTACGTCAAAGTGTCCTCGAGCAGGACATCGAACCCCTAACGGGTTGGTGCTTTGAGTGGCTACTTCCACTGTTGGTGTGTGAATGTAACACATCAACCCGATCTCACATGACTTAGTATACATTGCACGGGAGTGTCATTCCGTGCACAGAGAACTGGAAAACCCGAAAATCCGTGCATAGCCACCTCGCATCTCCCCCATTGACTAAACCATTTCGGAGGCGCGCAGTCTCAAGGGAACTGGAGCCATTCCCTTGAGCCTGCAACGTTCCCTTGAGCCTACTCAGCGCCGTTTGAGTTCTGTACCGATAGGCACAGAATCGTACATTTTGTTGTGGGGACTGCTCTGCTTCCGGGTTTTTCCGGGTTGCAACTGTTACGCCCACCGTGGGACTCGCCGTACATATGCACGGATTTTCGGGTTCTCTAGGCGACTATGCACGGAATGACGTGCACTGGCTCCGTGCAATGTATACTACATTCTGTGAGATCAGGCTGCACATGCAAAGCGCTATACCATTTGCTAACAATCATTGTCGACGGTGCTGGAAAAGTGTTGGGCATCATCGTGATATCCTCCAATAAAAGTGTGTAATGTTTTATGGTTTAACAGTAACCCAACCCAATTCCATTATTCAACTCATTTAGACATGAGTGCATGTCAGGAAATGGAGGTCAGCGCTGAGGATGCAGTAGTTAATTGCCTCTTGTCTGACATACTTTGGCAGACCCTACCTAACTACTGTAAATTTTCCATCCTGCTTGCTTGCGTGATTGGCTCCATCACCCTGACTCAGCAGTGTGTGAGTACCAACCAATGGCGCGGATCCAGCTAACAGATGTTACCCACAGAGCAGGAAGAGGGAAATGTGTAGAATCAGGCCTTCAAAGTGCTTAACTACCTAAAAGTGCTGTACCAGGAGCTGCCTCAGATATTCTTTCGCCCAACGAGGCCATTTGATCCAGCATTTTCACTTGAACACAAAATGTGCGTGTCTGTCAGGCTGCAAAGTATATAGCAGTGTTGATTTTGATAGCACATTTTGATTTTGTTTTAGTCATAGTCTTCTGAATCAAATTCCATTTAGCTTTAGTCATATTTTTGTCATCTGAAATGTTTTAGTTTTTGTCTACTTTTAGTCGAGATCATCGTCGACTAAATCTGCATTTGATTTAGTCGACAAAAATGTTGGCGGTGCCTTGATGGCGTCGTAATACCTGATTTTACACTTGGTTGCATGCTGAAAATAGCAGATCTACAAGCTCACAACGCGTCGCAGTGCGACGCGTTGTGAGCTTGTAGATCTGCTATTTTCAGAGCGCAACACCTGAGCGCAACCAAGCATAAAATGACGTGTCTTTTAGTTTGACTGAATCCCTTCTACACTCGTCCCTCCCCAACATTTAAGTCAAGTTTTTATTTGTTGACAAAATTGTCAATATATTTAGTCTTAGTTTCAGTCATCATAGCTTAGCTTTGATTTAGTTTTTATTTAGTTTTCATCAGTGAAAAAAGGTAGTCGACGAACGCTTTTCGTCATAGTTTTAGTCGACGAAATCAACACTGCTGTATCTCAGATGTCAGTGTGGATTACATTCAACCTGGGCAGGAGTTTGCACAGCCCTGGTCACAAGATGTTACACTGTGGCCACTAACAATGCAGAGCCAGTGGCCCAAGTGACCACTTGTCTTGGAGACTGCGTGCATTACTTAACACATTGACTGCCTAGAACGAGTTAACTCGTTTTTACTCGTTTTTAAAATCCATCACTTGATTGCCTAGATCGAGTTAACTCGTTTTTAAGGAAAAAAATGTTTTTCCAAAAAAAAAATTATTTAGATATTTTTTAATTTGACCCAAAGACCAAGGAGATATGATTAGTCGAAGATCTAGACTCCTATCCACTTCCTTGTTAACTTAAAACTTTAACATTTTGTATCTCAGCTCCTGAGTACTTTACTTTTTAGTTTTTTTTTTCAATGAAAAATCTCTGGCAATAAACTGCAAAAAATCTGAAATAACTCAGGCAATCAATGTGTTAACTAAACTGTGACAGCCCAAAATATTATTTTACTACAAAAATAGGATTTTACTCTCATAATAATGACATAAGACATCACTACTCTGCAACAATAGGTGCTTTGCATGGTCACTTCAGCAAAGTACCCATCACTCAGCCAGTGAGCAGCCCCGCCCCTTGCCATTGCCTTATGGCTGTTTGAAAATAGCCAATGTACAAGCTCACAACGCGTTGCAATGCAATGTGTTGGGAGCTTGTGGATCTGCAATTTTTTTTAATGTTGACAAATCTTCTCTTATGGGGGTCCCTGGAACAAAATCCTTTCAAATGAGGGTTCGCGGGAAAATTTGGGGGTCCTTGACATGAACATTTTTGAGAACCACTGGTCTAAGACCGATGTAATCAGTACTTTGATCTTGCTAATCTATTTGACATATTATAAAAAATGTATTAATAAAACCATATTTTTCGTTCTTGGGGCGTATATATATATACGTGACATAAAATAAAATGCCCATAATTACAAAGTTACAAACTTAAAGCTCCACATTTTTTGTGATTACAATGTTATTTTGTCCAATCTGTATGGTAGAGTATACAATAAAAGTTATTATACAATTGGGGCGGTTGTATTTGGTCTCCCTGCTCTTCTATTGAGACATTTAAATCCTGTGTCTGGTTTGACACGACTGGTTGACAAGTGGTACAGCCTGAAGGCCAAAATTCGATTTCTCCCCTGAGCAAGCAGGCCGGCTCTATTAGTTCAATGGAAAAAAGTTCAGCACTTGCACACGAGACCTGGGTTCAAATTCGGAGTAGAACAGGAAAGTTACAGAGGGTAGCTTTAAGAGAGAAAACTATATATTAAAATATGAATTGTAGATCGACTCATATAATGTATATCCATGGTTGATAAATCATTTATATTCATTCATATATGCACTGTTGAAATACAGTAGATGATGTACTGTAATAACCACTTCAATCTGCCTAATAAAGGGCCTTAAATCCTGGAAAATAATACAATTATCATTAGAGCCCGATTTCTTTGGTGTGTAATGTGTATACGCTTGGAGCTGCAAAGGTCAATGTTAGTCTTTTCCCTAAAGCTTAATTCACCTAAAAAGAAACTGATCAAGCACCAGTTTTGTAAATGTGCCAATAACAACTGGGATGAGGAAGCCTAGCTCTGTAGTCCAGTCCAGGGGTCTTCAACGTTTTCAGGCCAAGGACCCCCTAGCTGAGAGAGAGATGAAGCAGGGACCCCCTCTATATTGTATACAATTGTGTTTCAGATCTGCTATTTTTGGCTAAAGTTCTCCTCAGAAAAAGGGATGCTAGTGTCCAAGTGGTTAAGGTAAAAATAAATAAATAATCATGTCACACAAAGATTTGGCAGAACCCCTGTAGTAACTCTGAGGACCCCCTAGGGGTCCCGGACCCCCTGTTGAAGACCCCTGCTGTAGTCAATACTCCTCTGGGAGTAGCAAAGTGGTGGTGCTGTGTAGTTCATGGGAGGTGTGTGTGTTTGTCGGGGCCCTGAGTCACACTAGGGAGTGTTTGCTAGTGGACACCCCACCTAGGAAATGACACATTCCTGTGGCTCAACCCAGAAAGCAAACCACTGCATTAACCCATTAAGACCGGGAACACATCGGTGTGTCATTTTTAGATTTCTTTGGCTATTCAAAAATAGCAGATCTACAAGCTCATAACGCGGCATCGAGTGCCGCGCTATGAGCTTGTAGATCTGCATTTCTTTTGAACGTTTTTGCAAATTTGTGCAAATCTTTGAATATACATATTTTTTACATTTTTAACTCAAATCTTTGCTTCTGGGGGTCCCTGGAACAACATATTTCGAGCTTGTATATCTGCTATTTTTGAATAGCCAAAGTATTAAATTATGGTTATAGCTCAAATCTAAAATGACACAGATGCGTCCCCAGTCTAAAAGAAAACCCCAGCTGACTCACGTGTGTAAACATACAAAAATAATTAAATGACGGTGTTCAGTGGAATGCGAGGAGAAAGTCTATTGAAAGACACATTATTGAGCTAATAATCCAGTGCAGCCATAGAGTAGGGTGTTTCACATCAACCAAAGGCAATCCACCCTATTTGTCATTGACCCAAAGATTGCATAAGCGAGTCTGATCGACGATGGCACGTGGGGGATCTGACACGTTCATTCTCACTGACACTGCTCTTCCTGGAGCTACTTTTATACGCCGTCTCACACACAGCAACAAGACAAAGGCCAGCTTGTGCCTTCATTCCACCTGTTACACCACTGTCGGCCATGTGTGTGCACGGCTTGCAGACAACATTCCAGGGTGGGTGGAGGATTAAGTGAACTCTGATCTGGATTTAGATATCTCTTTACAATGACCCCCGGGTTGCATGACTTTCTGTTTCATGCGGCACGCAGCGAATTGACTCTTACGCTTCATATATATGCTCCATCGCACAGCCGCGTCGCATGCTGAAAATAGCCCATCTAAAAAGCCCACAACGCTTCACATCTGCAACGTGAGCTTGTAGATTGGTTATTCTTGTACATGAATCAGCCTTTTTGCGCGAATTCCGGTGGTAGTGTGGATGTAGAAATAGGGGTCGACTGCACTGTATTGTTCTCTTGTTGCTGGTCGAGTGGCTGTGAGACACTGACTCAGGGCAACGGAGAAGGTCAGTCGGTGGTCAGAATCAGAATCAGAATCAGTTTTAGTGTCACATCACAGGTTTACAAGGTAAAGAAGTGGGTGAAATTCGTTTTTGTACATCGTTCCCATCGCAACGTTAATTTCCATAGAAAGAAGAGGGGGGGGGGAGAAGAAGAGGGGTGGGGGGCAAGTGGGAAGGAGATCAAAACAAGAGAGCAACAGAAGGCCAGACAAGTTATCTACAAATTTACAAAGTACCTGAGATAATAAAAAACTAAGGTGCCTGAGCATAGCAGCAATGTATGTATACTGTGCATGTTATACTTATACTGTGCATGATATACATATGGACGTTAACACATCCACCGCCAAGGGCTAATCTCATAATGTACTCACCAGTGCCAAGGTTTTATTGTTGTTTTTTGTTTTTTTCAGGTCGCCATAGGCCCCGTTAAAATCCTTTAGATTGCCCGATCCAATGTTTGTAAACAACGGGCACATGTCCTGGTGTCTACTCGTCGAGACCGCGTGTCAAACGGAGCCGCCATGTTTGAGTTCTGAGCGTTTATGTTAACATGGGAAATGCGAGGATGAAAAACTACATGTCCTGTACAGGGGTTTTACAGGGGTTTTTCGTGTACGACTTAGAATGAAGGCAGACGGGAAACAAAAAACAAAAAAATGGTCCCCCTGGAAAATTGAAAAAAAAAAAAAATCGAAAAAAAGGAAAAAGCACCACAGCCCGTAGGGCTAC
Organism: Gymnoscopelus braueri; assembly: GCF_963280865.1. Taxonomy (NCBI): domain Eukaryota; kingdom Metazoa; phylum Chordata; class Actinopteri; order Myctophiformes; family Myctophidae; genus Gymnoscopelus; species Gymnoscopelus braueri. The sequence goes on from NC_137625.1 coordinate 22,292,656, forward strand.
GGTCTCGGCGCTTAACAGTTGGATTTAACGGCCCGTAGGACTACGGTCTTGGCGGTTAATGTGTTAAGGTGCTTAGAGAAAAAAAAAGAGCACAAAAAACAAACAAAAAAAAAGTCAGTGCGTTATACATGGGATTAAGGTGCAAAAGGTCAGTGCGTGTCCACCTAGGGTGGACTGACCCTAGTATAATCCGCAAGTAGCTCCATGAGGGAGTGCAACAAAAAAGTCATTTGTACCTGGTGTAGTCCACAGGTGTGTCCGAGGGGGAGCTACGTCCAAGTCATTGTCCCTGGTATAATCCACAGGTGTGTTCAGGAAGAGCCAGAAAAGTTTTTGCACCGCCTGCTGTCAGGCTGCTGAACAAGGCTTATGCCTCATTCAGCATCCTGACAGCAGCCGGATTAAAACTGGACCAGTACCTGGTGGTGGAACTCTTGATACTGCGGTAGAGCCCCTTGCCCGGTCGCGGTCGTTGTAGGGGTTTGAACAGTCTGTGACTTGGGTGGTGCTTGTCCTTGATGATGCGCTTGGCTTTGACCACGCACCGCTTTTTGTACAGTTCCTGGAGCGCTGGGAGCTCGATTCCCATTATCCGCTCTGCCGATCGCACTACTCGCTGTAGGCTGATCTTTTCTCGGGCAGTGCAGTTCCCGTACCAGGCCGTGACACAACCTGTTAGGATGCCTTCAACAGAACTGTTGTAATACAGCCTGAGGATGCGACGTCCTACTCCGAGCTTCTTCAGGCGGCGGAGCCAGTACAGTCGCTGCTGAGCCTTTTTCCTCACGTGTGTGGTGTGCGTCTCCCATTTGAGGTCCTCCTCGATGTGTACTCCGAGGAACTTGAACTCGCTGACCCTTTCCACTGCAGCACCGTCGATGAGGATGGGCGCATGGTCTCTCCGCGGCCTCCTGAAGTCCACGATCAGTTCTTTGGTCTTGTCGACGTTAAGAGAGAGGTTGTTCTCCCGGCACCAGAGTGCCAGTGAGTTGATCTCCTCTCTATAGTCAGACTCGTCGTTGTTGACGATTCGGCCTATCACTGTCGTGTCGTCCGCGTACTTTATGATGGTGTCACGCCGTTACGTCCTGCACGGCTCTGTTGCGTCTGCGTGGATCGCATTACAAAGTCTGGCAGCTGCACACAGACATTTTATGGATTGCTGGTAAATCATAAGATGAGCACAAAAAAAAAAAGGTGTGTTTGTGTGTGTTGTATGTTAATTGGCTCAGTGGTTGCGGGTGTTTGTGTCTAATGTGTGTGTTGTTTACAGTACGAAGTGCGAATTATGCCTTGGTGTGTAAGCTGTCCTGGGTGGCAAAGTGCTCTCGCTGAGGGGGACAATTGTTGAATAACAGCTTCTAACAGCTGTTTAATATCCCTCTTTGCGTCTCCCTCTTTTCTATTTCCATCTCTCTCTCACTGCTCACCAGTGTTGTCTAAGATTAATAACAAATGAGGCCTATTCCAGATGACTCACTGCCTTGACCCAAAACTCCACAAATGGCGGTGAGGGAGAGAGGGGCGTCACATGTTGTTATACAACTGGCCAAAAAGCTACTGCATCACAATAAACCCTATACGTAGCTCCCCAAGTATTGAGGTGACTTTTGCATGCATAAGTACACAGCAATACAGAAAAGGTTATGTAATGCAGTTACAGTAGCAGTGGTGGAAAAAGTACTCACATTTTCTACTTAAGTAAAAGTATCAATACTGCAATGTAGAAATACTCTGTTACAAGTAAAAGGCCTGTGTTCAAAATGTTACTTGAGTAAAAGAACAAAAGTATTGGCATCAAAATATACTTAAAGTACCAAAAGTAAAAGTACAAAAATGTTTGAAAATAGCCGATCTACAAGCTCACAACGCGTCGCGATGCGACGTGTTGTGAGCTTGTAGATCGGCTATTTTCAAATAGCCTAGGTATAAAATAGGGCTGAAGTGGTTAATATATGTTTTATAATATCATAATGTATCTGAAAAGTAACTAGTAACTAAAGTTTTCAAATAATTGTAGTGGAGTAAATGTACAATATTTGCCTCTGAGAGGTAGTGGAGTAGAAGTAAAAGTACTGAAAATTGGAAATACTCCAATAAAGTAAAAATTCCTCAAAAGTGTACTTAAGTACAGTTCTTAAGTAAATGTACTTACAGTAGTTACTTTACACCACTGTACAGTAGGCAGCACACACACACACACACATGCGTGCGCGTGCACACACATACGCACGCACGCAGCACACGCACACACGCACGCAGAGTGTAGTGTTGCTGTCATCATAAAGATTTCCTCATGAATATATAATACGTATTTAACTATTCCTTTCAGTGCAGTAAGCCTTCTCCTCTTGCAGTCCACAGAACTTTTGACGGCATTCAATGACCTCAGAGTCTGACTTTTCTTTTCGGGGGACACACCCGGAATTTCGGGCAGCATGGCCACTGCCCACCAAACTTTGGTTTGACCAGGAAGTCCTAAAAAAAATGTAAAACGGCAGAATATCTAAACTGGACTCTGTCTCTCTCTCTCTCTCGCTGTCCTTTCCCTTTTCCCTAGTGAAGATCAGGGATGTTACAAGCCCTGGCCAGAGAAGATATGAGATACTCTCTGCGGGAGACAGACAGTAATAGGGACGGGCGGGTATAGTGCACCGAAGTCTGACGTAATTTACACATCCTACCTGAGTCGCGTTTCCCCTCCCCCCCCGTTCTGAATTCCCATAGACGTGTTTAATCTTGCGTCAAATAAGAACTGTGTTCCAAAAATAAACAAATGACCCCGGCGGTTTTACTCTTATGGATATGAAGCATCAACTGACGGCGAGAAAACGCTAATGTTACTTCAGACGAATTAGTTGAATTTTCGCCAGAAACAGACTGTTTCAAATATGAGTGACTGACTATCATAAACGATACAGAGCCACCTCCCTGACAATACCGCCAAGACAGTTTGTTTATTTTTGGACCACAATTCTTATATGAGACGATTCTAAGATGACCCAATGTTATTCTCCATAGCGAAATTACTTTACGAACCAGGGGATGGACGAGTGACGTCAGGACTTCAGTACTCTATGGGACGTTGTGGGAGTGGTGGGGGTATGGAGGTGGGGCAGTTGTGGGGTACAGGGTTAGGGTATGGGGGGGGAATTATGTTGCGGGGCCTGGGCCATCACGTAGGATGGGGCCAAACGCCCGCTGGGTGCTTTTTTCTAGTTACATTAATTTATCGCACCTGTGCGATATGGCAGAGATTGAGAGAAGACAGAGAACATTAATACAGTTAAAGCTACCTCAGTGGGAACCGTGGTCAATACACATTAGGCTACTCTCTCTCTAAAAAAATGTTGTAACTAGAAAGAGTGCTCCTCGGAGCACAGGTCTCCGCCAGGTCAGGTAGGTTATTGTGGCCTCCTGGTGGCGCTATAATAGGCCAATGTGAAAAGGGTGGCATTTCTTCTTAGGCCTTTCAATCGGACACTGCATTCATGATTTGAGGCATTTTGTCCAAAAATGTGTTTTGCTAAATTAGACCTGCTGGTGGCGCTATAACAGGCCAATGTGAAAAGGGGGGCATTTCTTCCTCGGCCTAGTGGGAATCTGTAAGCAAAATTTCACGGAAATTGCACACTGCGTTCATGTTTTGAGGCATTTTGTTCAAAACAGACCAATCCTGCAAACTTTAGAAGCCACTGTAAGCCAAATAGGATGGAATATGAAATATCGGACAGATCCATCAGAATCACATGACTATGGAGATGCAGTGTACCAATTTGCGTGTTTTTTGGACAGAATCTGAAGGAATAATCTCCAAAAATGTATTTTACATAAGTCGGCCTCCTGGTGGCGCTGTAAAAAGCAGATGTGAAAAATGCAGTCCAGATGTTTTTCCTTTGGCCTCTAGGGAGTGTGCGTGCAAAGTTTCACGCAGATCGGTGCAGTTATAGTTGAAAAATGCAAATCGGCCAGTTATAGCGCCACCATGAGGCTGATTTGAACATTTTCAAGTGGCATTTCTTCCTCGGCCTAGTGGGAATGTGCGTGTGCAATTTTATGGAAATGGCAAGCTGCGTTCATGATTGGAGGCAGTTTGGTCAAAACGGACCAATCCTGCAAACTTTGGAAGCCATTTTTAGCCAATCAGGATGGTATATGAAAAATCTGAAAGACCCGTTTCGTTTAATGACTATAGAGATACTGTGTACTGATTTACGGGATTTTTGGACAAAATCTGTAGGAGTACTGTCAAAAAATATGTTTTGCACAAATCAGCCTCCTGGTGGCGCTATAAAAGGCCCATGTGAAAAATTTGGGGCAGAGGTTCTGCTGTGGCATCCAGGGAGTGTGTGTGCACAGTTTCACTGTGAGCAAGCCAACGGTGCCGGAGATTAGCTGTCCACAGACAGAATGACGGACACACGGACGGACACACACGGACGGACGGACAGGGGGCAAAACATACTCTCTCGCCATGCCTTTCGGCCTAGCGGAGACAATAATAATAATGATAATAATAAAGAAAATCAAATAACCATGTAGAATATTGAGTACCTGGTGTTCCCAGTTCTTATCATATTCCTGTCAAACACTGACCATGTTGCTCCTGTGTGGGGGCTGGATCAGTATACACATTGGGAGCAAGTAAGGGTGATTCAAGACGGAGACTATGAAGCCTGAGTTATACTTAGTTACAGAAAAGTCTACAAGCTCACAACGCATCACACTGTGACGCAGTGTGAGCTTGTAGATCTGCTCGCTGTGCTCTTGTCTACAGACGAAATACCACATAATCCTGCTATAATCTGCACAATCTTTGTTTCACTCTATGAGGAGTAATATCTGGGAAGGAATTTGAGACGATAAGAAATAAATGTAAACAGTAATACAAGATCAGAGGCTTGGGGTTGGCACAATGTCTTGGCACAATATATCCAAGGCTTAGGACCCTTAAGTTCCACTGTGGTTTGAAATCTTATGAGAAAATGAAAACTCAAATGAAACTCACTCTCTGAAACCTGTGTACTGACTCAGAGGGAGAGAAAGACGGAGAAGAGAGGTCAGTCCTACTCCTCCCGCCCAACACTCCCTGCTTACTGGTGCCGCCCCAGCCCGTGTATGAGTACGTGCAATCACAAATATCACCCTCCCCTCCCGGCTTTCCTCCCCCAAACACGGGCCAATTGTGTTCGTACAGACGCTCAACAAAGCTGGCTGCACCGCGGTAGATTCGAACCCCTAGACTCCACAGTGGTGGGGCAGGTACTTCACCGCTGTGCCACCCGAGCGCCGCCCCCCAAAAATGACTTAAGTTGTATCGAATGGAGAAGGAATGGAAGTGCATTGGGGTCAGAGGAGTGATTGAGGCCACTGACTGTGGGCATCAGAGCGCTCTTTGTTACAGGCACAAGGAAAAGAAAGGCATTGTGGGAGACTGGTATTCTTTTGTTAAGAGGCTCATCGGACGATCAGTGGTCTTGTGCCAGCCTAGCACTGCTCTTGTTTACCGCACGACCTCCCTCCACGACTCGCCTAGCATAAATGAGCAAACTGTCTTGACAATATACCCTTCACACCGACTGCATTTCTCACGGTGGCAGGGAAAGAAAAACAATCTCACCACAACCGTTGCCAACGCGGTCTGAGACATCTCAGCCAAAGCAGGGCTCTATTAGTGGGACAGTACCTTACTTCTTCACAGATACGGGATAAGAAAGTCGATCAAATGCAAGTGCACGGTAGCACAGAACCGAGGGGGGCCTATACCACTGAACACCAGCTCCATTCAAGTACAATCTGGGCCATGTATAAAATGTCACGGCAGCTGAATGGCTCTTCCCCCTCGGCAGTGGAGCCGGCGCGTATACTGTACGTGCGGTTGCCAGTTGTCCCTTCACCACGCACAAGAGAGACCACCATTGTTAAGGACCCTGGGGACAATAAATATTGGGTCCAGAGGGCTGGAAGCAGATGCTCTGTGGACATTCACAGAAACTCAACACTAATGGAACTTTCTTTTCAGCACGCAAACCTGAGATGCCATTCAAAAAGCCCTCACTTCTCACAAACTGCCCTTTGACTGGCCTCTGTTCTCTCATGCACCCTACCTCCCCTTATACGTCAAGCTGGCCCTTAGGAAAAAGGGATGACAGAGGGAGCAAGGAAAGCAAAGATAAAGGAGAGGGAAAGAAGTAGTACAGTGAGTGGAAAGTGATGGGACGGAGTTTGTTGTGTTTGTTCTGGCTTTGCTAGCGTCCCCCAGGGCAGGCAGAGCTACTGTACCATGATGTAACTGTATAAAGTTACTGCAACACATTTAGAAAATAGTACAGCAGGACACAGACAGAGGGAGCAGGAGGAGATACAAGTAATTAAGGAGGAAAAACAACGGGGAAGAGAAGCTGTGAGTGGAAGTGCACTGTCAAATCTGGAGTGCTAAGTTAACTCTGAAAGTTAGCTTCAGAGTTTTTCCACATCTTCAAAGCTCTAAAATAACAGACTGTATAGTACAGTGCTGTAAATCTGGAATGTATTTACTGTAGTGTAGACTTTAAAACAACTTGGGATTTTTGACCAAGGGTAAAAGCCAATGACTCGTGTGGCCAAATTTCATAATTTATTTTGTCAATACAACCAATCAATATGACCAATTCAACTAAATAACTCGGTTTCACAAGAGCATCAAAACCTTCCACTCTGAAGCATTTCATTTTAAATCAACAGTTTGTCATAGTTTTACGTTGTGTTTTAGGGGTCTAGGGGTTCGCATCCACCACGGTGCATCTGGCTTTGTCGAGCGTCTATACCAGGGGTGTCAAACTCGCGTTTTGGGGCCAAATGTGGCCCCCAAAGAGGTCTAATGCGGCCCCCAACATGGTTTTCAGAAAAGTTAAAACATACTACCTATTATGACTCCGCTGCAGCCCCTCCCCCACTGACTATACACACATACATACATATGTGCTTCCTGGTTATGGCTCTAAAGTCCAGTCGATACAGTGTGTACCACGCAAAATGTTCACAATCCATACTGTACAGTTGAGGTAAAGCAGCGTCTACAAAAGCAGAAGCCTGCAGAGCAACCTTTGGGTCTGTGTATCATAAATGAGGTAATAAGGGTGCTGACTGCTGTACAACAGTGACACCTACAGTCAAACCGTCATGTGGACATAACTCTAAAGTGGCATTTATGTGGGTACTGTACTGTGTCATTCTGCAACGGATGCAAAATCCTGTACGTGCGTGTGTACGTGCGTGTGTACGTGCGCGCGTGTGTGTGTGTGTGTGTGTGTGCAAGCGAACCTTGGGGGACGGAGCCTTCAGTGTGGCAGCCCCCACCCTGTGGAACTCTCTCCCAATGGAGATTCGCCAATGCTCTAACACTGGACTCTTATAAGGCTGCCTTGAAAAGACACCTATTCTCTCAGGCTTATGGCAAATAGTTGTTTGTTGTTTTGTTTGGTTGCTTGTTTGTTTGTTGGTTGTTAATTGTTTTGATGTAAAGTGTCCTTGGGTTCATGAAAGGCGCTATATAAATTCAAGCTATTATTATTGTGTGTGTGTGTGTGTTGGACACAGCTGTTTGACCGCGTGCGGGTGGACAACCCGGACTTCCACCAGAAGATCATCCCCATCAGCAGTGAGCTGATGCAGCCCGGCCTGGCCATCAGTCCCGGGGACGTGGAGACGCTCACCGCATGCATCAACATCGTCTTCCACTGCGCCGCCACCATCCGATTCGATGAGCCACTCAAGTGAGAATGCACGCACGCACACGCACACACACCCCCACCCCCTCTCTCTAATGCAGTGGTTAGGGTCCCCACATTACTTTGAAGGGGGGGGGGGGCAGCTAAAGTGACAATTTAAGGACTTTTAATACCTAATACCTAAAAAAGAGGGGGGGGGGGGAATTATAACTACTACATCAAAAGTAAACAACAAACTATTCTATAAAAACTGGTCAAACATTGGCCAAATTGTCAAATAATATGAAAAAATCACACCCTGTGTGAAGTGGGCGGTGTCTTGCTAGCTAATCACAATACTGAATGGAGTCAACCAATCATGTACAAAAAATAAATACATTTATTGAAACACTCTTTATGATGGAAGAAACCATAACTTAAAAAAAAAAAATGTATGGTTTTTTTAAAGTTATGGTTTCTTATATAGGGCTATGCACATGTGTCATGTGACACTGGCCAATCACAGTCCTGAATAGACTGTGATTGGCCAATCACGGTGCATGTTTAGGCGGGGTACTTTTTTTGTAAATTTTTGGCCAATCACAGCGCAGGATTTGTTGTACAAATATCCAAACCTCACTTATAGGGGCGGTTTCACCGCCCAAAAATAGCTGATCTACAAGGTAAGCTTGTAGCTTGTGAGCTTGTAGATTGTCTGTTTTCACGATATTTATCTTGTGGAACCGAGTCAAACTAAATGTAACGCCTCAACTCCTACAATTCCAAGTGCTTATCAGGGTGTGGGGGTCGGGGCCTGGTTGAGAAGAAGAAGCACTGCTCTAATGCATGGCCTGCTCCCATCTCGTTGCTGTCGGGGGAAGAAACCTCTTATCGTCCATGTTTCGTTTTTCGTAAATTAAAGCCCTACTTGATCGTACTACAGCGTCGCACAAAAGCATCAAATGTAGCAGATCCGCAAAAACACTCGAGCTCATAACTTGAGCCACGTTTGTGCCACGGTTCGAGCTTGTAGATCTGCTACTTTTGCTACTTTTTAACAGTTTTGTACATAATGAGGTTTTCCACCCGACAGAGGCGATATGCTCTACACGGGTCTTCAACAGGGGGTCCGGGACCCCTAGGGGGTCCTCAGAGTTACTAAAGGGGGTCCGCCAAATCTTTGTGTGATAGTATTTCGTTTTTTTTACGTTAACCACTTGAACCCTAGAATTCCTTTTCTGAGGGGAACATTAGCCGAAAATAGCAGATCTACAAGCTCTCAACGCCTCGCAGCGCGAGGCGTTGAGAGCTTGTAGATCGGCTATTTTTGGCAAAGAGGCTATAGGCGTAGAGGGAAAAAATAGCAGACTAAGTAAAAAAAAAAAAAAATCTGAAACACAATGTTATACAATATAGAGTAGGGGGTCCCTGCTTCATCTCTCTCTCAGCTAGGGGGTCCTTGGCCTGAAAACGTTGAAGACCCCTGCTCTACACTTAAGCACAAGTCTGTCTCTCTCTCTCTCTGAAGTGTTTTCCTGCCACTCCCATCACTCCTGTGAACCGTTGCAGCATGTTGATCAATCTGCACACTAATTCTTAGGTTCAAAGAAAATTGCACGTAGTATTGGCAAGTACAATGATGCGCATAGTTATTGTTTCATTGCCATTGTTTGGTAGCAGGAAGTGACCCTTATGAGGATGCTGGGGGTCGACTGGAGTGCATTCATGGTTTAGAGTGAGAGCAGACAGGAAGCCAGAGTATTCACAGTTGGGAGAGGATATTAAGACCTGAGGCCGATTCTACAAATGTCTTCTAAATTCTAACAGTTTTCTGAAAAAAACGTATGTTGCTGTAATATCAGTGGTTCTCAGACTATTTCATGTCAAGGACCCCCTAAATGATATGTATTTGGCCGTGGGCCCCCGCATCTCAAAATATGTTGTCCCAGGGACCCCCTAGAAGCAAAGACTTGAGTTAAAAATGTTTGCTTTAAAACGTATATATTCAAAGATTTGCACAAAATCAGCCGGTGATTAAAAAAGGGAAAGGGAATTTCAGACAAAGTTAAGGGACTGTGGCTTTAGAGTTACAGGGAGATACGGAAAACTCTGATCGAAGTCAAAGTGAAACAAATGGCTTGTTATACGGCACACATTCAACATCATTTAGCTGCTAGCCATAACTGCCGTATACCATTGTGATGATGCCAGTGAGTCAGAGTCCATTGATCTGATGAAGACGGTGGACATTAATTTCAGCTCGCTGCAGTGCTGCTACCCCCCAGGCTGCCGCACTGTACTGTAACTGAATGCTGGTGGACGCAGTACACTGTCCATATGTTATGGTGGCGTACTTAATGATTTCTGCTGCAGTTGACTGCCATCCTGCACCACTATATCTGCTGCTCTGCAGTGGTGGGAAAAGTACTCAAATGTTTTACTTAAGTAAAAGTAGCAATACTGCAATGTAGAGGTACGTTACAAGTAAAAGTCCGGAATTCAAAGTGTACTTGAGTAAAAGTAAAGAAGTGTTGGTATCAAAATGTACTTAAAGTACCAAAAGTAAAAGTACTAATATTTTTGAAAATAGCAGATCTACAAGCTCACAACGCTGAGCTTCTAGTGTGAAATAATGCTTTTTTTGCGTTCCAGGCCTTAAAGGGTTAAAGGAGTTGTTTGCCCCAAAAAATCTCTTATTTCCTATCAATTACACACCCCATGAAGCCTTGAATGCATTGAGTTTTTTTTGCATTCCTAAGCCAATAATTTGATGACCGGTGGAGGCGTCATCAAGGAGGCGGTAGGGGAATGGGACAAAAACAAAATCTCCTTGAATTCAAGGCTTCATGGGGTGTAATTGATAGGAAATAAGTAATTATTTAGTCAACTACTCCTTTAAGACAGAGTGGTTCTCAAACTTTTTCATGCCAAGGACCCCCATCTGAAAATGTTTTGTGCCAGGGAGTAGGGACCCCCAAAAGAGAAGATTTGAGTTAAGAAAAATGCTAAATAACCAACTAAACACTTCAAAAATGTTCAAAAATAGCAGATGTACAAGCTTGCAGCACGGCACGAATTGGCACGCTGCAAGCTTGTTGATGCGACGCACTCAGTCCTCTCCCAGCGGGAATATGACACCCACACGGCTGTCACAATTGCTCGACTCGCCCTGAGATGCCACTAATGAGGCTGGCACCTAGGCACCCGTCACAATTATTACGAAATCGCCTGATCGCAATTATTTGAGCCAATCGCAGTTCTTTAGCGTAATCGTTTTCCATTCATGTGTATATAAAAAAGCAACTGGATGAAATTAACAGAAATGTCACATTTGCATCATTATTTACATAATGGGGGTCCAATAGTTGTCCAACTACATTTGGGGTATTTAGGTTTTTCAAAAATGTTCATAAATCTTAAAAAAATAGATATCAAAAATAGCAGATCAACAAGCTAATGCATTGCGATGTCAGGTGGTGTGAACAGAAATGCATTTTTGTATTCATAAAAAGCTAGCCATATCCCAATGTTCACTACCAAATACACAATAAAATGATTCATTTGTATGACAATTCATTGTTAAACTATAATTTCCTCATCGTGAGAGCCCTACTCGCACCGCCACAGGCTACGTCTGATTTAGACATTCCCAACATGCACCACTGCCTGCAGTGTCGGGGCAGCAGTATCTCTCAGGCTGACCCAGAGTCAGTCTTATGATCCCCCCTTAGGCCAAATAGATTGTGCTTACTATTCTGTTACTGTTGCAAGAGTCATCGCTGACTCTCTGGTGCAACTGTTCAGACTGCGCTTTGTCCCAATTTGTATTCTAGGGGTAGTTATCTGTGTCACTTTTTCATTTGAGCTAAAAAGCATTATTTTACACTTAGGCTATTCAAAAATAGCAGATCTACAAGCTCATAGCGCGGCACCGAGTGCCGCGCTACGAGCTTGTAGATCTGCTATTTTTGAAAAATCGAGAAAATGTGTGCAAATTCATATATTTATATTCTTTTAAATCGAACATTTTTAACTCAAATCTTTGCTTCTGGGGGTCCCTGGAACAAAAATATTTTGAGATGGGGGTCCGCGGCCAAATACATATACATTTGGGGGTCCTTGACATGAAAAAGTTTGAGTACCACTGATATAGAAACATAGGTTTTTTTCAGAATACTGTTGGGATTTAGAAGACATTTGTAGAATCGGCTTCAGGTCTTAATGGGTTAATACAGCCTCACAATCATTTTAACCACTTTATCCATTCATAATGCTGACTATTCAAAAATAGCAGATCTAGTATACATCTGCTATTTTTGAATTTAAAAAAATATATATATCTGAATACATTTGGAATATTATTATCTTTTACATGAATCTTCTCTTCTGGGGGTCCCTGGCACAAAATTTTTTTTCAGATGGGGGTCCCCGGCCAAATACATATCAATTTGGGGGTCCTTGACACAAAAAAAGGTTTGAGAACCCTAGATTTAAACCACTTGAACGCTAGCACCCCTGTTCGGAGGCTATTCAGCGGAAATAGCTGAACTTGTAGATGGATATATATGGACATGTAGACTAGAGGGGGGGGGGGGAGAGTGGACCAAGTACAGAGCCAACCCTGCCTGGTCAACTAAGTATTAATGGTGAGACTTTATATTAAGGTTGGGTCTATAAAGCGTTATAATAACCACATTTACAATGCATCATAATGCACTTATAAGGCTTCATAACACTCGTTATTAATGTTTATAATTATGCATAACAACTTATAACAAAGACCCTTTATATCTAACTAATTTAAAGGGATAGTTCACCCCCAAAATGACCTTTTTTCTTTTGATTAGTCACCCCATGGAGACTTGAATTCATGGATATTTTTGGGCGGTGTAGCCGCCCCTATAAGTGGGGTTGGGACACCTCATTAGTATTAGTTTCCTGCACTGTGATTGGCTCATTAGTAGACCCCTAGCTGTACTGTGATTGGCTGACTCTATTGGCCGACTCTATTCAGCACTGTGATTGGCTAGCGAGACACATGATGACATTAATAACCTATAAATAGGATTATGCACTTCCAAAAATCCTTTTTTTTTTGGAAGTGAGCTTCCATCACTATGATGACCACTGTGATGACCACACCGCCCACTTCACACTGGGTGTGATTTTTTTTGTTTTTGTCGCATTCCTAAGCCAATAATTTGATGACCAGCGGACCGGTAGGCAGTGGTTCTGGTAGGAGACACAAAGGAGACTTTGTGTCTCCTACCGGAACCGCTGCCGGTCATCAAATTATTGGCTTAGGAATGCGACAAAAACAAAAGAATGTCTACAAGATTTGTTTGGGGGGTGAGCTATCCCTTTAAGGTAGTTATAATGTGCTGTTACACTGATCTTAAATGCATTACGACCAGCACTTATAATACCTTATAAACGTTGTCATACATGATTTTAAACATTTATAACAAATGTAATAATGCCATGTAAGCTTATATAATGCATTATAAACACGATTATAATCATTATAGACCGACCTTTAAGTAAAGTGTTACCGTATCAGTTTAGTAAGTATGCTATAGGTGGTTAAAACTCAGGATTGTGTGTCTGCCTGATGATATAGATGTACGTTTATGCTGAGAGTTTAGTAGTTTTCAGCTTATTGCTGAATAAGAGGCAGTTTAAGCAGGAAAGTGAAAATAATGATGAGACAGACACCTTTTTCTGGAGAATAGCAGGAGTTTGCTCTTTCTCTCTCTCGCTCCATCCCTCTCTCTCTTTCCTTCGTGGCCTGTGTGTTCTTTTTTAACCCATTCAGACCGGGAACGCATCTGTGTCATTTTTCGATTTCTTTGGGCTATTCAAAAATAGCAGATCTACAAGCTTGTAGATCTGCAATTTTTGAAAAATCATGAAAATGTGTGCAGATCTTTGAATAAATATATAATTTAAAGTGAACATTTGTAACTCAAATCTTTGCTTCTGGGGGGTCCCTGGAACAACATATTTTGAGATGGGGGTCCGCGGCCAAATACATATCATTTTGGGGCTCCTTGACATTATAGCAACATAAATAAAAAAAAATTAGGATTTAGAAGACATTTGTAGAATCCCCAGAAGCAAAGATTTGAGTTACAAATGTTCGCTTTAAAAATATACATTCAAAGATTTGCCCCAAAAAAACACGATTAAAAAAGAAATAGCAGATCTACAAGCTCATAGTGCCGCGCTATGAGCTTGTAGATCTGCTATTTGAATAGCCCAAAAAAAATCTTAAAATGACACAGATGCGTTCCCGGTCTTAATGGGTTAAGATTTATTCTTGGCATTTATTTCAGATAGGTCAGTGTAGCGACAGAACCAGGGGCAGAGAGAGAGGAGAGGAGAGACGAGACAAGGATGGGATTTGAACCCGGGCCCCGTGCTCATTAGGAGCATAGACTATAGTCTGTGAACGAATGGCTCTTTTCGACTACGAGACGCAAACAAGTGTCTAGTGTCTTCTAGGCGAACATTGTCTTGCTGTGTAACATATTCGGGATTTGTTTCCATATACTGTGGCTTTCTTTCAGACACGGTTCTCAGAACCTAATTTGGGTCCTTGCTCAGCAGGTGCTGCTTCACCCTGGAGTCCTGGGAACCCGGGGCTCAGAGCGTGATTCTTTCCAAAAACTATTCAATTATAGCGAAAATAGCAGTTTTACAACCTCACAATCCATCGCGATGTGACACGCTGTGAGCTTATGGATCATCTGTTTTTCAATGACCGCAGTGGTTCTCAAACTTTTTCATGTCAAGGTGTATTTGGCCCGCGGACCCCCATCTGAAAATGCTTTGTGCCAGGGACCCTACAGGAGAGAAGATTTGTCTTCACATTGTGAGCTTGTAGATCGGCTATTTTTGGCGAAGAGATTTGGTGTAGACGGTGGTCATAAAAAGTGGTCAAAGTACCAGTTGTGGCTCAAGTCCAGTTCTCTAAGGCCACAGGGGTGTAAGTGAGTGGTGTACGTACTATGTGTAAATATGCAGATCATTGTTTGTTTTTATTGATTTCTCTCCCTCTCTTCCCCTTGCCCCCCTTCTTCTTCCCTTTCTCTCATGGAAATAACTAAAACCATGGAGCTTGCACAAAAACTAATTTCACCGACTGTTTTACACCTTGTAAACCTGTGATGTGACAATAAATTTGATTCTGATTCTGAGGTGGTTAATTGACACGGTGTCATTTTCTCTCTCTGATATGCAGACACGCCCTGCAGCTCAACGTGATCGCCACGCAGCAGCTGCTGACCCTGGCCCAGCAGATGCAGCACCTGGAGGCCTTCATCCACATCTCCACCGCCTACGCCAACTGCAACCGCAGGCACATCGACGAGGTCATCTACCCGCCGCCCGTCGAGCCCAAGAAACTCATCGAATCCCTCGAGTGAGTTAGGCGCGTTGTCTTCTTTGTTGTTGTTGTTGTTGTTGTTGTTGGGAACAGACGAGCTTTCAAATCATCTGTGTTTTTGTTCTTAGTCCACCTTAACTCTCTCAGTGCCAAGCCCCGAGTTATCCCGAGTTTTATGGTTATACCCTCAGTGCCAGAACGAGAAATCCCAAGTTTTTAAAAAATAAATTAAAAAAATTTGAAAAAAGTGTTCAGAACCCAAGATATCATTATCTGAAGATTTGCAGCTCCATCCACTCTTTGTTTAACCTATAACTGAAAAAGGCTGTATCTCGCTTCCTAAGCACTTTTTTCTTTCTTTGAAAAAAAAGAAGAAAAAAAAATCTGGCAAAGTTCGCAATAATTTTTTTATTTTATTGGCAGTGAAAGACTTAAAAGAGATATTGTTGGGGCGCCGCTGGCCTACCGGTTAAGCCGCGTATAGGCTCTAATGCCAATCCCGAAAAATATTTTCGAAAAAAAAGACATATCGTCTCTGTCGGTTGTATGTCCAAAACTTTTCAGGGCCAAACGCTGAAGGCTGCTTTTTTTTATTTATAAAACTCACAGCCAGACTTAACCACTTTCCCTTCTCTTTCAAAATGTTTCAGAAATTACCGAAAGCTCACAAGTGTTGCTTGTGCTTTTGTGCAACAATCTTGTAGACAGAATTAGGGCATTAGTTTACAACAACAACCACAAAAAACACGTAAGAAGTTGAAATATGGGGATACAAGGGACAGCAACAATATTATGCAATTTCACTCTAGATACTCATCAGCCACCGGCTTCGAATGCTATCAATGCATTGAATGGGAGATTATCACGTTTTATCAGACCATTGAATGGGCGAAGTAGGCGACATACTGACCTACCCGCGATTTATCAGACCATTCATTGGGCGTAATCAGGAGCTACTGACCTACTCGGAGTCAGAGCAGTCCCCACAACATCATTTACCATTCTGTGCCTATCGGTACATAACTCGAACGGCGCTGAGTAGGCTCAAGCGAACGTCGCAACGTTCGGGACGGCAACTCGTTCGCTTTAGCTTGCTCGGTGGTCCCTCACGTGGCTCCAGTTCGCTTGAGACTTCGCGCCTCCGTCATGATCTGAAACCGAAACTGAACTTTTTAACTCTTTGACTGCCATGAGTATTTTCATAAAGTACTCCCCCAGTGCCAGCGATTTTCGTGTTTTTTTTCCACCAGCAGAGAGCAGCAAATAGACACTTTCATCAGCTCGCTGACTCGCTGCCCCCCCCAAACAGGCCCAAACAGTCAAATACCTCAAACCGGATGTGACATGTTCTCAGATTCTCAGATTGGCGAAAATTACGATGTGATACACGACGGCGATGACTGTTCGTCACCCAGACTATAGATTATAGAAGTGGAGCTCTCCGTTCGTTTTTTATACCGTGTGAAAAACCGTGTGTTTCCCTATTCTGGCCGAAAATTACCAGGGGAAAAAAATGAAAACCGGAAACGGAATCTGCGTCATAAAACCGGATGCAGGTGTGGGTGAAGTAAGTGGAACTCGAAACCTAGAGTGTAAAATTTGCAGAATAGCCCGATCAGAGATTAAACAATGAACGCGCGTCTAACGCGTCGACGGCCAACTGGACAAACTAGCAATTGACGCGTTATCGAGTCAACCGCAGTCAAAGAGTTATGGGTGCGTTCGGAAATTGCGCACCGGAGCGCACTCGCCTATTAGTTTGTATTGGCCAGTGCGCTCAGTGCTGTATTTCCGAACGCACCCTATGTCATCTCTGTCGGTAGGTCATTATGTCTTAATAACACCCAATGAATGCTCTGATAAATCGCGGGTAGGTCAGTATGTCGCCTACTTCGCCCATTCAATGGTCTGATAAAACGTGATAATCTCCCATTCAATGCATCGATAGCATCCGAATGGGGTGCATCAGCCTCTGATTTGCCTGCTTTGGCGGTCCCAGTGTTCTTTCTACGTTATGAAATGCATCAGATCTTCTGGTGTGTAAAACGTGTTTCCGCCTTTCGTTGTTGTCTGTGCCACCAGGTGGATGGACGACGGCATCGTGCGTGACATCACGCCGCGGCTGATCGGCGACCGGCCCAACACCTACACCTACACCAAGGCCCTGGCGGAGTGCGTGGTGCAGAAGGAGCAGAGCAAGCTCAACATTGGCATCATCAGACCCTCCATAGTGGGAGCTAGCTGGCAGGAGCCCTTCCCTGTGAGTGCCTCTCCGTCCAAACCGTCCCAACAGACTTAAATGGATCCCTGGGCTAATAAGTCTTTTATGCCTTAACCCATTAAGACCGGGAACGCATCTATCTGTGTCATTTTAAGATTTCTTTGGCTATTCAAAAATAGCAGATCTACAAGCTTATAGCGTGGCACAGAGCTTGTAGATCTGCTATTTCTTTTGAAAAAAAGGTGAAAATGTGTTCAAATCTTTGAATATGTATATACTGTAGATTTTAAGTCTTTGCTTCTGGGGGTCCCTGGAACAAAACGTTTTCAGGTGGGGGACCGCGGACAAATTCCTAAAATGGTTGCACAAGATGCGTTCCCGGTCTCAATGGGTTAATACATTATAATTGCCCTCTTTAACTAAAATTGATCATTAAAAACACCTTACATATTTTTTTTATTTTAGAAATGGTCAGTCAAGATGGCCTATTCTGCTCCTGTGCAATGTATGCCAAGAAAGTGTAAACAACTGTTGCTCTGTCACATTTGTCACAGCATATCCAGTGATTAACCACTTAAGCCCTAGTACCTACAGTATATACGTCAGTGTATGGCGAATAGCAAAAATAGTCGATTTGCAAGCTTGTCGATTGGCTATTATTTTAAAAAAATGTAATCCTTTAGTTTGGGACTTTTGTTTTAAAAAAAATAATTCTTTTTTAATAATAAAAAAGGACAATTTCTTTACCATTTAAAAAAAAAGATTGCGTATAATAACATGCCCAAAATAGGAACGCCAGGTTGAAAAAGTGGTCAAATACAAATACCAGACTAACGTCTTGTCCTCTATGGGATGCTGCACTTATACCTATATCATCACTGTTGGTGTGACTGTGCTGCCTGTGGATGTCGGCCAACATGTTAAACGTTTAGAGAAAATCTATTTACCACTTTGACTAAATTGACTAAACAACCCAGCCTGTGGCTGCCCAGATCCCACACATTCACATGAAAATGAACGGAAATAAGATATTGATTGATAGAGTTCCGCACCGGTCAATAGCTCTCCCCTGGGGGCTCCATCTTAAGTGGGCTTAGGATTGGAGAAAATGTGTTGCCTAAGCGTATGATTATAAGGTTTGTATATCTGCAGGGTTTTTAGTGAAGCTGAAGGTGGAATGAGGATTCATGTGGAAGCTTAACCCATTAAGACCTCAGGCCGATTCTAAAAACGTCTTCTAAAACAGTTTTCTGAAAAACTTATGTTGCTATATCAGTGGTGCTCAACCTCTTTCATATCAAGGACCCCCAAAATAATATTTATTTGGCCGTGGACCCCCATCTCAAAATATTTTGTTCCAGGGACCCCCAGAAGCAAAGATTTGAGAAAAAAAAATTGTTCGCTTTAAAAATATATATTCAAAGATTTGCACAGATTTTCACGATTTTTAAATAGCAGATCTACAAGCTCATGAGCTTGTATATTTGCTATTTTTGAATAGATTGTGACGCTATATTAACTACTTTTCCCGGGGACTCCCTGGATTTAACAGCACACCCGGAAGAGAGTGAGTTCTTTTGAGTGTTGTTTCATAAGGATCACAATTAAATTCTACGCCCTGTGCATGTTTTTCAGGGCTGGATCGACAACTTCAACGGGCCCAGTGGAGTCTTCATCGCTGTGAGTAAAGGCATTACTTTTGAATAGCAGGGGTGTAAAGTAACTAAGTACATTTACTCAAGTACTGTACTTAAGTACAATTTCGAGGTATTTGTACTTTACTTGAGTATTTCCAATTTCCAATACTTTTACTTCTACTCCACTACATCTCAGAGGCAAATATTGTACTTTTACTCCACTACAATTATTTGCAAACTTTAGTTACTTTCAAGATTTTGATTAGTATTACAAAACAAACACTTCAGCCCTATATACATTTCAGCCATTTGAAAATAGCCGATCTACAAGCTCACAATGCGTCGCGATGCGACGCATTGTGAGCTTGTAGATCTGCTATTTTCAAAAGATTTTTTTAATTTTTTTTTACATTTGAAAACTTGTGAAATGGGACATTCTGTATAATGAGTGCTTTCTACTTTGGTACTTTAAGTACATTTTGATACCAATACTTTTGTACTTTAACTCAAGTAAATTTGTAATTCCAGACTTTTACTTGTAACAGAGTATTTTTACATTGCAGTACTGATACTTTTACTTAAGTAAGAAATGTGAGTACTTTTTCCACCACTGTTGAATAGGTGATTAGCCTGAATGAGTATACTTTTGTTTGACTAATGACTGCACATACCTGGTGTTGTATTTTGAAGGCGTTTTGCACGGTCTACTACTTTTTGGGGACCCGACCTTATTTCCTCATTTCCCGTGTCAGGCTGGCAAGGGCATCTTGCGCACCATGAGGGCCAACAACGATGCTGTGGCTGACCTGATCCCCGTGGACATGGTCATCAACTTGACCCTGGCTGCTGGCTGGTATACTGCAGTACACAGGTTAGTGTCACCTCCAGGCCTCCAGTGGGGGACACCCTTCATCCCATCGCACACACGACACGCAGGCATCCTCGTGTTTTCCTGACCGCGACCGCCGTTTTCCCCATAGATATTCACCTGTTTCCTAGGCTGTGTGTTTTCCACTTCCTGTCGATTTCATTGGATATCATTGGTCATCTGACCAGAAAACACACACAGCCTAGGAAACAGGTGAATAGAAACCTAGATACCTCATTGGCCCCTGCAGTTCATTGGAGCGACCTGTATCGAATACAAGGCTGGGGAAGCTGCCACTCAAAGTGACTACTGGCCAATCACAGTGCGTTGACTACTGGCCAATCACAGCGCGTCTTTTCCAGGACTTGTCAGAATCTAGGTGTCCCGCCCCCACCTGCCTCTGATTGGCCTACCGAACGCCCCCTTCTGTGACGCACGCGGAAGTTTCCCGCTAGCCCTGCGGAAGCGCGCCCGAGATACAGACGCTTCAGAGCCGGAGGAGGCGTCTACCTTTTATATGTCTATGGTTTTCCCACCCGGTGTCAGTAACTTCTCTGTTACGCAAGGGAGAGCCTGGCGATTTGGGGCAAACCAATCTCCCTACAACATGATTTATGATTCTGTGCCTATCGGTACATAATTTCGCAACGTTCGGCACGGCAACTCGCACGCTCGGTGGTGCCTCTCGTGGCTCAAGTTCGCTTGAGACTGCGCCCCTCCGTCGCGGTCCAAAACTATACTTTATCGGCGAAAAAAAGTAGTCCACGGTTGTTGGAAAAAGTGGTGTCGATAGCGGGAGTTGATCCCAGGAAGCGGGAGTTGATCCCAGGAGGTGTGGGTTGAGAGGCTAGTGATTAACGAGGCAAGGCACTGAGGCTGGTGCTGAGATTGGGTATCCGGGCTGTATTAGAATGTGACAACGCCCACCGTTCCCAACTCTTCTAACCCATTAAGACCTGAAGCCGATTCCTTACAAATGTCTTCTAAATCCTAACAGTTTTCTGAAAAACCTATGTTTCTATATCAGTGGTTCTCAAACTTTTTCATGTCAAGGACCCCAAAAATTATATGTATTTGGCCGCGGACCCCCATCTCAAAATATGTTGTTCCAGGGACCCCCCAGAAGCAAAGATTTGAGTTAAAAATGTTCGCTTTAAAAGGATATAAATATATTAATTAGCACAAATCTTCTCGATTTTTCAAAAATAGCAGATCTACAAGCTCGTAGCGCGGCACTCGGTGCCGCGCTATGAGCTTGTATATCTGCTATTTTTGAATAGCCAAAGTGTAAAATAATGCTTTTTTAGCTCAAATCAAAAAGTGACACAAATGCGTTCCAGGTCTAAATGGGCTAATGTAGAGCGAAAAAAGCCCCGCCCAGCAGGGCGATACTGACATACTGAGAGCGGGTGGGAAAACGGTGCACGTTTCCTGACCCTTCACACAAGGGATCATATAAAAGGAAGGATAGGCCAGAAACGTCACGTAAATTGGTCCTGCAATTCCCCAGCTGGCGGACTCGCCGGCGTTCGGCAGGCACTGGTAGGCAAACTGGAGCCGGAAGTTCCACAGGATACATGGAAGTCAATGAGAGCCGGCAGGACAAGCATATGAATATATGAATAAACACCATCTTTTAATGAATGCCACCCGCATTAAATAATTAGTTCAAAATAAAAGAAGACATAATTATCCCACTTTTTTCCCCCTGATCTCTTGTGCATACTATATCATTTTATTGAGGTATCTAAAGAGCAAAGAGTAATACTTTGTATTGTTTAGGTACCTCAATAAAAGGATATAGTGCGCGTATCGAAAAACTAAAGATCAGAAAATGGGTGGTATGTCTTCTTTTGTTTTCCTGAACTGGTTATCTAACAAAGGTTGCAATCATTATACAATTGTGTTTTACTTTATTCATAAGTTGGTCCAGCTGTCTCTTATTGACTTGCATTCCATTGAACTTCCGGTGCCAGTTTGCCTCCAAGAACGTCTGTCCTATCCTTGTTGTTTATATAATCCTTGACCCTTCGTGTACCAAAGTGGGATGTGAAATGACGTTTGATTTAACAACATCATTTTAACACTAGGGTCCCTATTCGGGGCTTGTCATAATAATAATAATAATAATAATCTTTATTTGTATAGCACTTAACACAAATTGTGTTTCAAAGTGCTTCACAGAAGAATTTAAATCCACGTGAAATAAGTCAATAAAGCATAAAAATTACAAATAAAACATGATGAAGAAAAGTAAAACTAGGAGGGTTGGGCATTAAAAGCCCAACCCTCACTATCAGCAGTGTTTTGCCAGAGGATATCAGGCTACGGGCCTAAGAGTACGTTGTAAATACAAGTAGGAGCAAGACTGGACCTGGCCTTGTATGTGATTAGTACAATTTTAAAATAAATTCTAAGAGATTGGCAGCTAGTGCAAGGATACTAAAATAGGTGAAATGTGGTCAACTTTTTTTGGAGACAGTTTAAATCCAAACTGCAGCATTCTGAACCTAGCCTGGTTCCAGACGAATCTGCCTTTGCAAAATTGCATTGTATTTTGCCCTAGGCAGTGTGATATTGTCTGGCCACGCGAGGCTATTCTGAACCAACTGTAGACAGCGAGATACAAGAGTATAGAGAAGTGCAGTGGTCAAGGTGCAATGCAATAAAAGCAGAATAACTTTCTTTAAGTCAGAGATGGACAGAAAGGGTTTGATTTTGGCAATAATTCTGAGGTGATAGACAGAGGACTAATATGCAAACATTCTGTGAAAATAGAGTAACTTAAAGCGAAAATAGCAGATCTACAAGCTCACACTGTGTCACATTGTGAGCTCGTAGATGGACGAGATTTGGTGTAGAGGGAAAAAAGGAGGGGACCAACCAATAGACCCCTCAGTGAAGTGTATGGGTTTAAGTGGTTAACCACTTTGAACATGGTGTCCATATTTTGGGATGTCAGGTTGTCATTATTATAGGGTGAATGTTGTCAAAATATTTTCAACAATTAAAAAAAATAGAATTTCCCCGAAAATAGCAGATCTACAAGCTCACAACACACCATGATGCAACACATTTGCTTGTAGATCAGCCATTTCCTCGCTATTTGTCGTACAACAAAGTATATCTATGAATACATATAGTGGTTATCTAAGTGTTTAAAGGAGAGAATAGAAAATTGAACTTGCTCTGAAAGTACCAAAATGTGAATGATGGAGACTGGCATTGAGGCCAGATTCTGTTTCTCAGTATGATTGTATATAGTCTCATTCATTCTGATATCTCATGCAGTTGTTGTTCTGCCCTCCTTCTATTCTGTCTTGCAGACCTAAAACTGCTCTGGTGTACAACTGCACAACTGGCGGCATCAACCCCTTCCACTGGGGGGAAATCGGTACGTACATTCATTGTGTTTAGCTTGTGGATAATAGTTGCCAATTACTATGGTGGATTATTGGACCACTTGCCTGCTGGCATCCTACATACTTAGTCGTTTGACTAATCATGCGAATCACTGGCTTATAAGCTCACAACGCATCACATTGCGACGATGCATTGTGAGCTTGCAGATCTGCTATATTTAGACCTAAAGACCTTATATATAGAACTACACTATCCTCATGGTTTTCCGCAGTTGCGCTGTGCTGTCATCACAAATCAATACTCGCCAGTATCTTGACTTGTTGGCGCAGTGATGTCATGTTGTAGAGTGTGGTTGTGAGTGTCACAGTGGCAGTCTGCCACCTGGTGGAGGGACCTGGGAAATTACATTTCCAGATGTAGTAAATCGATGGGATCTTTTTTACCTTACAATTCAAAGCAAATGGATTTGGCACTGATTGTATTACAGATTTAATAGATACAATTTATATTATCTCAGACGCCTCAGAATGTAAAAGAAAGAAAGAATAAACCAGCTTTGCGACGGACGAATAATGCTGAATTGTCAGTGTTGTGGAATTAGAAGTCTTCATGACCCATTGCAGCTGTTGTCATTTGAGCTCATGCGGAATACATAATGGGGGAAAATACGTATGAGAGATGAAATGAACCACAGTTTCCATCCCAGCGGTCAGTTGGACCTTCTAATGAAGGTCATGGGTCTTAACCCATTAAGACCGGGAACGCATCTGTGTCTCATTTTTAGATTTGAGCTAAAAAATGCATTATTTTACACTTTGGCTATTCAAAAATAGCAGATATACAAGCTCATAGCGCGGCACCGAGTGCCGCGCTATGAGCTTGTAGATCTGCTTTTTTTTTTTATCGTGAAAATGTGTGCAAATCTTTGAATATATAGTATTTTAAAGCGAACATTTTTAACTCAAATCTTTGCTTCTGGGGGTCCCTGGAACAAAATATTTTGAGATGGGGGTCCGCGGCCAAATACATATAATTTTGGGTATCCTTGGCATGAAAAAGTTTGAGAACCACTGATATAACAATAAAAGTTTTTCAGAAAAATTAAGACATTTGACAGTTACAAAATGTTCGCTTTAAAAAACATATATATTCAAAGATTTGCACACATTTTCAAGATTTTTCAAAAATAGCAGATCTACAAGCTCAAGCTCTAAAAATGACACACAGATGCGTTGCCGGTCTGAAAGGGTTAAGTAGGCAGAGATTTAATCACATCAGGGTGATGAGGGGCCGCTCGCTCGCCTGCCTTCTCACAGATTATTAAATGTACTCCCTTCGCCATGGAAATTGCTACCAGATGGCGGTGGGATTTGGCCTCATCGCTGCAACCCGCCGTTGATGAAAGAGGGACGGTGTCAGAAGTGTTATCTATACTGGCCCAAATAAGAGCTGGGCATCAAGCTAATCAAAGACCAGAGGATCAGAGCCTGAGACCAGCTACAGAAAGAGACGTGCTGCTCATGGAAATGAGAAGCAATTGGCTTGATATTATCGTCGCTGTCGGGGCAGAAACCTCCTATCTCCATATTTTATAGTTTTTGAGTGGTGCCAACCACTCCTACATTTGACCTTGTGTGTGTGTGTCTGTCCGTCCGTCCGTATGTTTGCGGACGGCCTCAACATGTTTGTGTCTGGCCTCAACAGCTGTAGATGATTGCAACACAAAGATGCAACCAGTTACACTAATTAAACAACACATGCGCATAATGAACTCATCGCTTCACACTGGGTGTGATTTTTTTTCGTAAATGAACGCCATCTACGGCAACTTCAGCGTTATTGACACTGTGCTTGGAAGCACAGTGTCACTGGCATCTCTAACAAAGTGGGACTCTTGAAAAACTGTTGCTTTTCAGGATTCAATAAAAAAAATGGCAAAAGTAGCAGCTCTACAAGCTCAAAACGCGTCTCTTCGCCCCGCGTTTCAAGCTCCTGTATCTGCTACTGTTGATGCTTTTGTGTGACACTGTAGTATGATCTAGTAGGGCGTTAATTAACGAAAAAACACTAAAAGTTAGAATATGGAGATGGGAGGTTTCAGCCCGACAGCGACGATATGCTGATATCTTCATAGCAACTCCTGTAGGTGAGGCTGAGGCTGAGCCGGGCCACCACAGCTGGCTGTCGCCCCCATGTGGTCAACCCACACACATGCAGGCCTGGATGTGATGCAGCGTGGGAAATGAAGAAGTGGATGAAATAGTTTTTAAATAATTGTAGTGGAGTAAAAATATGTAAATAAGTAAAAAGTACTGTACTTAAGTACAGTACTTGAGTACTTAGTTACTTTCCACCACTGGACAGATGTGGCACCTTCGTGCAGAAAAGGTCTCAGGTGACATAATCCTCATGGGGTTAAATCCACATGATGATAATGTTTGTGTGAAGTGGACGGTGGTGTGTGTTGTCTAATCCATTCCCTCTGTTTATCTCTGATAATCTAGAGGGAGCAAAAGCTTAAGGTCACACATTATTACAGCAGCTCAGGCCATGATTTCTGGGAGTCGCATCAACTCCATGAAGCCTGCAATCTGTTTGATGTAGTAAATATATTTCACTGCTTATAGCCCATTAACTCATTCACTGCCATTGACGTCACCGACATCACGTTTTTATAAGCCTTTTTTTTTTTATCATGATTTGAAGATTTGCTGCTCCATTCACTTCTTGTTTAACATCTTACTGAAAAAGGCTGTATCTTGCTTCCTAAGCACTTTTTTTTTACAATGTATTTTTGGCTCTGGCACTGGGACAACACAACCAGAAATAATTCTGGTACTGAATGAGTTAAGACCGGGAACGCATCTGTGTCATGTTAAGATTTCTTTGGCTATTCCAAAAATATTCAAAAAATAGCAGTGAATAACACAGAGTGCCGCGCTACGAGCTTGTAGATCTGCTATTTTTTTTTTTATCTTGAAAATGTGTGCAAATCTTTGAATATATATACATTTTTAAAAGTGTACATTTGTAACTCAAATCTTTGCTTCTGGGGGATTCTACAAATGTCTTCTAAATCCTAACAGTTTTTTTTTTGTTTACGTTTGTTGCTACAGTATATCAGTGGTTCTCAAACTGTTTTCATGTCAAGGACCCCCAAAATGATATGTATTTGGCCGCGGACCCCCATCTCAAAATATGTTGTTCCAGGGACCTCCCAGAAGCACAGAACGGAGTTCAAAAGATTTGCACAAATTTTCATGATCTACAAGCTCATTGCGCGGCACTCGGTGCCGCGCTATGAGCTTATATATCTGCTATTTTTTTAATAGCCCAAAGAAATCCTAAAACGACAGATGCGTTCCCGGTCTTAATGGGTTAAAATGCATGAATATCAGACGTTTCGTTTTTTAAGCTTTTAGATTTTCAACCCATTTCTCCCAACATCCCGTACTCCTTTGCAGAGCACCATGTCATGTCGACCTTCAAGAGGAACCCTCTGGAGCAGGCCTTCCGCAGGCCCAACGCTAACATCACCTCCAACTACCTGGTCTATCAGTACTGGATCCTGGTCAGTCACAAGCTCCCCGCCCTCATCTATGACTTCTACCTGCGCCTCTCCGGACAGCAGCCTCAGTAAGACTGGTTGATTTTGACAGCACATTTTGATCTAGTTTTAGTTATAGTCTTTTGAATGAAACATTATTTTAGTCATATTTTAGTTTTTGTCTCGTTTTAGCTGACAAGATATCATAAGATTATAGTCGACTAAATCTACAGTTGATTTAGTCGACTAAAATGTATTTTGTCGGTACCTTGATGGCGTTGTAATGGCTGATTTTACACTTGGTTGCATGCTGAAAATAGCAGATCTACAAGCTTGTAGATTTTCTATTTTCAGAGCACAATACCCGAGCGCAACCAAACAATAACCATTCCACATAAATGTGTTTTTTGACAACTTCTCTAAACACTATTCATCACTATTTTCATTTGCGAGTGTCTGTCGCCGACACTCAACGTTTTGAGTGAATACTGTACAAGTACAAGAGGTGTCGTCAAACAGACTAAAATGAATCTTACACTGTATGACTTGAATTAAAAGTGGATAGACTTTATACACATTTTGGTAATTTTTGTCACAGTTGTGCAATGAAGTATAAATTTACCTTGACACTTGAAATCAAAAATGGATTACTTGGCACATATATATACCTCTCTCTCCCTCTTTACTTAGGATGATGCGCATCTTTAACCGCCTGCACAAGGCCATTGGTCTGCTGGAGTATTTTAGCAACCAGGACTGGGAGTGGAACTCTGAAAACATAACCATGCTGATGGGCCAGCTCACCCCTGAGGACAGAAAGGTAGAGCTACTCGTACGCAAACTTCCAAAGCTTTACACACCGGACGCGTGATGAATAAATGATCCGAAAATGCGCTGGCGAATGTTTCACATCAAACTATTCATTTGGTGGTGCTTCATTTGCGGTGGAAACATGCGCCTCATTTAGAAAATGACGTCACTTTACACGTGCGTTATGTGTGGATATACTCGTAACACAAAAAGCAGTTTGAATTAATCCGAATTCACTGCACAAAATAATTGTGTGTTAGAACCTTAAGCATTGGAGATCTTTGAGAGCCCAAATGTGAGTCTATGTTTTATTTAGGTTTCATTTTAGCCTACCTACGCAGGAGACAGATGGTAGAGGTTGTAATGTAGTGATTCAGTTGTGCCCACAAAATACTCCAAGCAGGTGAAAGTTAAGACTTAAATTTGCCTCTACAGTACTACTTTTGTCTGTTTTTCCAGCCTCTTTACATGAGTCCATTGCAGTTTGACAAACTTTCTAACATGGAGGTGATATTCACATGAATTTTCTTTATGTCAGTATATGATTTTTGTCTCCGCCAGGCCGAAAGGCATGGCGAGAGAGTATGTTTTGCCCCCTATCCGTCCGTCCGTGTGTGTGTCCGTCCGTCCGTCATTCTGTCTGTGGACAGCTAATCTCCGGCACCGTTGGCTTGCTCGCAGTGAAACTGTGCACACACACTCCCTGGATGCCACAGCAGAACCTCTGCCCCAAATTTTTCACATGGGCCTTTTATAGCGCCACCAGGAGGCCGATTTGTTCAAAACATATTTTTTGACAGTACTCCTACAGATTTTGTCCAAAAATCCCGTAAATCGGTACACAGTATCTCTATAGTCATTAAACGAAACGGGTCTTTCAGATTTTTCATATACCATCCTGATTGGCTAAAAATGGCTTCCAAAGTTTCCAGGAGTGCTCCGTTTTGAACAAAATGCCTCAAATCATGAACACAGCATGCAATTTCCTTGAAATTTTGCATGCATATTCCCACTATGCAGAGGAAGAAATGCCACTTGAAAATGTTCAAATCAGCCTCATGGTGGCGCTATAACAGGCCCATTCGTGTTTTTACCTATAACTGCACCGATCTGTGTAAAACTTTGTAAGCGCACTCCCTAGAGGTCAAGGAAAAACCCTTGCCCTGCATTTTTCACATCTGCCTTTTAGAGCGCCACCAGGAGGCCGACTTATGTAAAACACATTTTTGTATATTACTCCTTCCGATTTGATCCAAATGTCACGCAAATCGGTACACATGATCTCTATAGTCATGTGATCAAGACGGATGTGTTTGATTTTTCACATTCCATCCTGATTGGCTAAGATTGACATCTAAAGTTTGCAGTAATGGCTTGTTTTGAACAAAATGCCGCAAATCATGAATGCAGCATCCGATTGCGGTCAAACTTTGCACGCACATTCACACTATGTTGAGGAGCAAATGCCACCCTTTTAACATTGGCCTGTTATAGCGCCACCAGCAGGTCTAATTTAGCAAAACAAATGTTTTGAACAAAATGCCTCAAATCATGAATGCAGTGTCCGATTGCCGTGCAAGGCCTAAGAAGAAATGGCACCCTTTTCACATTGGCCTATTATAGCGCCACCAGGAGGCCACAATAACCTACCTGACCTGGCGGAGACCTGTGCTCCGAGGAGCACTTTTTCTAGTTTCTTTTTTTTTGCACTGATGGATCTGCTCTTTGACCTGGTCTGCTTGAGAGAGCAGCTGGTAATAGCAAAACTAACCGAACCCTCACTGGGAATGCCACTTTTAACCACTTAAACCATGTATAGGCTACTTTGTTGTCCTCCGTTTGCTCAGAGGCACTTGTATGTGCCACAACATGGGTTATTAGAATTCATCATCTGATACATCTGTAATGCGCACAACTCAAGGCTCTACACACCCTTTCATGAATCGCACTTCGGTCTTTACTTAGAGGCAAAATAAATGTACAAAGAGCTTTGTGAACGAGGCCCATTGTAACTTCAAACTCCAATTTAACCATGTTAGACTCATTGAAAACTCACGTCCCTGGTTCTGGTGACTGATTGTCCTTCTGTTGCATGAGGGGGCCATCTTTTTTCAATTAATTTTTTCTTTTCTTTTTTCATGAAAGAATTATATTAAAAAATGAAAAAAGTAATTGAAAAGACAGACCCTTCAGGCATTAGAAGGAAAATATCAGTCACTTTAGAACCAAGGACATTCAATATGTGTTTGAAGTTTGAAGTTACAATGGGTCTGATAAAATGATGGGTACAGCAACTTAAAAACTGTCTGGGGTGCACACAAAACCCTGAGTAGATGTTCAAATTACCCCAGAAGTGTTTTTTAAAGTGAAATACCCCTGTAAGCCAGCAGTATTAGGTTGACTTAAAAAATAATTATGAATAATCAAACATATTATGTTAGGCTTTGCTGTAACATCCTTCACTCTATTCTTTCTGTCTTTCAGACATTCAACTTTGATGTGCGCCAGCTGAATTGGCCAGAGTATATTGAGAATTACTGTCTTGGTACCAAGAAGTATGTACTGAACGAAGACATGTCAGACATCCCTGCTGCCAGGCAGCATCTGAGGAAGTAAGTACCAAAAGAATGGAACGACTAGCGCACCAACAAATGCTGTGGAAAAGAATGTCTGAATACTGTATATATTCTAGGTCAGGGGTTTTCAAACTTTTTTTCACCAGGACTCACCAGGAAAAAAACTTGATGGGAAGGACACCTTTTTCTTTTTTCAGTTAGCTGAAAAAGACACCACTTGGGGTCCCAACCCTATTCTAGGTGTAGCAGTGGTATAACATGACTTCTGTCTCACTCTTCCCATTATGTTTCTTTACCTGCCTTTGGTGTTGATTTCGTCGACTAAAACTATGACGAAAAATGTTCGTCGACTACCTTTTTTCACTGAATAAAATAAAAACTAAGCTATGATGACTAAAACTAAGACTAAATATATTGACAATTTCTTCAACAAATAAAAACTAGACTAAAATGTTAGTAAGGGACTAGTGGAGAAGAGATCCAGTAGAACTATAAGATAAGTCAGTTTATGTTTGGTTGCACTCAGGTGCTGCACTCTGAAAATAGCAGATCTACAAGCTCACAACGCCTCACGCTGCGACGCGTTGTGAGCTTGTAGATCGGCTACTTTCAGCACGCAACCAAGTGTAAAATCAGCCATTATGACGCCATCAAGGCACCGCCAAAATACATTATAGTCGACTAAATCAACTGTAGATTTAGTCGGCTATAATCTTATGATATTTAGTCTAACTAGACAAAAACTAAAACATTTCAGGTGACTAAAATATGACTAAAACTAAATGGAATTTTATTCAAAAGACTATGACTAAAACTGAATCAAAATCTGCTGTCAAAATCAACACTGCCTGCCTTCCTCCCTCTTTCCCAGGCTGAGGAATATCCGCTATACCTTCAACACGGTGCTGTTGGTCTTCGTCTGGAGGGTGTTCATCGCCCGCTCCCAGATGGCCAGAAACATCTGGTACTTTGTGGTCAGCCTCTGCTTCAAGTTCCTCTCCTACTTCCGGGCGTCCAGCACCTTGACCAAATGACCACCGCGCACCACCGCCCTCTCCCAGAGACGATGGCCGGCCCGGCGCCCACCTCCATCCACCTCAGCCTTGGGCAAGCGCATGACCCCTCCAGAAACGAACAGTTTGGATTATATTTTAGTCTGGGAAGGTCATTGTAGATCATGGCTGTGGTGGAGCGAGGAACGGATGGAGGAGCTTGGCAGAGAGAACATCTACTAGCCAATGACGTGTATTCATTTACT
Organism: Gymnoscopelus braueri; assembly: GCF_963280865.1. Lineage (NCBI taxonomy): Eukaryota > Metazoa > Chordata > Actinopteri > Myctophiformes > Myctophidae > Gymnoscopelus > Gymnoscopelus braueri. Next base: position 22,324,011 of record NC_137625.1, read on the forward strand.
TTGGGAAATCTCCTTTCAGAATCTGCACTGTTAAAAGTCATCCATCCAGCCCTGTAAAACAAAACAAAAAAGTTTTATACCTACGGTTTTTCTTCTTAAAATGACAGAGTATATATATGCAACAATAAGCCTTTTTGTGTACTCTATCGATATTTTTTCATCCTGGATCCAGACACATTGCCTTTAAAATGTGATGTTTTTGTTTGTTTGTTTTTATTTCTTTTTGGCATACTTGAAATATGTCATCACATAACTTAAAGACTGTTTTAGTGTGTGTTTAATTTTAAGTCCTGTCTTAAATATATAGGTGAACTGGACATCTATCTACATGCCCTGTTAAGGCTCATTTATGCTCAATGTTAAATACCTGTACAGAAACAGAAGGAGAATTTTCTCTGTACTCTGCTTAAATTTTTGTGCATTTTCTGAAAGCTTACGGATAAGGACACAATTGAGCAGTAACGCCAGAAATCATGGGGGCAGTGTAGAATTAGTTCAGTTCAAGCAAGAAATGGCAGAACGATCTTGAAGAGAGGATGTGCTAGTTAGTGAGAACTTTTAAACATACATTCATATGTAATTTATTTTAAGTTCTCGCCAAGGGGCACGGGGACAAACAGTCAGTGTCAGATATTAGAGAAGAGCTGTGAGGAGATTGTACATTATTACAACCTCATCGACCATCTCCATGGCATGTTGTCAGATCAGGCGGCAAAGGAGAGCTCTTGAAATTAAAGCTCACGCGGAAGAACAAAATGACCTGCAGTTCCCATTAGTGGCCCAGCAGATGTCCCTATATCAGAAGCAATTACACTCCATTCAAGTGAACAAGGTTTTGGGCGGACTTTACACTTGATTTTATTACCTTAGTAAACATTTTCATAAATAATTTATGTTTTTAATCGCTAGTTTAAATCTTTTTTCAATTATCATGATATGCGTTTAGTAAATGATGGTCTCGTTAATTTTAAAATTAATGATATAGTAGGGCATGTTTCTAGGGCTTTTACTGGTTCTACCAAGTGAAGACCCGCCCTCGCTGTGGTTGCAGCCAATAGCAGTCGTTTCCGGGACCGGAAGTTCCAAGATGGCAGATTTGAATTCACAGAACAAGCGGCTTCAAAACGGGTCTGTAGAAACCAATGGGTCACGTGACGTTCGCTTCGTCCATATTTTTTACAGTCCATGTCAGAAAACGTTTGACTCTGAACTGCCCTCTAGTGGATGTATTGCCCCTGCCTACGTTAATTACGTATTTATTTTCTGATCAAGGGAGCATAAATTTGCCTTGCACAGGCACATGTAAGATGATACCCAGAATGTATGGTTATGATTTGAGGCCAGTCCAGAGATCATTGAGAGAATCCTTGTTATTATTTCAGTAGCGCTACATCTTACTAGAAATATCTGACCATGCAGACATATCGCCTTTCTTACTGTCGAGCTCCTGTCATTAAATTATATCATTATGTTTTTGAACATGTTTGTTTTAATGCTCATCCACTTCTTGCCTGTTTATACAAATGTTTGTACTGAGACTAAGTTTACTACTTTTACATCTTTATTAAGTAATAAAGGCTAGGCTAGTCTGACGTACGTGGAGAACCTTGACAGTGTATTATATACATACAGAGTTTGGAAGTAAATATTGTAAATATTTGAACTTATATATTATTCTTATAGACTACCAAAAAAGAAAGTAGAAAAAAAGAGATTGTATTTGACTGTTAATTTTGCTTGGTGAGTGTGTTGATTCTACCACAGAGCTTCCCATTGAATCTACCAAAAGTGTTAAGTCTGATTTTTACTAAACTGAGGAGAACTCTGTGTACAGTATTGTAGGTGTTACAAGTCTTGGTTCTGAAAGGAATATACTGTAGATGCATACAATAAAGAGCCTTCATATGAATTAAAGGGCAAAAAGGGACAAACCTCATTAAATGTGTATATGCAAATGCCTGTATCTTTGGTGTCACCCTTGTGACTCCTGATTTCAATTTCGAAAATAACCTAATTTTGTGCAACCCTAAATATGGTTTCATCTCATTCTACTTTATAGCATTATTTGCAAAATGTTTGACCACCTTTTCTTCCAGCTCTGACGACACTTAATTCAAGTCTGCTTGACAAAACTGAAATAAACTAAAATGGAGAAATTGTGTTGTTGTGAATTGAAATGTATATTGCCTGCTATCTCACACTGTAGACATCATTGAAGTTTGTATTCAGAGTTTATGTTTCATTGGCAGATGTTTAAGCTCCCTTTCTAAAATTAGCGTTCTCTGCACATTTATTGACAGGTGGAATAGATAAATTGTCCTTGCAAGGGAAATGCACAACATAATTGAGTTGAACTTGATTAGGAAATTAAATCTCCCTGGCCAAGTAGTACGTTTATTTATTTTAAATAGAATTAGATTACCTTTATAAACTGTTTAACAGTATATCACCACCTCTACTGTTGCTGTGAATCATAGTGTTAAACACTACCACCACTGCTCACATTATCAAGTTGCAAGACGTAAATCTTCATACGTTGCACTTAAATTAACAGTAGGCTAGCTAGGCTACACACAGGACCAGAACACATTGACATAAGTATGCAGCAGAAACCCCTGCACAAATTTGGCAACAAGTTCCACTTGATGAGACAAGACCAAAGAATAGATATGTTAAAACCCTGTTTCACTCAATGCCCTCACACTGGCATATTCAACACTAGGCACATGGATCCATGTAACTACAAAATGCATGTAAAAAAAAAGAAAAGGAAATGGCACCTCGAGTTGCCTTTTTCTCTTTTCTTTTACATGTATTTTGTAGTTACACAACTGATAAAGATTTCCTCTCTTAAGTTTCTTTTAAGTCAGAATATTTTATGCTATACATGCAACATGTAGAAATTAAGAAATAGAAGCTATTTATGAACAAAACGAAACCAAAAGTGCAGGTGACCTTAAAGTGCCGTATAAAAAGCATCACCATAATTATAAAATAATTGTAACTTTTAGTCTGCTCCTTTTTCCCTCTACTCCAAAACTCAGGGCTTTTTGTGTGTGTGTGTGTGTGTGTGTGTGTGTGTGTGTGTGTGTGTGTGTGTGTGTCAGTGGCGTATAGCGCAGAATCCGGGCCCCGGGGGATACAATCAAATACGTTTAATTGTTCAAAATGCAAATATGCCACATGCAGCCAATAACACAATTGCCGAGACTAATTTGCACTGCAGCCAATAAAACACAATGTCCGACAGTCCAGGACGTTGAAACTTGCAGCCATTTAACACAAATGTCCTTTGAAACTTGTACTGTGCCCCGCCCTCTCCACCAGCACCATGGATAGCGAAAGGAAGTCCTGAGGTGAGAGAAAAACAAAGAAAGAAAGGCTGTGTATTAGATCCATCTTATGTAATCATTTGGAGACTAAATTGATGGACTCCAATATCTTTTCCTGCATCACAGTAATCACTGTAAATGTAAACGTTTCAATAGACTTGATAAGTCCAGTGGCCTTTTAATGAAGACTGATCTTGGTCAGTGCTTGTAATACATCAAAATCTGTATTTTGCTGTATCAAAATACAGCAAAATCTACACAGACAGTATATGTCGGACACACCAGTCATGTGGCTACGGTATGTGGCTACCGTATGTGACCGGTATGTGACCGGTGTTCTAATGTCTGTTGCTGCAAAAAGCCGGTCGGATTGGACGAGTCGAGTCATGAAGCATGAGGTTTGTTTTTGCTTTGTTTTCTCAGCTTTTGTGATGATTGGCATTGTTTTTAATTGGCTTCTAACTTGTCATACGTTCTCACAAAAGAAAAAAAAAACATGGGGGTCCGAGACCCCTACCTAGGGGGTCCTCAGAGGTACTTCAGGTTAAATCGGTTAAGTGATTTGGTGTAGATTTGGTAGCAGAAGTACAGAACCAACGATAACGTTCACTAAGTATTGAGGGTTTAAGTGGTTAAATGTAAAATACACATTAACGTGAATAGGCTACATATTAATAGGAACTATTCAAACAAACAAATTAAAATACATGAATTCACACAATATTGATAACAGTGCTGTCAAACAAGTCTATGAAGCTATCTATGAAATGTATGAAAAAGTTTAATTTCATACAATATGTAGTATAGGGGTCCCTGCTTCATCTCTCAACTAAGGGGTCCTTGGCCTGAAAAGCGTTGAACGCTGCTTCATAGTAAATTACAACTGGTTGGGGTGCCTGGTGGCTCAGCCAGTTGAACCCGGTTTTGAATCTGACCCAGATCCCCTCTGTCTCTCTCTCCTCTTGGTTTCAAGTCTCTCTATACACTGACCTGTCTGAAATAAAGCAAAAAAGAAAAAGAAATGGGAATGCCTTCTTTTCTGTGACGTCATCCTTAATTGTCTCCGCCAGGCCGAAGGCATGGCGAGAGAGTATGTTTTACCGTCCGTCCGTGTGTGTGTGTGTGTGTGTGTGTGTGTGTGTGTGTGTCCGTCCGTCCGTCCGTCCGTCCGTCCGTCCGTCCGTCCGTCCGTGTGTCCGTCTGTGAACAGCTAATCTCCGACACCGTTGGCCCGCTCGCTCCGAAACTGTGCACACACACTCCCTGGATGCCAATTCAGAACCTCTGCCAATTTTTCACATAGCCCTGTTATAGCACCACCAGGAGGCCGATTTGTGCAAAACCCATTTACTCCTACAGATTTTATCCAAACGTCATGCAAATCGGTACACATTATCTCTATAGTCATGTGATCAACGCGGATCTGTCCGATTTTCCATATTCCATCCTCATTGGCTAAGGTTGGCTTCCAAAGTTTGCAGGATTGGTCCGTTTTGAACAAAATGCCTCAAATCATGAACGCAGCTTGCGATTTCCGTGAAATTTCACACGCATTTTCCCACTAGGCCGAGGAAGAAATGGCACCCTTTTCACATTGGCCTGTTATAGCGCCACCAGCAGGTCTAATCTTAGCAAAACACATTTTTGGAACAAAAGCCTCAAATCATGAATGCAGTGTCTGATTGCCATGAAAAGCCTAAGAAGAAATGACACCCCTTTCACATTGGCCTATTATAGCGCCACCAGGAGGCCACAATAACGTACCTGACCTGGCGGAGACCTGTGCTCCGAGGAGCACTTTTTCTAGTTTATGCTGAAAATAGCAGCTCTACAAGCTCGCAATGCGCCACGATGCGGTAGTGTTGATTTCGTCGACTAGTAGAACTATGACGAAAAATGTTCGGCGACTATCTTTTTTCACTGGCTAAAATAGAAACTATGCTATGATGACTAAAACTAAGACTAAATATATTGACAATTTCGTCAAGAAATAAAAACTAGACTAAACTGTTAGTGAGGGACGAGTGGAGAAGAGATCCAGTTTTCTAAAAGACACGTTATTTCATGCTTGGTTGCGCTCGGGTGTAGTGCTCTGAAAATAGCAGATCTACAAGCTCACAACTTGTAGATCTGCTATTTTAAGCATGCAACCAAGTGTAAAACCAGCCATTACGACGCCATCAAGGCACCGACAACATACATTTTAGTCGACTAAATCAACTGTAGATTTAGTCGACTATAATCTTATGATATTTAGTCGACTAAAACTAAACAAAAACTAAAACATTTCAGAATGACTAAAATATGACAAAAACTAAATGGAATTTTATTCAAAAGACTATGACTGAAACTAAACAAAAACTAAAACATTTCAGATGACAAAAATATGACTAAAACTATTCCCTGGGATCTGGAAGAGGAGGCAGTATGGATCAGGCTTCAGTAATCATGGCCTGCTACATTGAGTCTTAGCTGGCGGCGCCGGAGCGCGGCGGGCACGGCCGGGGCCCGGGTATACCGTCGTCCACGAGCCCCCTATACCACCCTGACCCGCCTCACCGCTCCGCCACACAACCTGACTCGCCTATGTCACCACTCTTTTTCTTTTTCTCTCTCTCTCTCTTGGTCCTGCGTGATCAGGGCCAAACGAAGGTGATTAACCCATTGAAACCGGGAACGCATCTGTGTCATTTTTTTATTCCTTTGATTTTATTTTTTCTCTTTTATTTTTTTAAAAAGAAAAGAAAATTGTGAAAATGTGTGCAAATCTTTGAATATATTTATATACGTTTTTAACTCAAATCTTTGAATATATATTGTCTCTTGGTGTTTCTAAACACCTCCGCTGCAACAGGAGGCGCTGTGGAGCCTGCTGGTATACGCTGCCGTACAGCTCCAAAGAAAACTCCTGCTTGTTGTCAGCGAGCTGCGTCTAGAATGTTACAGTCTGCGATTAATACGTCATAGTTTAAATTATTACGTCATATTTATACGTATGATCTAATAACAGCCGTCTGTGAGCGTTGTGTGACGTCACCATATCTTTAAACCAGTGGTTCTCAAACTTTTTCATGTCAAGGACCCCCAAATTGACACTTATTAGCCCGCGGACCCCCATTTGAAAAGATATGCCTCAGGGACCCCCATAATACGTCTCTAGCCGTGATTCTCAACCATTTTACTTTCAAGGACCCCCAGTTTGACATGCATTAGGCTACGGACCCCTATTTAATGACATTTCTATCTCTGGGACCCCAATTTATATCCTAAAATCAGTGATAATTTAACTCTGAGAGTTACAGACCCATAAGGGTCCATTTGGTTCCTTACTATCCATCATTTAGCTGGGGACCCCCTGGAACTCCCTCAAGGACCCCTGATTATAGTTTTTTTTCCAGTTCCAGGAATTAGTCATGCCCCGAGTATTAATTTTTTTTTCAGTTCCAGGATGTAGTCATGCCCCGAGTATTATAATTTTTTTTCAGTTCCAGGAATTAGTTATGCCCCGAGTATTATAGTTTTTTTAAGTTCCAGGAATTAGTCATGCCCCGAGTATTAATGTTTTCTTCAGTTCCAGGAATTAGTCATACCCCGAGTATTTTTTTTCAGTTCCAGGAATTAGTCGTGCCCGAGTATTATAGTTTTTTTCAGTTCCAGGAATTAGTCATGCCCTGAGTATTAATGTTTTCTTCAGTTCCAGGAATTAGTTATGCCCCGAGTATTATATATTTTTTTCAGTTGTTTGTCCAGAGTATGTAATGTTTTTTTGAAACCATTACATACTCTGGGCATGACTAATTCCTGGAACTGAAAAAAAGTTCCAGGAATTAGTCATGCCCCGAGTATTACAGTTTTTTTTTCCTGTTCCAGGAATTAGTCATGTCCAGAGTATGTAATGGTTTTTTGAAGACATTACATACTCGGGCATGACTACTTCCTGGAACTGAAAAAAAAAAGTTCCAGGAATTAGTCATGCCCCGAGTATTATAGTTTTTTTCCTGTTCCAGGAATTAGTCATGTCCAGAGTATGTAATGGTTTTTTGAAACCATTACATACTCTGGGCATGACTAATTCCTGGAACTGAAAAAAGTTCCAGGAATTAGTCATGCCCCGAGTATTATATTTTTTTCCCTGTTCCAGGAATTAGTCATGTCCAGAGTATGTAATGGTTTTTTGAAACCATTACATACTCTGGGCATGACTAATTCCTGGAACAGGGAAAAAACTATAATACTCGGGGCATGACTAATTCCTGGAACTGAAAAAAAGTTCCAGGAATTAGTCATGCCCCGAGTATTATAGTTTTTTTTCCTGTTCCAGGAATTAGTCATGTCCAGAGTATGTAATGGTTTTTTTTAAACCATTACATACTCTGGGCTTGACTAATTCCTGGAACTGAAAAAAGTTCCAGGAATTAGTCATGCCCCGAGTATTATAGTTTTTTTCCTGTTCCAGGAATTAGTCATGTCCAGAGTATGTAATGGTTTTTTGAAACCATTACATACTCTGGGCATGACTAATTCCTGGAACTGAAAAAAGTTCCAGGAATTAGTCATGCCCCGAGTATTATAGTTTTTTCCCTGTTCCAGGAATTAGTCATGTCCAGAGTATGTAATGGTTTTTTGAAACCATTACATACTCTGGGCATGACTAATTCCTGGAACAGGGAAAAAACTATAATACTCGGGGCATGACTAATTCCTGGAACTGAAAAAAAGTTCCAGGAATTAGTCATGCCCCGAGTATTATAGTTTTTTTTCCTGTTCCAGGAATTAGTCATGTCCAGAGTATGTAATGGTTTTTTTTAAACCATTACATACTCTGGGCTTGACTAATTCCTGGAACTGAAAAAAGTTCCAGGAATTAGTCATGCCCCGAGTATTATAGTTTTTTTTCCTGTTCCAGGAATTAGTCATGTCCAGAGTATGTAATGGTTTTTTGAAACCATTACATACTCTGGGCATGACTAATTCCTGGAACTGAAAAAAGTTCCAGGAATTAGTCATGCCCCGAGTATTATAGTTTTTTCCCTGTTCCAGGAATTAGTCATGTCCAGAGTATGTAATGGTTTTTTGAAACCATTACATACTCTGGGCATGACTAATTCCTGGAACTGAAAAAAGTTCCAGGAATTAGTCATGCCCCGAGTATTATATTTTTTTCCCTGTTCCAGGAATTAGTCATGTCCAGAGTATGTAATGGTTTTTTGAAACCATTACATACTCTGGGCATGACTAATTCCTGGAACAGGGAAAAAACTATAATACTCGGGGCATGACTAATTCCTGGAACTGAAAAAAAGTTCCAGGAATTAGTCATGCCCCGAGTATTATAGTTTTTTTTCCTGTTCCAGGAATTAGTCATGTCCAGAGTATGTAATGGGTTTTTTTAAACCATTACATACTCTGGGCTTGACTAATTCCTGGAACTGAAAAAAAGTTCCAGGAATTAGTCATGCCCCGAGTATTATAGTTTTTTTTCCTGTTCCAGGAATTAGTCATGTCCAGAGTATGTAATGTTTTTTTGAAACCATTACATACTCTGGGCATGACTAATTCCTGGAACTGAATTTTTTTTCCAGGAATTAGTCATGTCCAGAGTATGTAATGGTTTTTTGAAACCATTACATACTCTAGGCATGACTACTTCCTGGAACTGGAAAAAAAACAATACTCGGGGCATGACTAATTCCTGGAACTGAAAAAACAATAATGCTCTGTACTTACTAAGTAGTGGTTTAGTCAGTACCATAGTATTTATACATCAATATAAATACACTTTTAACCTTTAAATTAAACTACACTTACAGTATAAATACACTTTTAACCTGCAATCAGCAGACACCGCAGGGAATTGAACCCCATCCCAGTAAACCAGGAGTTCCATACCAGCGTCTTTTGCTTCACTTATTTACAGGTTGAAGATAAAGTGTAAACAGACTATCTGCACATCTCTAAAGTGACTTGTTTTGGAAGTATTTTAAATATACAAGGGGGAGAAAATAAAACAGTCCTTTTAGGGTTAAACCCTTAGTCTTTAATGTTTCCTTTGAAAATGAAGTCGAGGGAGGGGCTGGGGGGGCTCAACAGCCAATGAGGATGGAGGGATATAAATGTTGTGTGTGTGTACATGTTGTAGATCTTCGCGAAAAATAGCAGATCTACAAGTGTCGTGTATTTGAGGCAGTAAACTGCGTGTTACCAGGCTGGTTGGTTGTAATAAAGAAGAGAAGAGAAGATGTCCGGAGTCCACAGAGTCCATTAAGCTTCCAGGGGCAGAACCCCTGTCCACCCCCATCCTCAAGGCGTGGACAGTACTCACTCACAAGTCATTTACAGTCACTCTTATACTCTAGGTTCACATTACAATACAGGCGGGTGGGGTGGGGGTCACCCTGAAAGGTGACCAGATCACCTCCTTTCATGTCCTTTCATCATTGTCTCTATCTGATTAGCACCCCTGCACTCTAGGCTACCAGCCACATGCTCTGTAGACATTTGGTCAATATTAACATAGTGTACCTGATTATGCAGGCGCTATGCTGGGTCACAACACACTATTTCTTCTTTAACTTCAGTATCATTTCTATATGGTTTTTACTTGCATACTGTTCATAACTATAAGCCATACGGGCTAATATACCACACAAGCTCTCAACGTTACGAGCCTTTTAGATCTGCTATTTTGGACGAATGTTCCCCCCGGAATAGGGATGCAGGGGTTCAAGTGGTTAAAAACTTAAGTATAAAGTTATTTTCAACTTGTCCTATAATGGAGACGACTATTCTCTAGTCTCTCTGTCCTTGTGACAGACAGACAGACAGACATCACTCAACATACATTAAGGACAGACTGGAGCTGCTTGAATGAGAAACAGATTTTGACGCCAATATTTTTTGGTTAAAAAAAAGGTTTTTGTTAAAAGGTTAAAGCACTATTTTGATAGTAATACTCATTGCTATAGAGTGTTTGTTCAGTAACATGAGTCTCCCAGTCTCTCCAGCTCTTTAATAAACAGAAAATATATGATATATGTTCAGGTAGGCAACAAAAACTCAGCCAATCAGGAGAGAGTACCCATTTATCAGCTTCATTTATACAGTGTTCCAGTTCCAATTTTGTCTGCTCATTTCTTTGTGTCATCACTTACAATTTCACTTGTTGAATCTGTTTCCTGAACTGAGTTCTCTATCCTGATTGGATAAAATTGGTATCCTGACCTGAAAATGCATTTTCTGTTTAAAAGAGGTGGAGAGATTTGGAGACTCCCGTTACTGAACAAACACTCAATAGCAATGATTACCATCACAATATTGAGCTATTTAACACGGTTACTGAACAAACACTCTATAGCAATGATTACAATGACAATATAGAGCCATTTAACACTTATTTTAACCAAATAAAATCACTTACCTTTAAAGGGCAAGACCACTTTGGTAGAGGTTTGGGTTGTGCAGTTACCTTGCCTTAATGTAACTCCAATGATGGACAAGAAAAAAAAAATGCTCCATTGATTAGAAATTGATCATTCAAATTAAGCTCCTCATTGACTTACATTGTACAGTGAAACAGCTCAGAAAGTCACCCTTTTAGCCCGTAAATGAACACAAACAAAGCTTATTCAGACACTATAGAACATCACCAAACCCAGTACTGTTAGTTTTTTTCATAAAAATGTTAACTTCCTGTTGATTTTACTAGTTGAAGATCCGGATCCGCGGATCCAGTCTGGGTTTTCTTCCTAATAAAAATAGCAATTATTTTTTTATTTCTTGTCCACCTTTGGAGTTACATCATGGCAAGGTAAATACACAACCCAAAACTCTAACAAAGTGGTCTTGCCCTTTAAATTTGAACGACCACCATAACGGGTACATTTGGTTCCATTTGTACACTAAAGAGTTACAGACCTGTAATGGTCCATTTGGTCATCAACAATTATAATGAAGGATCCAAACCCAACACAATGAACATAAAAAATAAACCATGTAAGGGTAAATACAACACTATGAACTAGGCCTGTTCCCGACGAAGGATTTGTATAGTCGAGACTAATTGCCAATAGTCGACTGGCAGTCGACTAATGCAACACCCAAAAAAAAGAAGAAAAAAAAATGTCGAACTGCCAATCTCAGTCAAATCATGCAAATATGTTATGCAATAGAGGAACATTCCATTTGGGCTGTAGGGGTGCTTAGTGTCTGATACTTGCTTGGTTTCTCCCAATAAATCATGATGTATATCCTATTTTTTGGTAATATAACAAACTAGGCCAATCTCAGTCGAATAATAAATTAAAAAAAACGATGTTTCTTCATAATTAGACTAAAAGCTTGGCAGTCGACTCAGACACCCCTCGACTGATTAGTCTACTATTCGAATAATCGAGGCCTACTATGAACATAAAGAATAAAACAGACCACATAAGGGTAAATACAACACAATGAACATAAAGAATAAACCATGTAAGGGTAAATACAACACTATGAACATAAAAAATAAAACAGACCATGTAAAGGGTAAATACAACACTATGAACATAAAGAATAAAACATAAACCATGTAAACCACCTAGCATCAGTCTAAACAGTATAATAACACTATGAACATAAAGAATAAAACAAACCATGTAAGGGTAAATACAACACCATGAACAAAGAATAAAACATAAACCATATAAAGGGTAAATACAACACTAAGATTAGGGCACTGCAGGGAATTGAACCCCATCCCGGTAAACCAGGAGAACCACACCAGAGCCTTGTTTTTGTTTTGTTGTCATTTACAATCACATGGTACCATTCACACATTTACATTTCAACAGTAAAGTCACTTCACAATTTACAATGTAGCTATTCATCTATACTCTTTATCCAGAGTGACTTACAATAAACAAGGTAAACACATACATAGAATGCAGAGACAGTGTAGTGTCTCAGTAAACTAGGATCACAGGTAAACCAAGAACCTATCATCAGTCTAAACAGTATAATAAAAATAATAATCTGTACATAGAAACTATAGGATGCCAGGTCAACTGAACAAACAAATGAACCCAGCATCTGAGAATCAGATTTTTTACTTTACTGGAGTATTTCAAATTTTAAGTACTTTTACTTCTACTCCACCACATCTCAGAGGCAAATATTGTACTTTTACTCCACTACAATTACTACTGAAGCAGCACAGCTGTACAGTTAATGAGCCTATTGAGATTAGATACGGTAATGTTTAGTGATATAGCGCCTTTTATTTAATATATATATATATATATTTAATATATATATAATATATATATATAATATATACAATAAATAAACAATAAATACAATTCAAATAAAAAAACAAAACGTACATTACAACTGAAAGTGCTAGCGAAACAAGCAATTTTTTGTGCAAATATTACGTAATTTCCAATGATATTATCCATCAAAGACTAATGCTATTATGTAATTTTGACAGGCCTATGAAGTCATGACGACCAAGAAGAAAACAGGAAAACAATAGCACAAAATACATGTCAATAATTAACAGTACAACAATAAAAAAGGAGAAACTAAAACAATACAGATAATCGATACAATAAACTAACAGATATTCAAATTAATATTTGCAAAAAAAAAAACTCTTGCTGACCTCCCTCATCTATCCCGTCACAGTTCATCCATTTACCAATTTAGTTTAACCACTTAACACGGCTGCCATGTTAAAGGACAAGTCCTGACTAAAATAACAGCCTTTTTTCTACTTATATTGATCCCAAATGACTGGCCATGGAAAATTCATGAACAGACCATAAATAGGTAGCCATGTTTTCACTCCCCAAAAACCTTAAGGAAAACTCCTTAGACAGAGACTAAGCAAATATATAAGTGTTTTATTTTTTCATGCTCATAAAGTGCTCCAAGTGCTAAAAGTGAAAAGTGCACCAGCAAACGTTTGGGTCAAAGGACCATCGTCAGTGCCTCGCCTACTGACCGGCGTGAATAATTAAGCTTTACCCGCAAATGACAACACATAAATCTACATCACATACAGGGCCTATGGTCATATGTGATGTGGACTGACGTGATGAAAACTTACCTGCAAATGACTTAAGTGACGTGAAATAAGACGAGACGCAAATCAAATTACGCGAAAATGATACGAGACGTAAATCCACATCACATACTACACTACACTACACACTATGGTCATATGTGATGTGGACTGACGTAATGAAGCTTTAACCGCAAATGATTAGATCTGATGATACAGCACTGACGATGGTCCTATGACCTAAATGTGTTGCTGCACATTTCACTTTGAGCACTTAGAAAACTTTATGAACATGACAAAAATCGATTTTCTTAGTCTCTGTCTAAGGAGTTTTCCTTAAGGATTTTGTCTTTATTTCTGCCAGTTTTCCTTTGTTTTTTTATTTAATTTTTTTTTTTTAAATAAAATAAAACATTAAAATAAAAAGTTTTCATATTTCAAAAGAACCTCATACACTTTTTTTTAAAGCTCTGTTGATTTTTTGTTTCACTTTTTTTTTAAACCTGATAATGCATTTAATCATCGGGTAAACAATACATCATATTTTAACAAAAAAACTAAAATATCCACATAACTTACAAGTGTGAAATACAATCTTGACTCTTCCAACAAAACAATTTAAAAAAGAAATTGAATAATTTTATCATTTCATCAAGCCATGTTAACATCTTTATACAAAAGGAAAACCGGTAGAAGAAAAGACTCACTCCACAAAAACCTTAAGGAAAACACCCTAGACAGAGACTAAGAAAAATAAATTGGTGTTTTATTTTGTCATGCTCATAAAGAGCCCCAAGTGCTAAAAGTGAAAAGTGCAGCGTCAAACGTTTGGGTCAAAGGACCATCGTACTGACCGCCGTGAATAATGAAGCTTTACCCGCAAATGACAACACAGAAATCCACACCACATACTACACTACACTACGGTCATTATGTGATGTGGATTGACGTGATGAAGCTTTAACCGCAAATGATTGCATCTGATGATACAGCACTGACGATGGTCCTATGACCTAAATGTGTGTTGCTGCACTGTTCACTTTGAGCCCTTGGAGCACTTTATGAACATGGAAAAAATAAAATAAAAATATATTTTCTTAGTCTCCGTCTAAGGAGTTTTCCTTCAGATTTTTATGGAGCGAGTCTTTATTTCTGCCAATTTTCCTTGGTTTTTGAGACCAGCTACCGTCAGAAAATATTCCTCTTTTTCCTTTTAGTTTCCTACAATTTTTTAAATAAAATAAAACATTTACAGAAATAAAAAGTTCTCATATTTCAAAAGAACCTCATACATTTAAGGCAACAAATGGACCCTGGTCCGCTTTTCCCCAAGTTATGGGTCGGGACTCAATTGTGGGTCGTGGACACATTTTCTTGGGTCATGAGTAAATAAACACCCTGCGCTTCCCCCCCCCACCTGTTAATAAAGTATTCAATCAATCAAAGCTTCCAGCAGGTAATTGGCCGTGGATTACAGTTCATTGAACATTGTAATTTATTAAATAAATTTGAAAATGATATGTTTGTTCTGCACGGAGCAGATATGACATATTGGAATATTGTTGATGTCCCAAAAACATTATGAAAAGTGAAAATAGCCGATCTACAAGATCAATGTCACGAAAATAATCAAAAACATTCAAAAGAATGTATTTTAAGAATATGCTAAATAAGAAATTCCATAAAGAAAAGAGTGAAAATCTCCAAGAGTGAAGATCTACAAGCTCACAAGCGCAAACAAATTTCATAAAGTACATTTAAAAAAAAGCAATTCCATAAAGTAGGGAAAAGAATATTGAAACATTTATTTATTTTCTTCATTTGTACATACAACATACAACTTACATTTAGTTGAAATTAAAACCAGTGATTCTCCGCCCAAGTAATTGGCAAAAACATTAAGATTTAATATAAAAAAGTGATACCAAATAAATAAGTTAGTTCCAATGGATTGATTGGTCTTTAAAGCATGCTCTGAAAAGGCCCACCCATCTGTCCACTTAACACAGCTGCCATGTGAAATGGTCAGATCCAGAATAAGGTTGAGAAGCACTGATTTACACATTTCAAAGATCTACAACTACGGCATATGAAAACATAACCCTACCGATTAACACGCTGTACATGAGCAAAATGTAATTAAGTTTCACAATTAAATGTTTTTTAGAGGAAAAACTATTTTATTCAACACTTTTTAAATCTGTGGATTTTCAAATAACCTGATAATGCTTTTAATCATCGGGTAAACAATACATAGATCATATTTTTTATTAAAATATATATATATATCTACAGAACTTACAAGAGTGAAATACAATCTTGACTCTTCCAATTTTTTTTTTTTTATAATTTTATCATTTCATCAAGCCATGTTAACATCTTTATACAAAAGGAAAACCGGTAGAAGAAAAGACTCACTCCACAAAAACCTTAAGGAAAACACCCGAGACTAAGAAAAATAAATTGGCGTTTTATTTTTTCATGCTCATAAAGAGCCCCAAGTCCTAAAAGTGAAAAGTGCAGCAGCAAACGTTTGGGTCAAAGGACCATCGATCGCCTACTGACCGCCGTGAATAATGAGGCTTTGAGCAAATGACAACACACAAATCCACATCACATACTACACTACACTACACTACACTACGGTCATTATGTGATGTGGACTGACGTGATGAAGCTTTAACCGCAAATGATTAGATCTGTTGATATAGCACTGACGATGGTCCTATGACCTAAATGTGTGTTGCTGCACTTTTCACTTTGAGCACTTGGAGCACTTTATGAACGTGAAACAAATAAAATACAAATATATTTTCTTAATCTGTCTAAGGAGTTTTCCTAAAAATTTTTTACATGAATAAAACAACATTTAGAGAAGTAAAAAGTTCTCATGTTTCAAAAGAACCCGATACATTTAAAAACAAAAATCAAATAAATTCCATTTACAACATTAAAATAAGAGTAGTGAAAATAGCAGATCTACAAGCCAAGCTTGTATATCTGCTATTCTCAATAGGTCCCAGGGAGACATCACACGTCTTTTGGGTCTCGAGCTAAAAGTTATGATAATCCTTACACTGGAATGTTCACATCCCAGTGTGTTTTTGCCATTGTTTGTTTATTGTTAATTTCAGATCCAGATTCATTAGTGACTGTTCTTCCTGGGGTCAAATAGTAAAATTAAAATGAATTAAAAGTACATATAAGAAGCAAGCAAAAATAGAACATGTGCCATTTCGTGAAAAACAGCAATAAATTAGAAAAAAAAGGTTGTGAAAATAGATTTACATGCTTGTTGTGAGCTTTCAAATCTATTATTTTCACTAGTTTGGGTCCTGAGCTAAAAGGTTTGGGAACCTCTGCAGTGACACAATGCCTGGTAGCTGTTAAATATAGAGCTTACAAATTTTGAATGACATCAGTTATAATTGTAATGTTTAGAATGCAATCACACAGTTATGACTAATGTTCATTTTATTTTCCAGAAGTAATACAGTCTACAGTGACTGAACTGCCTCTTACAGTGTCAGTGGCTGCTAGCTGATGCCTATGAGTTCAATTCAAAGTTTACAATTTACATGGTGCATTTATCTAAAGTAGCTTTTAACCAAAGCACTTTGTAATGTGCATTACATTCACCAACCTACTCACCAGGGGGAGAGATAAGAGGGATAGAGAGATAGAGATACTCGTATACTTACGTCATTTGTGGATGATTGACATAAATTATACGAGGCGCATATGACGCAATGGCAGCAGCATTCTTTGCTTCACGTTCTCTGCATCAGTCTCAGTCCAGCATCAGTCCATTTACTTCATTATTCTCCTGCCAAATGACGAGCATTGTCCGCAAATAACGTGAAACGATGTTCACATCACATACTGGTCATATGTATCGTTTATATTATTTTGTATTATTATTATTATGTGATGTGGATTGACGTGATTAAGTTTTACTCGCAAATGACGGCACAAATAACGAGTAACTATACGTGATGCACATGCCGACATCCGTCACATACCTTCACATCACATACTGGTCATATGTGATGTGGAAGTTTTATCCGCAAATGACGCAACGCAAAATCAATTGTGCCAATATCAGTAATACAGCAACAGCATGAAGAACATACAACACTATGAATGACTTTAGTACACAACATACAACACAAGCAACAGGAATAACCAAAGTGATTAAATGCATATGATTGATGGCCCTACAGCTCTTCCTGTTCTGACCTAAACAACGGCGTGTACCTCGCCTAAAAGAAAACATTGCCGACCGATGTGAATGACGCAGTGGCGTGCACAGACATTTTGAGGGGCAGGTGCTCAAGTAGAAAAAAAAGGGCACCTTGCGCGGCGCGCGGAACCGCCAGCTGCCCTAGTAGTGTGAGATTTATAGAAGAAAATTGCAATGCACATTTTGGGGAATTGTTAATATATTAGAAGCTTTTAATCCAGAATTGATCGATGTCACCATGGGCTACATACTGTAAACTGAAAAAAATAAAAACCTTTTTTTTCTTCTTTTTTTTTTCAAAAGGGCACCTCTGGTCAAGAGGGCAAAGGGCAGGTGCTCTAGCACCACCTAGAGTCTATCTGTGCACGTCCCTGGAATGACGAGCTATCCGAACATGTCGTTAAATAATCACACAATCACATAAGTCCACATCACATACGACCAGTAATGTGATGTGGCCTGACGTGATGAAGCTTTACACGCAAATAACCTGAAACGGTACAACGCGAATTAAATGACGTGAAACGACACGCGACGTTAAGGACGACATGCATCACATACCTCCACATATGTTCATATGTGACGTGGACTAACGTGATGAAGTTTTACCCGCATATGTTGTGAAATGACACAACACAACACATACATCACATCAATCCACATCACATACGGCCCCTGTATGGTCATATGTGATGTGGGCTGACGTGATGAAGACTTACCTGCACATGACGGACGTGACGTGAAATGATAAGACACGACGCAAATCAAATATGAAGCGTTACCCGCATATGTTGTGAAATGACAACAAATAGGCTACATCACATAAATCCACATCACATACTACACTACACTACACCATGGGCTTATGTGATGTGGGCTGACGTGATGAAGACTTACCTGCATATTACAGACATGAAATCCTGAGACACGACGCAAATCAAATTAAGCGACGCAAATGACGCGCAGCGATACGAGACATAAATCACATAAATGCTGGCCGTCAACCAATAATAAAAAAACTGGTCCAGTCCCTTCTTACTTAATATTCTTCACGAATGAAGGGCATTGGACGCAAAACGCTGACCCGCCACCCGTTAAGTGACGCAACGCGAACGACACTTACGGTTAAAACAATTTTTTTTTTACTTGATACTATGACAGGGCAAAAAAGCTATATTTTTTAACTTTATCAAAAATAGCTATGTGACCAAGAGCCACATATACTGTACCCTGTCACTATATTATACAACCTAGCATACGTATACTGTACCCTGTCACTACATAAACAGCCTAGTATACATATACTGTATGCTGTCAGTACACGGGTCCATTTGGTTCCATTTGTACACACAAAAACCACTAGTGGAGAACTAGTGCAATAGACAGGCAAGAAGAAAGAAATGAAATATAGACTTTATAAAGATTGTTATTCTGAGTAATCAAAGACACACGAAAACAAAAACTAATAACTTTATTAAAGCAAATAATAGAGAAAAGAGGGAAAGTTAAAGTATGGAGGTCAGGTAGAAACCTTGTATGTCCAAAACTGTTACTTTTTAAAAATGGACACAAACAAGAACCTGTGTTCCAATGGATCCAATGTAATTATCATGATCTTTGCGTTGTGAGCTTGTAGATCGGCTATTTGTACTGCTTTAATGTGTGACACTGTAGTATGACCAAGTAAAATATATATATATATATTTATATATATATATATATATATATATATATATATACATATACATATGGAGATACAAGGTTTCTGCCCGACAACCAATGATAGACCGTGTCACTACTATCACTTACCTTCAACAGCAGCCACGACTCAAACAGCAAATGAAATAAAAAAACACTAAGAAAGGAAGCAAATGACACAAAGGACATCATTTGCTTTCTCTGTTAGTTTGCACAGACCTACAGCATAGATGGCTGTAAACACAGTGTTAATGAGGCTACATGCTACCATAATGATACCAGACATAAATCACATACCTCCACATCACATACATTTGTACACACCTAAACCACTAGTGAAGAACTAGTGCAATAGACAGGCAAGAAGAACAAAATAAGAAAGTGTTTTTCTAAGACAAGAAATCGATCAAATAACTCAGACACAAAAGTAAATAAAAACAAATAATTGTGTTATTGCTTTATTAAAGCAAAGAATAGAGGAAAAGAGGAGAAGTTACGACCACATATGGTCGTATGTGATGTGGACCGATGTGACCAAAGCTTGACGCAAATTACGTGAAACAATAAATAAAATCACATAAATCCACATCACATAAAGGCACATGGTCCTATGTGATGTGGACCGACGTGATGAAGCTTTACCCACAAATGACGCGATGCAAATGACGTGAAACGATAGACGACGCAAATGACCATTGGTATGGTAGCATGTAGCCCCCTTAACAAGCAGCAGCTGCAATCAAAAGGTTCCTACCTTCCTGCCATCTTCACTGCACAGCAGCAGCAAGGTGTTCCTACCATCTTCATGTTCTATAAAGACACAAAAAAGCAAACAAAAACGTTGAGTTGAGCAGGCCTTACAGGGTGACATTTTGGAAGCCATGATGGTCTGTAGAGCCATAAGCTTGTCTCTGACAGGGCTGTGTCACCATTATGGCATTTTACTTGAGTAATTGTCACAAATAATTGCGATTAACGATTTAAATTGTGTTTGTTTGGCATTGAACATAAAAAAGAATTGCTGGCTTTTAAGCTTCGTAAACAGGGCAGATTTTACTGCGATCGCGGCACGTAGATCAGCCATTTCCTCCATTTTATGAACATGTTTGAAAATAAATGAACATTTTTCAAACATAGAAACGAATAGCGATTACCTCAAACAAATATGCGATTTTGTAACCAGAAGATTGGGCACCCGGGAAAAGTGGGCCCTTCAATGTGTAATTGGCCATTTCTATTCCTCAAAGTAATTAAAGGTAGGGTAAGTGATTAGCAATTATTCAAATAATTGCAAAATGGGTCTATGTTCTGATAGTGCTCGTTACTATAGAGTGTCCTGTCCATATAAGGAGTCTCCATGTCTCTCCAGCTCTTTATAAAACAGAAAATGCATTTTCGTTTCAGTTTCAGTTTCATTTCCAATTTTATCCAATGAAGATAGAGAACTCAATCAGGATATAGATTAAACAAGTGAAATTGGAAGTGATGACACTAAGAAATGAGCAGGCAAAATTAGAACTGGAACACTATAAAAATGAAGCTTAAAAATGGGTACTTTCTCCTGATTGGCTGAGATTTTGACACCTACCAGAAAATGTATTTTCTGTTTATTAAAGAGCTGGAGAGACAGGGAGACATCTGTTACTGAACAAACACTCTATAGCAATGATTACTATCAGAATATAATGCTTTAACCTTTTAACAAAATACTTTTTGTTTTAACCCAAAAATATCACTTACCCTACCTTTAAGTAACTTAAAGGGATATTTCACTTATAAAAAAAACTTTTGGTCATTTTATCGTCCATTCAGGCTTTAGTGAGCCCCCCAGACAGTTTATAAGTTGCTTGATTCAGTATTTAGATATTTGATATTCATTTTATCAGACACGCCCCCTTCCTATACAAACTCATTATAACTTCAAACTAATTTTTTTACATTTTAGATTCATCAAAAACACCGTCCTTGGTTCTGGTGACTCAACCTGACCTACTAATACGCGAGGGGGCCGTGTTTTTAAGATTCTTTTTCATTTATTTTATTAAAAAATTTTATTTCATTATTTCTTTTTTCATTTTCCAAAAACAATCTTTAAAATAAATGAAAAAAGTTATCAAAAAAACACACCCCCCTCACATATTAGGAGGGCGGGGTGAGTCACCAGAACCAAGGACGGGTGTTTTTGATGAATCTAACATGGGAAAAATTGAATTTGAAGTTATAATGGTTTGTATAGGAAAATGAAATGAATATCAAAAGTCTAAATACTGAATCAAGCAACTTAAAAACGGTCTGGGGGCGGGGCTCACAAAAGCCTGAGTAGACGATAAAATGACCCACATTTTTTTTTAAGTGAAATATCCCTTTAAGTACATGATTTGAAGACGCTTGAACATTCGACAATTGAGGCCTAATATTTCTACAATTGCTACAAAACCTGTCGCCTACAGCCACTATGGGCATAAAACAGTAAGTTAAAGGTACATTTAGGTCTGATAATGATGTACCGTACATGTTCACATCATGTATACTTTACATTACTTAAAGGGATAGTTCACCCAAAAACACACTTCTTTTCTATCGATTAGTCACCCCATGGAGACTTCAATTATGGACCGGTAGGTAGCGGTTCCGGTAGGAGACACAAAGGAGACTCTTTGTGTCGCCTACAGGAACCGCTGCCGGTCATCAAATTATTGTCTTAGGAATGAGACAAAAACAAAAACATATCCATGAATTCAAGTCTCCATGGGGTGACTAATACATAGGGAAAATAAGTCATTTTGGGGGTGAACTATCCCTTTAACACCATTTTGCAAATTTTGCAAACCATTTTTATCATTTCATCAAGTTCCATAAACAACTAAAGACAGCGGCTCTCAAAAGTTTTCATATCAAGGACCCCAAAATGAATATCCATTTGGCCAAGGATTGGGCCCCTTCCTTACTTCCTTCACATGTGTTACCAATGATACTGATGAAGGCTCTGTTCTATTTAGTGTAGCACAGTGGTTCTCAAAGGACCCCCATAACTCAGTGTACAGATGGACTGTAATGTGTTTCCACCTGTACACTCAGAGTTACACACCCGAAAGGGTCCATTTGGAATAGAGCCTTCATTAGCATCATTGGTAACACCTGTGAAGGGAAGTGAGGAAGAGGCCCAATTTATTTCCAATATAGCCTCGATCTCCAGGCTTTTATTGTTTAGTTTTGCTAAAAAATAAAAGCCTGGCCCAGCGCGTCGGTGTACTCGGTATGAGGAAGTGTTTCATTTCCCAACCAACCAGAGTGCAGTGGGCGTCGCTCGTAATGTTGTGTTAACGGGGCGGGGGTTGACGGATAGATCGGTGAACCAATGGGATCAGGCGCAATCTCTCGCCGGCTCTATACACCCGCCCCTCTATACACGAAATCAGGAGTGTTGGGGCAGCCTATTTCCAATATGACTCTAGGGTTTTACTAGACCCGTCACATTGACATACATAATGCTCGCAATGTTTTGCACAATCGTCATAATCGTTACCATGTTCATATATTTTCAAACGTTTTTTTTATTTTATTGTGGGAATAGCAGATCTACCAGCTTGTAGATCGTCCATTTCCACTCCGCTAATTCCACTATTAATGTGTTTTTTGAAAGTATAAGAGTAATTAAATTATGTATATTATTATTTGTCATATCTGCCTTGTGCAACTTGTGTTTAAGAAGCCTAAAAGCACGGAAAGAATAATTGCATTCACATGTTCAACGCCAAACACAATTAAATCATTAACCCTTTAAGACCGGGAACGCATCCGTGTCATTTTTAGATTTCTTTAGGCTATTCAAACATTGCAGATCTACAAGCTCGTAGCGCGGTACAGAGAGCCGCGCTATGAGCTTGTAGATCTGCAATTTTTTCGAAAGAAATTGTGATTTTTTTTTACAAATCTTTGAATATATACTTTTTTTAAGCGAACATTTGTAACTCAAATCTTTGCTTCTGGGGGGTTCTACAAATGTAGAAATCCTCAGACCCCCGCAGACCCCCATCTCAAAATATTTTGTTCCAGAAGCAAAGATTTTAGTTAAGAATGTTAGTTAAAAAATATATAAATTCAATGATTTGCACAAATTCTAGATTTTTCCAAAAAATAGCAGATCTACAAGCTCATAGATGAGCTTGTATATCTGCCATTTGACACAGATGCGTTCCCGGTCTTAATGGTGACACAGCCCTATAGTTCATACTGGCCAGGTGTGATCCAGGTACGTACCGTGTGGGGTCTTCCGCCGCGTGGTTGAAGATAGCTGGTATTAATAGAGCCGCGTAGGTTGTATGGCACCACGTCCCGAGCACCGTACGCCTTGTATCTCAACGGAGAGCGTTCGTTGGCACCGTTATACGTTTCAGCTCTCAGGGCTCGTTGCTGCGTCGACTCCATCGAGGTTCCATCTTCAAGCCCCTTGTCCTGAGTTACAGACACTCTATTACCAGCTATCTCCTGATGACTCCATCCATCCAGGACCTTCACTGTAGAACTCATACAGCGAGTCAAACGCTGAGTCATAGCAAGGAGCCATGACTCAGCGTTTTTAACTCACTGTATGAAGTAGATTTAGTCCACTCTGCTGAAGGTCACCACATGATTAACCTGCAAGACACAGATATACACCAACATTACATTTAATATATTGTAGAATAATAATAAAAACAACAATAATAGAAAATAGAGTTTTTAAGTAGGCTATAGTGCAGGGGTGATGCAACTTTGATGATGTAGAGGGCCACTATATTTCCACACTCACTCCAGAGGGACACATTGCATATTGTTGCTGTCGGGCAGACCCTCTTATCTCCTTATTTTTCTACTTTTTTCGTAAATTAGTCATTCTAGTATGTCACACAAAAGTAGCAAAAATAGCAGATCTACAAGCTCAAAGCACGTTGCGACGCGTTTTGAGCTTGTAGATCTGCTATTTTGGAATTGGAATCCTGAATTCTTTTTTGGTATTTTTTAATTGGAATCTTAAAAAGTAATAGTTTAATTTAATTTCAAATACATTTAATTATACTTAAGTTAACTTTATTAACTTTATGAACTTAAAGGGATACTTCACTTTCACATAAAATAAACATTAAAAATATATATAAAAAAATGAAAGAAGTTATGGCAAAATAAAGGCCCCCTCACACATTAGTAGGACACTCTAATGCGTGAGGGGGCCATGAATTTTCCATTACTTTTTTCATTTATTTTTAATATATTTTTTAAATGTTTCCCCCCGCCGAAAGTGAAGTATCCCTTTAAATACAAATACATTGGACAAAGTCATTAAACTGATAATATAGACGAAGTAATTCAAGCGGGTCATGATTGCATGTTTGGAATTGGAACAGCTGACATCAATAGATTCCTATTAACCTGCGGGCCGCATGAAGTGAAGGTGAGGGCTGCATGTGGCCCCCGGGCCGCCTGTTGCCCATGTATGCTATAGTGTTAAGTATACGTTTGTTGTTGTCGGGCAGAAACCTCTCGTCCTATTTGATCATACTACAGCGTCACATAAAAAGCATCAACAGTAGCAGATCTACAAGCTTGAAACGCACAAAGCAACATGTTTTGAGCTTGTAGATCTGCTACTTTTTCCATTTATGAATCCTTTAAAGTAACAGTTTTTGGACATTCTGAGGTTTCCTTCCGATAGAGACGATATTATAGTTTCATCTTAGCATTGGATCAAGACTCAGATTTCTTATTGATTTTGATATCGATATTTAGTTTAGATTACTTATTCTCCTGCCTGAGTGTCATCTTATGTTACAACTTATAGCTCTGTTATCTCTCCTATCCTTAGGCTTTTACATTTGTTTTGTTCTAGATATTTTATGAAAAGTATGAAATGTTTAAAGTGCTGTACAAATAAAATATTATTATTATTATAATCTCATCTATGACATTCTTGAACACTCCAAAAATAGTGTTTGTAGTTAGTTCCATGTTAAAGTCTCAAACATCTTGATAAATGTATATTAAATGTATAAAGTGTTTATCCCAAAGCCACAGATGTTATCCCACCATACAGAACCTTTATGTTCAGTAATATTCCACATTATTCAATTAATAAATGTTTCAATCTGGTCTGTCTGAACATCACTGTATATAACATTCAATGGGTGTAAGTGGCGCTGTACAGCAGGTGGACGCCGGTATTACACCCCAAGTAATCAAGGAAATACAATGACGTTCTTCCACAGACGGGATTAAAACCCTTTTTTATTAAACTATAATGAACATTAACTGAACACTAACACCCCGTATGTACGGATAACATCTGTGGCTTTAAAATAGTCATATTATATTCACAATGCATACATAAATGTAGACGCACGAGCCTTAAACACAGAACTACAAATGGTAAAGTGGCGCTGTTGCAGCAGGTGAACGCAGGTATTACACTCCATGTAAACGTGGAAATAGAACGGCGTTCCAACACACGGGATTAAAACACATCTTTATTCAACTTTACGTAATAGAGCATCGCAGTTCCCGCCCCTTCCGGGTTCCACCGCAAAATACTCAATGCATTTTTCCCATTGACATTTCCAAAAATATTTATATCAATTAATTTAAGCCTAGAATCAAGCCATCCAGGGTCCTGGTGAATCATGACCATAAAACGTTTGATTCTGTGATTATTTTTTTTTGAAAACGGCAAAACAAAGGGTATTTATTAAATATAGTATATCATATAATTAAATATAAAATAATTTAAAAAAAAATCACAGAAAAAAACGTTTTATGGTCATGATTCACCAGGACCCTGGATGGCTTCTAGGCTTAAATTAATTGATATAAATATTTTTGGAAATGTCAATGGGAAAAATGCATTGAGTTTTTCCTTCCGGCACCAGGAAAAACCAGGAAGTGGGCGGGAACTGCGATGCTCTGTATTACGGAACACAACAGACCCGTATGGACGAGTTACATCCGTGTCTTTGGGTTTAAACACTTTATGTGTTGGATTGGGTTCATTTATGGGGATTTATGAGCAGTTTAAAACTACCAACAAACATCAGACTCAATCACCATCAACACAATCCCTGACCGTCTTGATCCAAAACTTAAATAGATTATAAACGCACATTAACGTACGAGTGTGGTTTAAGGTTTAAACTTTAGGTGACAATTTAGTTGTGATCATTTGGAACAAATATGTTTGTTTGATGATAGCCTTGGATTAATAATAGATGCATTTTATCGATTTAGACATTTCATTTCAAGTCAGACTCGATACAAATGACTAGTTTGATGCATTTTCTCCCTCGGTTATAAAACACAATATTTTTTCACATATTTGTCTATTTGGGTGTCTTAATAATTCACAGTCCTAGAACACCTTGGAAGCTTAAATAATAATAGTGTAAATATTGGTGGATAAAAAACGTGTCATATTGATATAAATCAAACATCAATTTACCTTCTACAGAGCGGCGTGGTGCACACCAAACAATTCAAAGCAAACGAGCGGCGTGCGCCTGCGTCCTATTTAAACCCGTATTCACATCCGGTCCAAAGCCCCGCCTACTGAATCCGGTGTGTTGAACACGTTCACCTTACATGGACGCACCATTTCCGTTTCCGTTTTCTGACCGGATGTTCAACCTGCAGAGTGAATAGATCCCCAGACTGCTTTCAAGTCATCAACACTAAACCATCTACACCTGTGGTTCTCAAACTTTTTCATGTCAGGGACCCCCAAATTGACACTTATTAGCCCCCGCGGACCCCCATAAGAGAAGATTCTAGCAGTGATTCTCAACCATTTTAATTTCAAGGACCCAGTTTGACATGCATTAGAGGCTACGGACCCCCATTTAATGGCATTTCTATATCTGGGATCCCAATCAATGTTAATTTAACTCTCTGAGAGTGTACAAATGAAACCAAATGGACCCGTTAGGGTCCATTTGGTTCCATGTGTACACTCTCAGAGTTACAGACCCATAAGGGTCCATTTGGTTCTATTTGTACTGTACACTCTCAGAGTTACAGACTAATAGACCATATTCACACGGCGGCCATATTGGAATTTAACATTGAAAGTGCCGCCACCCGGGGTGGCTACTTTCATTGACTTCATAGAAACATGGCCGCCGTGTGAATATGGTCTATAAGGATCCATTTGGTTCCTAACTATCCATCATTTAGCTGGGGACCTCCTGGAACTCTCTCAAGGACCCTGCCCTGGGGGTCCCCGGACCCCACTTTGAGAACCAATGATCATCTACCTGTTATGTGTGGAGTCAGAAAGCTCCACATATTATACGTTGGCTTTTCAAAAAGATCAGATCTACAAGCTCACAGCACGTCACTTCGTTTTGAATGTTTTGAAAAATCTCGAAAATATTTGGAAAAGTTTGAATAATGTTGAATTTCTTCACATAAATCTTCTCTTCTGGGGGTCCCTGGAACAACATATTTTCAGATGGGGGTCCGTGGCCAAATGCATACATTATTAATGTGGGGGTCCTTGACCTTGACATGAAAAAGTGTGAGAATCACTGATTTATAGATCCATAATAATCTCCAGACACATGTAGTGTCTGCTGATGGCCACTAGATGGCGTCCAAACAGCAGTTTTCCACTCTGTCCATGACAAGTCACTGTTTTTTGTTACTAAGTAACAAAAAAAAAAGCATGGGTTTCCGAGGCTACTAAGTAAGTAACTAAGAACATTTACTCAAGTACTGTACTTAAGTACAATTTTGAGATATTTTTTTTACTTTACTGGAGTATTTCCAATTGTCTATACTTTCACTTCTACTCCACTACATCTCAGAGAAAAATATTGTACTTTTACTCCATTACAATTATTTGAAAACTTTAGCTACTAGTTACTTTGCAGATATAAATGATTATATTTTAAAACCCTATTTTATACATAGGCTATTTTCAAAAATGTTTTGGGTACTTAAGTACATTTTTATACCAATACTTTTGTACTTTTACTCAAGTACATTTTTAATTCCGGACTTTTACTTGTAACGGAGTATTTCCACAATGTAGTATTAATACTTTTAGCCAAGTAAGAAATGTGAGTACTTTTTCCACCACTGGCACAGACATCAAACAGTGAGGTGGGAGGAAGTGCCGTTCTGGAAGTGACCTCACCTGATTGTCATCGTTACCTTTTGGTTACATAAAAGTTCAAGCGGGTGTTGTTTATTTTGCCATAACCCCCACTTTTACTGTGTGGAAACAACGCCCCCACTGTACTGAGTACATCCATGAGTATTGGCTTCGGTGCCGGTGCTAGGCTGGACTTGAACCTGTGGCCTTGCTTGCAGAGATGGGAATCGAACCTGTGGCCCTGGTCGCTGTGTGGCTTTCTGTGCCAAAGCCCACAGAGGTGTCCATAACTATCCTCTGCCCTATGGCTCCTCCACACATTACACATGTTTCTATTAGTGCTTTAAAGACGGGGTGCCGTGATTTTCAGTGATTTTTCCCCCCCTAAAACATGATCATCAGGTATTATGGTTATACTAGGAGGAAGATTTTTTTCAAAAAAGTATACAGAAATTGTTAAAACTATGTTTTTATGTGGACACGCCTCCATTTCATTAAGTATACCTGGTTCTCACCTTAGCACCTCCTCCACCTTAGCACCACCCACCTGTCCTAGTCCCTCCTCCTCCTCCTCATGCCCACACCTGTTGTGTTATGATAATGAGGGGGAGGGTATATTTTTACTATGTCACTAAAGCGCTGGTTGTGCACGTTTGACCCTCAAGGTTTCAGCCTCCAGGAAGAAACTCAAAGTAGTCAGAGAAGACATAAAACACCATAAAAACACCACCAGGGGGCTTAATGAAGTTCTATCAACCTCATAGACACATGAAAAACAGAAAAGTGCAAAACCATGGCACCACCTCTTTAAGAAGTTGAACACCCTGAGACTTCAAAACCTGCAAAAGGAAACCATTCAAATAATGACACAAAAAAACAATATACAAAGTGCCCGTACTGCCTCACTGGCCTGACTCAACCTGCATTCAACAAACAGTACATTCATGCACAATACATTCTTTTTTTTTTTTTTTATACAGAAAAACCCAAACCCTCAGACCCTTAGGTCAAAGCAAAACCCTTCAGCCGACTTGGCAAGTTTATTTGTCTCTGTGACCGTCTCAGGCCCGCCCCTGTGTCCACCTGCTCAGACTGTGAGACCACGAGCGCCTCAGTCTCTAATGGCCCAGAGGCAGTCCCTTCCAGTCCAGTGACAGTCCCTTCTTCCTCGCCACTGGGCCTAACAGTCTCCATGACCTGTTCACTTAGCGCCCCGCTTCCTAGCAGAGCAGGCTCACATGTGTCCACTAACACTTTTTCCATGCACTTGTCCGGTGCCTCCTGTCTGGAACAGACCTGGTCCACATGTCTCCGGACCACTCTTCCATCCCCCAGCATCACTGTATATGACACCGGGCCCGTAACTGTCTCTATGAATCCTGGGACCCATTTCTGTCCATGACTGAAATTTCTGACCAGTACTGAATCCCCTACTTTAAATCCTCTTTCTTTTGCTCTTTTGTCATGGTCATGTTTCTGTTTCTCCTGTCTGTTAATGACCTTGCGTGCAATATCCGGATGGATCAAATCAGGAGTGCAGCGCAGCTTGCGCCCCAACAACATTTCAGCCGGTGGCAGGCCTGTTGTGGTCTGCGGTGTCACTCTGTAACTGAACAAAACTCTAGCCACTCTATAGTTTCCAGGCTTCCCTCTGTACTCATGTTCATCAGGCGTTTGAAGATTTGTACGGCCCGTTCTGCCAGACCATTTAGTGGAAGCATGATAGGGTGCTGAGGTCACATGTGAGATGCCAATTTTGGTCATAAACTCTTTAAACTCTGCACTAACAAAGCTAGTGGCATTATCTGAAACCAGAATCTCTGGCAAACCGTGTGTACTGAAGCTCTTGCGCAGGCACTCAATAGTAACAGCAGATGTGGAAGAGCTCACTGGATAGACATGTTTTAGTATCATTGTATAATCGTACTGTATTTTTAGTTTATTACAAACTGTTAATAAAGAATTCAATCAATCAATCAATCAATCAATCAATCAATCAATCAATCAATCAATCAATCAATCAATCAATCAATCAATCAATCAATCAATCAGGTAGTGAGATGAGATGGTAGAACCCAGTGGGTTTTCAAACTTGGCAAAATCTCAAGGCACAAAATTCCTGTTTTTATTTTAATTTTATTTCTTATTACTCTGTAAACATACTAGGCTACATGTATTTATTTTTCAAACTAATTACCATACCATACCCGATACCGATACCCCTCTCATTTTTTAAAAATGTTCTATGACATGGCCAAAACAGGGACGTCAGGTTCAAAGTGGTTAAACAACCACTGCAACTTTGCAGCACATTCTGGGGATTTCCGAGACATCTTATATTGTGATGGAACGAGATATGTCTTTTATTGTGAAGGACAGTGGAGACGTAAAACGCGGAAGTAGTGTTGCCATGTCCACTTATTATAAGCAACTTTGGGCTTGTTTTTCTGAAGGAAAAAAAAAAGGTATTTGCGGGTTGCGGTTATTTGGGCTTGTTTCTAAAGTGTTGTTGTTTAGTTGTAGTCATCTCAAGGACCCCCATATTGATATGTAATTGTATGTGGACTGAGAATATTTTGTGCCATAGGACCCGGGCCGTGTACCAGATTTGTTTTTCAATTTCTTTCCCAAGATTATTTAGAAAACAGCAGATCTACAAGCTCACACTGTGTCGCGGTGCGACGCGTTGAGATCGCCTATTTTCAAATAGCCAATGTAGGTTTGAACTTTGAAGTGCTCATGTGGCCTAATAGTCGCTTCTTTGGGGCTTTTTCCATAGACATGGTTGCTTGTTTCTCTCACAAAATCTGGCAACACTAGAGGGCAGTTAAGTTGAGTTTACCAGTTAAACGGTCACATTCTGACAGCTCCCTCCGTGTACAACACAACAGTAGTTCGCGTAAAAGTAAAACATAAAGCAATTTGCTTGTTTTAGTTCTGAAACGAAACGAAGATGCTGTCTTACATCATTGGTGTAAGTATAAGGATATACAAACAATCGTCATTAATGTTAAAACGCAAATTACGCAAGAATTCTGCCCTTGTTCTGCTGCTTCGCAGTCAGCTAGCCTAATGCTAATGATAACATGGCCATGGTTAGCATGTCGTCCACACACACACACACACACACACACACACACACACACACACACACACACACACACACACACACACACTGTGGCCAGAAAGCTATGCTACTTATGTATGATGACTCATTTCTCCTGGGCAAAGCAGAGGGATTTGAGGAACGATTCATGGGAGCGACGACGCCCTAAAAGGACCTTTTTTAAGGCTTTTTAGAGGCAGCTTAATGTGTGTGTGATCTTAAAGACAGGTTTACACTTCGTCGTATGACGGTGTCACTCATCAACATATGCGTTCTACAAGCTCACACATCGTTAGCCTCGTAGCATAATTGCCTATATGTACCTTTTGGGTCAAATTGACGTTTCTGCCTAACTCTATACTCTCCTAACACAGCTGCTTCATTGTGCCTTATTGCTTATATGTCCTCAGCCAATCAGAATGCGTGTTACATTCCAAAATCACTTAGGCAGAATGTGCTTTAAAGTCAACTTTTTGACTTGTAACTTTTAGATTTTTGAATGTAATAACAAGCATTCTGATAGGCTGCAGAACATTGTCAATAAGGCAGGATGAATCCGCAGTGTTTTAGGAGAATAGAGTTAGGGCAGGCAGATAAAAATAAAGGCAGATAAACATGAATTAGGCTATATTAGTTTTTTTTTCTCATGATTGCCTAGCCCTAGATGACTTAGGCAGAAAGTTTTTTTTTTTTTTTGCCCCCATGAAAAAAACCTTAAAAATATGACTTAGGCCAGAGGACTTCAACAGTGGGTCCGGGACCCCTAAGGGTCCTCAAAGTTACTACAGGTTACTACCGCCAAATCTTTCTGTGATTTTTACATTAACCACTTGAAGTCTTCAAACAAGCATCCCTATTCTGAGGAGAACTTTAGCCAAAAATAGCAGATCTACAAGCACACAACGCCGAGGCGTTGTGTGCTTGTAGATCTGCTATTTTTGGCAAAGTGGTTTGGTATAGGGGGAAAAAAGAGCAGACTAAGTACAGAGTGAAAGGTCAGGTTTACTAAGTATTGTTTACGTGCATGGTTAAATGTCTGGAAATACACATTAACATGATAGTGCTGTGAAACAAGTCTATGAAGCTGCCGATGAAATCTATGAAAAAATAAATATTTTATACAATATATAATGGGGGTCACTGCTTTGTCTGGCTCTCAGCCAAGGGGTCCTTGGCCTGAAAACGTTGAAGACCCCTGACTTAGGGGGTCTCTGTGTGAACCCCTCTTAGGCAATTATGCTACGGGGCTTACGAAATGTTAGTTGTTGCAAGCTTTGTAGATCGGCTATTTTCGGCAAGCAACATACAGTTGTACAACTAACATTCTTAAGTCCTAACTAACGTATGTTTATTTTTTATCCTCATCAATACAGCTGATCCGGAGTGGCTTTGAAGGCATCTACGACCTGATATTTAGACTGCTCTTCGGCAAGAGACAGCCAGCCCTCACATTAGAGGACCCAAACATAAAGGTTGCACTACGGATGATAGACAAACAGGTGAATATATATCTGCATGTATACACCTGTGTAAGATGATATTATTGCTGCATCCTATCCTGGGACAGGGTGTCCTGTCCCAGGATAAGAACCTGCATCTTCCTAATGAGAGAACACATTACTGCTGCTCTTCCAAGACGGAACGGAACCCCCCCCCCCGCTTCTAATCTTCAGGGGAGATTTTGCTCTTCAGGCAGTACTCCTTGTTAGTCGGTGCGCTTACTGATGAACAAACTTCTGGGATTGCAGTTTTAGTAACGTTGCTTTCCTGTAGAGAACAATAAATGTTTACATGTATGTTGGCACACATTTGGTGAATGATTTAACGCCTTGGTTTTTCCGATTTGCTTGCTGCTTTTACAGATTGTCAGCCATGACACGAGGAAGTTTCGTTTTGCTCTGCCGTCTCCGGAGCACGTCCTTGGACTCCCCATCGGTTAGTATTTCCGATTCACTGGGAGACTTGAATATTGATTTCCAAGATTTAAAGTAAAGGTACTTTAATAGCTGGCCAGGACATGTTCTAGAGCATTGGTTCTCAAAGTGGGGTCCGGGGACCCCCAGGGGTCCTTGAGGGAGTTCCAGGGGGTCCCCAGCTAAATGATAGATAGATAGATGGGAACCAAATTGACCCTTATGGGTCTGTAACTCTGAGAGTGTACAAATGGAACCAAATGGACCCCCAGGGGTCCTTGAGGGAGTTCCAGGGGGTCCCCAGCTAAATGATAGATAGATAGATGGGAACCAAATTGACCCTTATGGGTCTGTAACTCTGAGAGTGTACAAATGGAACCAAATGGACCCGTTAGTTCCATTTTGTACACTCTCAGAGTTAAATTAACATGGATTTTACAATATAAACTGGGGTCCCAGAGATAGAAATGCCATTAAATGGGGGTCCGTAGCCTAATGCATGTCAAACTGGGGGTCCTTGAAAGTAAAATGGTTGAAAATCACTGCTAGAGCCGTAAAAAATCTTCTCTTATGGGGGTCCTTGGCATATCTTTTCAAATGGGGGTCCGCGGGCTAATAAGTGTCAATTTGGGGGTCCTTGACATGAAAAAGTTTGAGAACCACTGCTCTAGAGGCCCCTCGTGCCCTGTTGTCCATGGCTGATAACTTGTATTCTTCACAAATCTTCATCAGGCAGTACTCCTTGTTAATCATCGTCCTACTGGTAAATAAGTTGTGGAACACTTGACATTAATCCTTTCGTCTGTGTTGTTACTTCCAGGTCAGCACATCTACCTGTCTGCCAAAATCGACGGAAAGCTGGTCGTTCGGCCATACACACCTGTGTCCAGTGACGATGACAAAGGCTACGTGGACCTGGTGGTGAAGGTAGAGCGACTTCAGAGCAACTTTATTCTTTCTTTTTTTCTATTTGTGCTAGGAATAATATCCATACATTTCTCTAAATCAAATTTTCCCATTTGTATCCAATTCTCAGATTTACTTCAAGGATGTCAATCCCAAGTATCCAGAAGGTGGCAAGATGAGTCAGTATTTGGAGAGCCTCAAACTCAATGACACGATCGATTTCAGAGGGCCCAGTGGCCTGCTGGTCTACCAGGGCAAAGGTGAGAGGTGTGACTGTGTGCCATGTACAGTATAGCTTTCATAAGTAACTTAACGATGTCTAGTGAGTCAACTCATTTACCAACTTTAGAATGGCTGATATTCCATACATTACATACATTTACAGTCAGCCACAGAACACTCATTGCACTTTCTTGGGGGGATTCTCCTCCGTGGAATTCTAATTTGTCGTACTTACCCTATAATTAATAGCTACAACTGGAGGTCAGCTCTTGCTAATTAGTATCGGATCCCTTGAGTTCTGGAAAAAGTGCATATTTAGTCAAATATCTCCTCTTTTCCACGAGATTCTCACTGACCCCGTTCTCTGTACACGACGAGACGACATTCATAGCGACACTAAACACGTGTAAACTTCTTCAATGAGCACGTACATAACTCACTTGACTTTATTTATTTCCGGGACAGTGCACGTTAATGAACATTTCAATCCATGCACATGATTTCATGTAAATATCCCGGATTTAGCTAGAAGCTCATTTCCATCCATGGTCCCACACACAAATAGTGACAAATATGACATGACAAATAGAGAAAAAACGACATAAAACTGCCTATAAATAAAAAAACATACCTAATTTAAGCCTAACTAACAACTTTAATACCTAGTCAATAGAAAAGCTAAACCTATTTTGACACATCTAAGATTTAAAATGTATCAATGTTTGAGACTTTTTTTTTTTTTTAGTAATTGCACCCGGTAATTTGTGATGATGTACGTGCTCATGGAAAGGAATATCAGCGATTCTAGGACTTAATATCTTACGTATTGCGGCTGTCTCCCAATAGGTACATTTGCTATCCAAGAGGATAAGAAGAAGGATAAGAGGATATCCCCAGCTGTGATAAAGAAAGCCACACAAGTGGGCATGATTGCTGGAGGAACAGGTAAAGGCCTCATTCAGAAAAGCTCCTTTTCCACAAACACGTAGCCATCCACAGCCGAACCATTTGTGATTTTACAAAAAATAGTTTCTTCACTCCCGAGAATGATAGTCTCTGTTGTTGCTTGATATTTCAAAAGCAAAGCATCATTTCACAATCGTTTCTCAAATTATATGAAGTGATGATGTTGCATCATTTATTCAACACTTTGTTAGAACATTGTTTAATGTTGTGGTGTCTGCCTTTTGATTCAGGGATCACTCCCATGCTGCAGCTCATCACAGCTGTGGTGAAGGATCCTCAGGACACCACAGTGTGTCACCTCCTCTTTGCCAACCAGGTGAATTTCACCAGCATGCATGACAGAGATATTTCACAATTAAATTCATTTGAAAGGAATCGGTTCCAATGACCACATATATTTGTGTAGAGGTCAACATTTGGTGGACTTTGACATGCAGATATATTCATGCGATCCCAGGGGGTGGGGGAGCAGAAGTAGTAGTAGAGGCTGTCACATATAATTCTGCTCTGCCAGAATATACCTATTAGAGATGCGCGGATGGGTTTTTTTGTCACCCAAATCCGCGTTAACAAGTTCATTATCCATCCGCCATCCACCCGCGGTAATTATATCATCCTATTTATAGATCCGCACCAACCGCACCAAATAATTGTTATTTTCCTGACGTTAGTTTTCTTATAAACAATGTCACTCACCACTGTCGCGATGCAGTGACTGTATACAATCCACAACCATGGTAACTACAAGCGCACGTCTTCATTCAGTTCATTGAGTTACTTTCGCTTTCAACCACTTTGTTGCCATGTCGGCTTTTTATAAGCTTTTTATAAGCGACTTTTGTTTGGCACTTGTTGTGGGCTTGTTTTCATAGACCTGGCTGCTTATTTCTCTCTCAAGTTGTCGCAACCTGGCAACACTGGCCGGCTGCAAAGCAACATGTAGTGAGCGGCTATTTTGTGCCTGGTGTAAAATGACGTAATATTAAAATACTACAAACGCACACAGTGAAATTTAGTGCTTTTTAAAAGCTATTGTAGGTCTATAGATTGATATCATTAATTTAATTCCCGCATTATTTCACCCGCGGTTTATCCAATATTAATTAATCATTATATTTGATTGACCCAAATCCACCCAAACTGCGGTTAACTGCGGCAACCGCGGCTAAAACCGCGATCCGCGCATCTCTAATACCTATGTATATACATTTAAACTCAGTAAGTCGTGAGACAGGAGTAGATAATTAACTTGATTTAATAGTTCATTCCTGCTACCAATCGTACAATGACAATGTTGTGAAATTTCACATGACAATTTCTGGTGTGACCAGGCCTTTTGGCAAATTCCATTAAAATATACTGGCAAAAATTGCCTTGGTGGCACTAGTGCAGAGACATTGACAATTAGAAGCACAATAACATACAGGAAAACTTCTCAACAATAAGTTCACAACTAAGAATGATTGTGTGTCATCGTCTGCCATTTGCTTTCTGATAGTAAATAGAGGCCACCCTCGGGCGAGTTACTAAAAATACCACAACTGCCCCACCCTACTTGTACACTTACAGACTGAGAAAGACATCTTGCTTCGACCAGAGTTGGAAGAGATTGCCGCCGTCAACCCTGACCGCTTTAAACTGTGGTTCACTGTGGACAAAGCACCTGAGGGTAAGAAAAGCTACTGTGGACCAGTAGTTCTTTGAAGGTGTTCCAGGGGGTCCCCAGCTAAATGATTTAATAACATAAAAATTAGTTTGACCACTTTTACCCTATATGCAGTAGCTATTTGAAAATAACTAATCTGCAGTTCCGGCGATGTGTTGTAAGCTTGTAGATCTGCCATTTTCAAATAAATCTTGAAAGAAATGTGTAAAATTGGGAATATATTTTTAATCCAATGCTGCTCTAATCCAGAATAGACGAATACATCAGCAGCCGCTAGAGATTATGCAGCTTCAATGACTGTTGAGGGAATAATAATGATGATAATACATACGATTTCTATAGCGCTCTTCTAGGTACTCAGTCGCTTTACAGAGCAGGAATCAAACTTGTGACCTTTCTGTGGACCAGTAAAACTACCCTGTTGCATTTTACTTTGTTTGACGTTTGTGTCTGCTCAAACCCCACCCCGTCTATTTCAGACTGGGAATACAGCGAAGGCTTTATCAGTGAAGAGATGGTGAGGGACCACCTGCCTCCACCCAGCGACGACACCCTCATCCTCCTGTGTGGACCTCCTCCTATGATCCAGTTTGCCTGCAACCCCAATCTGGATAAAGTTGGCCACTCAAACAGCCAGAGGTTCAGCTTCTAGAGGTTTTTAGCACTGAGCTTCGATATGTCGGTTTTTCAATACCGAAGAGTAAGACTCCACCTTGGGGCGAATAATGGGCGCCTCGTGGTGTAAACATATCCAACCCTAAAGCATTTAAGCACTCTTCTTGCTGCGGTTGTAATTGCACTATATATTTTTGAATTCAAGTTGGACCATTTCATGTTGATATTGAATGTTAAAGCCAAATTATACTTTGGTAGCGGTTTGGGTTGTAACTGTAGTTATGCCATGATGTACAGTAACTCCAAATATTAGTGAGATATCTTCACTAATCTGACAACGTTGATTAGAAATGTATAATTTAATTGTCTCATTGTTTGGTTACTAGAGTCCCCACCGCGTTCTGCTCCCCTGGTTTTTAGGGGACTCATTCAATCTCGATACGTCAATAATTTCCTGGGGAAAAAAATAATACTAAATGTTTGAAGCTTGACAGTTGTGAGTCACAGGCAAAATAGAAATCGCACAGTTGCAATAATGACACAATTTAGACGCATGATCTAAAAGGGCATAAACACTGGAAAAACTATTAGACACATCTTTATTAACACATTGGGTGCCAGAATTTTATAATAACAGAATACGTTCGGTGCCGGGAATCTCACCGTTAAGCTCCATTGTGCTGTTTAAAGCTGTAGACTCCATGACGAGCAATCCATGGAAAAAAAAGCATGCCTCCATTTTACCCGATGATCCTGGCTAACGGCTGGAACGATAACATCTCTCACGCGAGTAAGAATGGCGGAGCGATCGATCGCGGATGCAAATGTTGTTTTCCCCAGCGAAAAAAGGCTTCGGAGTTATAGGCGTTTTAGAGAAGGAAATAGACCGGAAGCGGATAGGGAGCCATGTTTTTGACATGGTGATCCATCTGGCCCTTCCTTCTCAGAATCGCCTAGGGTGATCCCAGAGCTGCTCTAGCCCCTCCCGCATGGAAATAAACGAAAAAAACAAAAAGATAAAACTCACGTTTATATACGGGTTTTTAGGAAAGTTGGCACTCCACGGGTGTATTTAAAAGGGATAAAAAGTATTATCATAAATTGTTAGAATTTGCTTTGTTTACATTTGTTATGTGCTAAAAGAGTGACTTTGAGACCTATTTAACTGTACAATGTAATGAGAATATTTTGGAATATACATTTCTAATTGACAGAACACCAACTGAAGGTGGTTAAGTAGAAAATCAACAGTCTCTGCTTCACACAGGTTCATACTTGATACTGATTACAGCATTAGTTTAGAACACTGACTGGAAGCTGCTAGGTCAAACTGGGCCAAGCGCAGTGTGTTGTTCACGCAACACACACTGCGCTAGAGATCATTCAGGTACAGTGGTGCATGGGAATTATTGGAGCTGATTTATGGCAAGTTAACTACATAAGCCAAACCTCTACCAAAGTGTCATTTTGTTTCAAGGATGAAAGTGGTTGGTAACCATAGGAGCATTGTTTGGCAATTGAGGTGTAATGTAATAGTTCAGTGTTTGCAAGTGTTCTCAATACTGGCATTTGACACAATCATTGTCTCTGCGTCTTGAGCTGATTATTGCAGACCACATGTTGTGGTTAACCAAATCTATTGCCCCTCGTCTGTCATTTTGCTATTATATATATATATTCTAAGTATTGAGAGTTCTCAGTGCCTTAATGTTTGCAAAGCTTTATTTGTGAAACAACTCTTTTTATGCATTGTTTTGAGCACTTGTTTCATCTATGTCAAGTCACACTACGTCGATATTAAAATATTGTGTGTAGTTGAAGCGTTGTACCTACAGTATGGGCTAAGCACCAGTATGCCATACATTTGAAATGTGTTGCTAAAACAGGTTATGTTTTGAATTTGGTTGCCATCTGAATGTGTTTATTCTGTCTGTTGACTATAACCCCTAAATACCACTGAAGTTGTACATTTGTTTATGCAACCTGTTTGTCACCTTATGTTGTAATAAAGGTCAAGTTCTCCATCTTAAAATGATATAACGGAGTATGTCGGAACCTTCCACAAAATTACAGAACGTTTTAGCATTTGGTTATCACACATTTTAGGTTATGCCCCTTGTTTAATCTGACTGTCCACTGGCTGATCGGCTGGCTGATCGATCGATCCTCTGGGCCAAAGTGTTGACTATACGCATGGGTGCTCCTATGAATGATTCTGAAACTCAGTCCCTCAACTCTCTTGATTGCCAAGGGGCAGTATTGCTCATAGGAATGTTGGAAGCTCAGCTGCAATGTTGTGACATGCTGGACTGCTGTTGAGAGAGAGAAAAGGGAGACCAGGGGTCCCAGCACGTTGTGAGCTTGTAGAGTTTTCGGCGAAGAGATTTGATGTAGAGGGGGAAAGAGCAGGGAAAGTATTGAGTGTTTATAAGAGGTTAAATGTCAGAACTATTCATTACCCAATAATGCTCACTACGATACTGACTAAACTATGATACTATGATACTGACTAAACTATGATTCTATGAGTAGAATCATAGCCACGGCTCACTGATATGCAGCCACGGCCATTCATGTTAATTTGCTAGTTCCTTGAGTTTTTGATATGCAAATCAGAATGGCAGTATTTGATTGTTCGGTGAAGGTGGGGGGGTTATTTCTGAAAGAACTGTTTAGCTAACCTTTCACAGAAAGAAATTCAAAAGTGCTGGAGCATTTCAACTTAACTACTAACTGAGGGCTAACATACAAATGAACGGTACATTACTAAGACACCTCTGTAACATGTGGCTTAGTGATGGTGTGGTGGTCTAAGCATCAGACTCATTGCAGAGATTCCATGTTCAAATCCCAATCCTTTTATAGGTCTGGAGTATTTCAATTTAAATTGACAAACTTGAGGACAGTCAGGGTATGATTATACAATATTAACAGATAAGATAAATAATTAATGAAGTGTTGTGTTGGTGTTGATTTTATTTTTCAGGGCTGGATTTTGTCAGCACCTGTAATTACCTTATTTTTGGCATACAGGTTGGGAGAAGCCATCTAAAACTTTAATTTTCAATAAATAAATCCATAATTCAAGCTGCGTCCAACCGGGGAAACTCCCCCCTGTCAGGTGACAAGAAGGTCAGTTGGCTCTCATGCATTGAAGGAGGCATGAGCTCGACCCTGGGCTCCCTAGGCTGTGGGGGGAGTGTAGCGCCCAGGATCACTTAGAAAATTGGCACTGGGTGTAGAAAGGGTTACAAAATCGTGGGATAAAAACGTTTTATAAAAAAAATCTCCCACTGTGCGCACAAACAACGGACGTCCATACGACGTCCAAATCAGAGCTATGTAACCACCAACCAACCTAGGCGTCCACACAACGTCTATACGACGTCCAAGTCACACCTATGTAACCACCAACCAACCAGACGTCTACACAACGTCCGAATTCGACAGCCATACGACGTCAGCTGCGAAAAGACGTTGAACGATATGGCGTTCCTCTGTAACATGAAAAATGAGTAAAGAAATGGTAGAATTGATTGATTGATTGAATACTTTATTTAGAAAAGACATGGAAACAGTACATGGAAGTAAAATTCACAATACAAGGTCCTCGCTCAAAAAAGCACAGTGGCGTATTTAAAATGAGGGTGAGAGCGCCGAATCCTAACCACTAGACCAGAGGGAAATACATTTTTACTCAAGGCCCAAAAGAGAAATTTGATGTCCCAAGACTCAAGACCCAAAAGAGTCTTGAGTCGAACCAATTACTCCAGCGGAGACATCAAATTTCTCTTTGGGCCTTGAGAAGACTCAAGGCCCAAAAGAGAAATTTGATGTCTCCGCGGGAGTAATTGGTTCGACTCAAGACCCAAAAGAGAAATTTGTCTCCCCGGAATCATAAGAGGAAGTAAAATGTATAATAAGCAAGAAAGGAAACATGGCCGCAATAAATGGATCCAGGGAGAAAGCGTGGCAAAGTATTGCTGACAAATTAAATGCAAAAGTGGTCAGGAATGTGTCAAAAACAAAAAAATCTCCATGAATTCAAGGCTTCATGGAGTGTGTAATTGATAGAAAATAAGTATTTTGTGGGTGAACTATTCTTTTAAGTGTCTTGTTCAGGGACACTTTGACACATTGCTGAGGCCTGGGATTGAACCTGGGATTTATGGCTTGACAAAATTAGGATTTAGAAGACATCTGTAGAATCCCAGAAGCAAAGACCCGAGACATTGTTATATAAATGTTCGCTTTAACAAGATATACATACTCAAAGATTTGCACACGTTGTTTCCTCGTAATGGAGCCCAGAGGGCGCATACAGTATACAATGAGAAGAGGATGGGACCCAGGATTGACCCCTGGGGGACCCCGCAGGAGAGGGGGGCGGAGGAGGATGAGGTGTTTTCAGGCAAACATGTTCACAGTAAGATGAACATTTTAAAGTTTGAATGGGGTTTCTAGGTGTACGTATGTAGGACTAGTAGCCTGCCAAAGTTTGCACTTTTTTTCCCTTTAAATGTGTAGTTTGACCTTTATTATTTCAGAGTGCTCCAGCAATGACAAAAAGTCATAATAGGACTTGAACATGGATTCTCTGTGCTGAAACTCAGACCATTAGACCACAACACCATCACTCAGTTAACCTCAACATGTTGTCACTTAGCACTCGTGAAGTCTTGCTTTGTATGTTAGGGTTCACAGTTAGTAAAGTTGAAATACTCCAGCATTTAAAGCTTCATTATGTAACATTCCAGTTCGACCACGCATTTGTCTTTTAGTGCTTTTGAGTTTTTCTCTTGTAGTTTAGCTGGCAAAAATTAACAATGGAAACTCTCTACTGAAAGACTGAGTATTACTATACCATTACTTAGTCGCTGCAGAACCATGGAGCGGCACGTCAAGTCACCTCGGACTCACCTGCCTGACCCCATTGAGAGCAGCAGCAAAGAAAAGCCTCAACAAGCCCTGAAAAGTTGATGCAGAGAACCGGCACTTTAACCCAAAATGGACGGATGCTTTCGCTTTCATTTTACCATCTCATGCAAATTCAATACTGTGTTTAATTTGCCAGAAAACAGTATCAGTTGTTCAGATAATATAAGGCGCCAATTAAAGACAGAAGTCATCAAGTATCATTAAAAGGGACAGTGCATCCCCAAAATGACACTTTTCTTTCGATTAGTCACCCCATGGAGACTTGAATTCATGGATATTTTTTTGTTTCTGTCGTATTCCTAAGCCAATAATTTGATGACCGGCAGCGGTTCCGGTAGGAGACACAAAGAGTGCGAAGGAATGCGACAAAACCTAAAAAATATCCATGAATTCAAGTCTCCATGGGGTGACTAATTGAAAGAAAAAAATATTGTTTGGGGGTGAACTGTCCCTTTAATGTTGTCATTTAATCAACTGGCCCCTGGCCCCTTGCCATTTTGGTAATGTGGCCCACAGGTTCAGCTATTTGAGTATCCCTGCACTAAACCCTTAACTGCTCCTCAGTGGGAGACTAGCCTGGGCAGCATTCCTTTTCGGGTATATGATCCGGTCGGGAGCGGAAGTAGCCCTACGTCACCGGGCGCGTCATCCGCGTCATCAGTCGACCGGATCGCGACAATCCGGAAAGACGTCACCCCAAAATAGGTCCGTCCAAATAAAATCCTTGATGCGGCGTAGTTTAGCTTATTCTTTAAATATAAATGTGAGTGTACTTTCCGGAGACTATTTAGCGTCTGTATTATCCGTATTATCCCACGCGGAAATTCGATTCCATTTAAATAGGGATTGGGGAACCAAAACAAAGCGGCACCGCTAAACCGGATCGCGACAATCCGGAAAGAGGATTTTTTTTTTTCCAGTAGGCGTGGCCTAGACCGGATCATATGGGTCTTTAGTAACGCATACCAGGCTTTCCTCCGAGGTGGAAAGACTGGTGACGCGAGGTTAGTGGGAGACAAACTGAAGTGAAGATGATAAACAGACTATTAAATCCATGTGGGATTTAATAGTTCTATTATTATTAGAAGGGTGGGGTGTTGCTGGTACTTTTTATTGGAATAACGTGTTCTTTACACGGGCTACGTCCAACCGGGGAAACTCCCCCGTCAGGTGACAAGAAGTTCGGCCCTGGGCTCCCTAGGCTGTGGGGGGAGTGTAGCGCCCAGGATCACTTAGAAAATTGGCACTGGGTGTAGAAAGGGTTACAAAATCGTGGGATAAAAACGTTTTATTAAAAAAAAAAGGTTATAATGCATTACATACCCGACCAGTCATTTTATACTTTGGCTATTCAAAAATCATGACAATTTGTGCAAATCTTTGAATATATACATTTCTAAAGCGAACACTTTTACCTCAAATCTTTGCTTCTGGAGGTCCCTGGAACTAAATATTTTGAGATGGGGGTCCGCGGCCAAATACATATCATTTTGGGGGTCCTTGACATGAATACGTTTGAGAACCACTGATTATAGAATAGAAATGACTTGAACTTCAGGTGATCTGTTCAAAGTTGTCAACTGTTGTGCGTTTCAGTGAAATTGTTAAGATAATTAATCAGTTTGAGTGTGAATAATATGGACTTTCATGATCAGCAGGACACCTCAGACCCACACTGGCACAGACAGCACAATGGTCAAACGTTGCAATTCCTCACACTATAATCATGGGAATCATCATTTTGTTACAACTCATGATGATGAAGCCGCAGATGTTGCCAGTGCCACAGCAGTCTGGGATGGTTAAGGGAGCTCACGCAGCTGTTTGGCAGAGCAGTGCACTGCTTGCAAATATCCCAAAGGGCCTTCACACCAGTGACAGAGGCTAATGAGATAAACTGCTGCCATTTTTGTTGTAGTAGCAAAGGTGACAGACAATTCTCTGGAGAACCCAATTACTGTGGG
The DNA here is from genome assembly GCF_963280865.1 of Gymnoscopelus braueri. Classification (NCBI taxonomy): domain Eukaryota; kingdom Metazoa; phylum Chordata; class Actinopteri; order Myctophiformes; family Myctophidae; genus Gymnoscopelus; species Gymnoscopelus braueri. Next base: position 22,368,740 of record NC_137625.1, read on the forward strand.
TTGCTGCAGGATGACAGCTTTGTTAAAATAGTCCCAAAATACAGTAAATATCAAATCTGCCCATTATTCAATTTGGAAGGGTGTATGAACAGGTCAGTGGATACCTAGACCTTTCTATGTTAATGCTAGTAGTCCACCACCAACCAGTTAAACCAATAACAGGGAATACATAATTAAATTCTGAAACCTTTTAAAGGGGAAATCCACCCATTTTCAATATTTAACTATGTCATTAATATAGCATAAAGGAGTTGTGTGGAAATAAGAAAAAATTAAAAAAATAATTAACATTGCAAAAAAATGTAACATTGCAAAAAAATTAACATTGCAAATTACACCATGATGAGTCATCACAGTGTAATTTGCAATGTTAATTTTTTTGCAATGTTACATTTTTTTGCAATGTTAATTTTTTTTTTAATTTTTTCTTATTTCCACACAACTCCTTTATGCTATATTAATGACATAGTTAAATATTGAAAATGGGTGGATTTCCCCTTTAAGTGGGTGTGTTGCCAAGACTGAACAAAGGCAATCTTCTAGATATCCTAATGTCTCCATTAAACAAGTGAAGTCAAAGCAGGCTTGGCCGAAGAGATTGTTTGTTGCTGTGGCCTTTTCTGGTGTAAACAGCGAGGTTTAGAAATGTAAGAGCAAAAACATAACAGTTAAGGTTAACCTAATCTCTCAAGAACAGATTCTGCTCTGCGTTAGAATCTGTCGTGAAGGTTCGTCAAAACGTGTGCACACTGTGTGGGCATGGGCGTGCCTGCAGGCCGCGCTTTACCCAATCAAATGTAGTGGGCGGGATTTACGTGTCCGCTGATCCTTCCCTACTCGAAACAAGCCGAAACTAATTTAACAATAGCGTCCGCGGAGCAGACAAAACCACGGAAAGATATTCACATTTTAACTTGCTCTTTCATCATAGAAACAAGTGGGCTTATAACCAAAACGATCCATGTTCTCTGGGAGAAGTGGTGTTAGTGTTCCGTGTAGAAATATTGTTAGTGGGAATGAAAACATAGTCGCACCACCCGGAAGTGCAGCGTGAAGGCAGACTCAAACCCCGGTTTCCTTTGCGCATGTGTGCTGCGCTTTCATTGTCCCAGAGCCAACATTAGATAGCACAAACAGCAGAGGGCGCTGTTTTTCATTCTCATTTGGCTTTGGGTTCCCAGATTGAGGTTAACCTGTCAAACAACCAACTATAAAGGCAGTTTAGCAAAACAAAACAAAAACAATCTCCTTAACCCTTCCCGGCTACTGTATGTCAGTAATGGGCAGATGATTCAGTAAATATGCATTTTCAATTTTTTATTAACAAAATCTTAAAAAATAGAACCGTACATTGTCTTTTATGATATGGCTATGGCTTACATAATAATACCTTTGGTCTATTAGAGAGTAAGAAAAACCTACTCGCAATCATCACATTTCCGCAATAACGCAGGGCAACTTGAGTACCAGAAATCATAATTCATGTGCCTGGGACACGTGAAAATAATGTGTCCAATACATTTGAACAAGAACACTGATACTGTCACAGGCACAATACTGAGGGTGAGTCTGTCATAGAGTAGTAAAAATAAGTCCTAAATGGGGACGATGCAAAAGAACTTACTGTATGTGAACATAAAAAACAAAAACAAAAAAACATACACACTCATAATTAAAATCAATGCGCGAATACATACATAAATGTATTAGATGCTGCGTTTTAAGTTCATGCAGTACAATTTCTGACAGCTTCAATAAATATAAATGGTCAAGGCTACGGTTGTTTTTGAGAATGCTACATGACAGCAGGAGAGACATTACTATAATAGCAGAGGTCTCAAAGGTTCTTGAAAAACAATATGTCACTAATAGGCAAAAGGTTTTGGGGAATGGTTTTGGCACAGTTTCACAATGGTAGGTTAGCATAGCAACTGTGGCTCAGTCTGTCCTTCACACTTGGCAGGCATCCTGTACCACGCTAGCCTCAGGGAGGGCAGTCAGGCATCCTGTACCACGCTAGCCTCAGGAGGACAGTCAGGGATCTCCCGGAAAAACTGGTCATCTGTCAGCATGCTCTGCAACACATAGCGGGAACTCAGACCTCATCTAAAACCACTGTTTCCCAATCCCTGACACTACATCCATACCTGTATCAGTGGTGGAAGAAGTACTCAAAATGTTTTACTTAAGTAAAAGTATCAATACCGCAATGTAGAAATACTCTGTTACAAGTAAAAGTTCGGTATTCAACATTTACTTGAGTAAAAGTACAAAAGTATTGGCATCAAAATGTACTTAAAGTAAGAAAAGCAAAATAATTCATTATCCATTTCACAAGTTTTCAAATGTATAAAATGTATAAAAATCGTTTGAAAATAGCAGATCTACAAGCTGACAACACGTCGCATCGCGACGTGTTGTCAGCTTGTACATCAGCTATTTTTAAATAGGGCTGAAGTGGTTTTGTAATAATAATCACAATTTAACTAAAGTACCTCAGAATTGTACTTAAGTACAGTACTTAAGTAAATGTACTTAGTTACTTTCCACCACTGACCTGTAGTTATGCAGGTTTTTGTTATTAGACTTCATTTTGGTCCGTTTAGTTTTTTCTTGCTATATATATTATTCAAAACAAGTGTTAAGTGTCGTGTGCGAGTACGTGAGAGCATTTTAGGGTGTGTGAGTACAGTATGTGAGAGAGCATTTTAGGGTGTGTGAGTACAGCATGTGAGAGAGCATTTTAGGGGGTGTGAGTACAGTACGTGAGAGCATTTTAGGGTGTGTGAGTACAGTATGTGAGAGAGCATTTTAGGATATTTTACCGTCAGATTGTTGATACCCTCGGAGAAAGCTCCTATCTGTCTAACTGTCCCCTCCGAGTCTTCCATCTACACAGGAGAACACACAGACTTCAGCATCAAAACAAGTGGAGAACACAAAATGGAGAACACTTGTTACAAGAGACAATTCTTAGGCAAGAGTACCGTGTGAAAATCGTCGTGCATCAAAAGCACATTATAGTGGTGGGAATTATCGTTCATTTCAGTGACGACTCAAGTTATTTTGTTCAAATGATCCATTCACCACTTCCTGTTCCGCCCTCTTCACGTATTTCAGTCCAATGACAAAAGAGGAACGTCTCTCTTCAGCCAGTCAAAATGTTGCATTTTGCCACCGACTGACTGAACCTCGCATCAGTGTTGATTTTGACAGCACCTTTTGATTTAGTTTTAGTCATAGTCTTTTGAATAAAATTCCATTTAGTTTTAGCCATATTTTAGTCATCTGAAATGTTTTAGTTTTTGTCTAGTTTTAGTCGACTAAATATCATAAGATTTTAGTCGACTAAATCTACAGTTGATTTGTATTTTGGCGGTGCCTTGAAGGTGTCCTAACGGCTGATTTTACACTTGGTTGCATGCTGAAAATAGCAGATCTACAAGCCCACAACGCGTCGCAGCGTTGTAGATCTGCTATTTTCAGAGCGCAACTCCCGAGCGCAATCAAACATAAAATGTCTTAGTTCTACTGGATCTCTTCTCCACTAGTACCTCTCATTTTAGTCTAGTTTTTATTTTAATTTCAATATATATAATATATAATATATTTAGTCTTAGTTTTAGTCATCATAGCTTTAGTTTTTATTTAGTTTTAATTTAGTTTTCGTCAGTGAAAAAGGGTAGTCGACCAACATTTTTCATCATAGTTTTAGTCGACGAAAATCAACACTGCCTCGCGTCACCAGGCCTTCCACGCGGAAGGAAAACGAACGACTCGAGGAACGGCAACGTTTGAGGAAGTAACCGAGATCGTTCCCATTCACACAGAAGACAGAATCTTTTCGAAGCGAATCGGTCGCAAACGTCACAACGCGAATAATTACTAATGCTTTGACCTGTTTTTATAAGCGGTCACACATTGAACATCTACTGCCCAATTTATACTTTGTTGCGTTCTGTGGCACGAGAAAAGAAATACGTTGTTATTTTTTGGTGCACGACACCGGTGCGCATCCGAGCATAAACCACCCTTAAAGGGCAACTCACCCATTTTCAACCTATCCTCATATAATTGGTCCTCACTAATGCTCATGATAAAATGGTTAAAACATTTTCTACTTGGTCTGTGTCTCATAGGAGGGCTGTGAACACTTCAGAAACCTGCCTACCAGTGGCATCATCGTTAGGCAGGTTTTTAATTAAATTTTATTAACGCGAGAACAATTGCTTCCATCATAGCATGCCAACTTTCCAGGAATAGAAAGGCTGCCGTTTCTATTAGTTACTTTGGATTCCCCATCGATGATGTCACTGGTAGGCGGGTTTTTGAACTGCCCACAGTCCTCCACAAACCAAGTCGAAAGAAATTGTACCATAATATAATGAGCATTAGTACCAACTATATGAAGATAGGTTGAAAATGGGTGAAGTCGTCCTTTAACATTGGCCATTCCCCAGATGGTACCTGGTTCATTCTGTTACAAATCAGTGTTGATTTTGACAGCAAATTTTGATTTAGTTTTAGTCACATTTTAGTCATCTGAAATGTTTTAGTTTTTGTCTAGTTTTAGTCGACTAAATATCATAAGATTATAGTCGACTAAATCTACAGTTGATTTAGTCGACTAAATTGTATTTTGCCGGTGCCTTGATGGCGTCGTAATGGCTGATTTTACACTTGGTTGAGTGCTGAAATTAGCCGATCTACTAGCTCACAACGCGTCGCGCTGCGACGCGTTGTGAGCTTGTAGATCTGCTATTTTCAGAGCACAACACCCCGAGCGCAACCAAACATAAAATGATCTCTTCTCCACTAGTCATTTTAGTCTAGTTTTTATTTGTTGACGAAATTGTCAATATATTTAGTCATAGTTTTAGTCATCGTAGCTTCGTTTTATTCAGTTTTTATTTAGTTTTTATTTAGTTTTCGTCAGTGAAAAAAGGTAGTCGACCAAAAATTTTCGTCATAGTTTTAGTCGACGAAATCAACACTGCGCTGTACCTGTTCCAGTCTGTCAAGGTTATCATCATAGATCCTGAGACCCCTCTGGAAGCTGCTGTTCTTGGGCATCTCCACGTTCATGGGGCAGACGTACTCCTCACTGTCCTCCTGCCGCTTTCTCCTCAGGGTTCCAAAGCCACCGAAGGAGAGCCTTCTGGGCTGAAGAAGCAGAGGGAACGGAATTCAATGGAATGTCTGAGAAACGGAGCCATAAAACCCGCTCTCATGCTGTTGACATCAATAAATACACACACACACACTGGGGTGAATATAGAGCAAAACGCCAGTCATCAACTGACAACTGTGGAAACCAAAAGGCAGGGAGAGCACTGGAGTACAACAGGAAGTGTGTTGTTCTTGTGGTTAAGTAAAGATTATATTCTTAATGATTATTTGATGTCAATAACTTTTTCAAAGCATGATTTTTTCTATATACAAAAAAATATATATATATATAAATATATTATATACTGTATAAAAAATATCAATTTGGTTCATTGATAAACTAAATTCATTAGTCGGATTAACGATTTAAGCCCCAAAAATAGCCGATCAACAAGCTCACGACAACGTGTTGTGAGCTCGTAGATCTGCTATTTTTGTTATTTAAACAAACTCAAAGACGGAAATGCCGATTTTCCTGTCTTTCCCCTGGAGTCGATATTTTATATTTTTTCATAATCGTTCAACACATTAAGTGCCAGAGTTTTATTAAAACAGGGTACATCTAGTGATGGCATTCTTTACCATTCACGCTGATATGTTTAGCGCTGTAGTGGCCACGACGAGGACGCGGATGTAAACAAAAGGGTGCGTGTACGATGGTCGATGGTCCTGTCTAGCGCCTGGAACAATAACTCTAAATATCTCTCTCGCGCACCGAAAATGGCTCGTTTTCACCACTGTAAAAGGTTAAGGAGATCCGGAGGATTTTTATCAAGGAGATAGAATGGGAGTGGACGGAAGCCAGTTTTTTTGGCACCCATCCACATCTGTCCCTTCGATTTTAGAGGCACCATGGGTGATTCCAAAGTTGCGCTAGGGGGCGCCCCTTATGGCACTCCACGCATGGCTTTTCAAAAACGGTCCGGACCATTTTTGGCACACAATGTGTTAACTGTTGCACTCTTTGTTTACATACCTTGACCTTGGCGGTGGCTGTGAGCACGGTGTAGTCTGGGTTCTCCAGGCAGTCCTGTTTGAGGCGCTGGGCCTCTGTGCCGACGAGCAGGTGGAAGTGCGTGGCCAGGTGGCGTCTCAGCAGGGTTTTGTTGGGAGGGATGTTGAGCAGCAGCGCCAGAGTTTCCACATTAAAGCGGGGCTCCAGCACCTTGGGGTGAAGCAGGTGGACATGGGAGAGACCGTCAGCAAAACGCAATAATAAAAATAAGTGCTTGAATGCCTATTACAAGGGGTTAACACTTAACCGCTTCTTAACCCTTTAAGACGGGGAACACATCTGTGTGTCATTTTTTTATTTCGTTGGGCTATTCAAAAATAGCAGATATACAAGCTCATAGAGCGGCACCGAGTGCTGTATGAGCTTGTAGATCTGCTATTTTTGAAAAATCATGAAAAGTTGTGCAGATATTAGATTTTTTTTGTAACATTTGTAACTAAAATCTTTGCTTCTGGGGGTTCCTGGAATATTTTACAAATGTTCGCTTTAAAAAATATATAATCCAAGATTTTGCCACGATTTTTTCACAATCTTTCAAAAATAGCAGATCTACAAGCTTGTATGCTGTATCTGCTATTTTTGAATAGCCAAAGAAATCTAAAAATGACACACAGATGCGTCTTAACTCTTACAGTGCCAATGAAATAAAAAAAATATTGCGAACTGTGCCAACCTTTTTCTTTTTTTTTTCAAAGTAAAAAAAAGTTCTTAGGAAGCGAGATACAGCCTTTTTCAGTTATAGGTTAAACAAAGAGTGGATGGAGCTGCAAATCTTCAGATAATGATATCTTGGGTTCTGAACACTTAAAAAAACAACAAAAAAAAAACATTTTATTTATTTATTATTAATTTTTTTTAAACTCGGGATTTCTTGTTCTGGCACTGAGGGTATAACCCTAAAACTCGGGATAACTCGGGGCTTGGCACTGAGAGAGTTAATGGGTTAAGCCCAATATACATCGTTGCACAATGAGTAGCGAAAATTAGCGCACTGCACTAGCCCATGCTCCGGCCCTGGAACGCGGGGTTCGAGTCCGGCCCAAACCCAAGGGTTTGCAATTCATTAGCCCGAGCCCGACACTAAATTAATTTAATCTCTCTCTGACGTGTGCTTTCTATGATGCGCAAAGAACGCAACTCTTTGATGAGTGCTCACTCGAAAACCCCTTCAGGGTGATTATCCACCTCCGCTATCGTGTCGGTGGATAATCACCCTGTCGGGCTTTAAATTTCAATAATGACTACCTCCCCATACATTATCCCTTGCTTAGGCGATGAAATAATAATAATAATAATAATAAGGCCCACTCACCATGAGCCCTCCGTGCACACCACTGCCCCTCAGATTGGGGGCGTATTCTGCCAGGTCCACCGACCGCAGCCATTCCATGACTCTGTGGTTGGTCCACTGGGAGATCTCCGCTGGCGTGATGTTGTTCTGGATGAGAGACATGAAGTGAATATAAAGCCAAATGCAGGCGTGTTTAACCCTTTAAGGGTCTGTTACTCTGAGAGTGTACACATGGAACCAAATGGACCCTTAAGGGTCTGTAACTCTGAGAGTGTACAAATGGAACCAAATGGACCCGTGATTATTTTACAGTGTAGACTGGGTTTCCAGTTTAGTCTAGTTTAGTTATTCTCAACCTTTTTAGTTTCTTTTTAGTACAAAATTTTCCTTTTTAGTACAAATGGAACCAAATGGGTCCATTTGGTTCCATTTGTACACTCTCACAGTTACAGACCTCTAAAGGGTCCATTTGGACCCCTGGTGGTCCCCGGACCCGCCTTTGAGAACCAGTGTCATTGACGAACGGAGAAAGGTTCAAAGGTCATTCCTTTCAGCGGTTTCCTGTCGTGTGATTTTCTCTCCAGACGTTAGTTGATCATCAACAGGTTCAACTTGAAGCTCTTATTATGGTAAGATGATCATCTTTCTCTCATTTGTTACCAGACTATATTGTTTCTTATGTTAAGATGATCATCTTTCTCTCATTTGTTACCAGACTATATTGTTTCTTATGTTAAGATGATGATCTTTCTTTCATTTGTTACCAGACTATATTGTTTCTTATGGTAAGATGATCATCTTTCTCTCATTTGTTACCAGACTATATTGTTTACAGTAACTTTCTTGTCGTGGCATTATAGTTATAATATCACCAGGACAGACAGTATACCATCAGCAGCATGACGTTATGTCGTAGAGAACCGATTCTCTAGACCAGGGTTACTCAGAATTTTTCATGTCATGGACCCCCAAATTAATATGCATTTGGCCGCGAACCACCATCTGAAATTATTGTGTGCCCCGTACAAGATTGGTGCTGTTAAAATGTTTCAAAAATATTCAAAATTGTTCAAAGATCTTTTTTTCAAGATCTTTAGAAAATAGCAGATCTACAAGCTCACAAGCGAGTCACGATGTGACGGTGAGCGGCCGAGCGGCTGGGTATTGAACCCCGACCTCCAGGGCCGGATCTAACATATGGGCACTTTGGGCACGTGACCAGGGGTCCCTCTGCATGAAATGGTCCTCTGTGTTAGGAGAACACAGATTTTTTTTTGTTTTAGCTCCGCGAAAATATCACCCATTCTCTTGATCATGATATGATTATCCAATCGGAATTAAAGTCGTCATGAAATGGCTTTATTACTAACGTTTTTGCTAAGTTTAGCTCAGAAACGAGGGTGTGTTTTGATAACCAATCATAGTGTCAGCTGACTGTCCCGTTCCCTCCGAGCTATGGGATCGCTGGACTCACACACACTGCACTGATCAGAGCGCAGCTGAGGGACAGAGAGAGACTCAGGGGAGAAAATAATGCTGCAGCACTTCTGTACTGCATTGCTTATTCCTCACCTCCAATATTTTCAGATACATATTTGAATGTACTGTTTGAGTTTAAAACAAGTAATGCACCATTTTGAGTTGGATAAAGAACGTAGCAGACCAATTATGTCTCCCTAATTAAAATCAGGTGCGAGTGGAGGAACGTGCAGCTATGGGAATCAAACAGCTGAATGGAATCAAGATGTATTTATATCCATAAAGGCCAGGGGCGTGCTGGGACCAAAATTCATCTCTGGGGGGGGGGGGGGCGCGTTTTAACCCAGCAACCCTATGTAAATTACGCCACTGCTGAAAACCAAAGTACAGTATAAGTGTATACAGGGTATCTGCACATTTATAAAGTTATAATTAAGACTTTTATGACCTTTTTAATACCAAATTGGAAACATTTACAAATATTACATAAGAAAGAGGCAAATAGCCGATCTACAGGCTTGTAGATCAGCTATTTTCACAATATTTATCTGTGGAACCGAGTCAAACTAAATGTAATGCCTTCAATTCCAAGTGCTTGTGCATATATGACAAGCTCCCCCCCCCCCCCCATTATTTTGTTTTGGGGTGCCCATTTCAAATATGATTATTTTGGGGGTGCCCCATTTCAAATATGATTATTTTGGGGTGTCCTGGCCTGAAAAAAATGGGAACCCTAGATCTTTGTCATCACGCAGTACGTTTGCGTTTACAGGAAGTAAAAAAAAATCTAATTTGATGGACTTTTGATATCAAAATAGTAAAATACACAAAAAAAGAATGTTTGCATCGCTTCCACCCACCGATGGAATAAAGTGAACACCAGTGACTTTAGTTGTACAGTAAATCCCCTTTACTGTGATGCATTATTATATTTGCATTGTTGTTTGCAGTCATAATTGCTTGGGATGATTTAAGCCATTGTTTATATTGTGAGTGAAGAAATGGCTATTGTTGGTCTATGAACCTGTATGGACTGTATAGACTGTGTTGTATAGACATGAACTGTATAGACTGTACTATATACTATACTACTACTATGTACTATGTATAAACTACATGTATCTTTCCTACAGAAAGTACAGGGGGTGACTGGGTTAAATATTAACATTTTATCTACCGCTGAATTGCTTTTATTGAGAGCTCAGAGTCTGTCTGTCTGTCCGCCCGCCCGCCTGTCTCTTTCACTGTCTCCCAGACACAGTGGTGAGTGAAGCCCATAGGTGTGTTTAGTTAAAGGGAAGACATCTTTTTCCAGAGGGCCATAATGACTTCAATAAAGTGAGCCAATTCAGGGCCGAAAAATTAAATTCACACTTTTTTCACCTCAATGCATTTTCAACTTTTAAATTGGCCTATTTTCATCTTGCCAGGTGTCTTATATGCACCACTTCATAGGTCATTGATGAGACACCATTGCATTATGTTAAATATAGACTCAAGACAGACTGTTTCACATGTATAAACATGTGATCTTTACCATGTGAGTACAGACAGTTATCTGCATCAGTGGAATGCATGGATGGACTCAAATTGTAATCATTATCTGCCAATATTTGGAATGGAGTTGAATTAATTTGCCTCCAAATCTTCTGCCTTTTATCATTTAAATATTTTGTTGTGTGGGTCGTTTTGTTTTCCTTTGAGAAAGTTGCGGGCCGGATTGAGGTGGTCCAGGCGCCGGGCCGTTGTTGTACAACAGCCCACATAGCGTTTTGGCCGATAAACTCCTATTAAAAGTATGTTAAATATGTTACAATAAAAGTATGTTTTCCATGGATTCCATAATTGGATCATCACTCTCCATATGGGCCAGATTGTGCAAGATTACATTTTCCGGCATTTAGCATTTTCTTCAAAACACATTTTTGCTACTATAACACAGATGTTATCCAAAACTTACACAAATTGTTACACATTATCTTTAGGATAATGTGCTCAAGATGTATCCTACTATAATTCTACAAACCTCTACCCTCCTGTCTAAACCACATTCCTTTTGTCTGACCGGTATGCCCTCGGTATGCCCTGGTTGTCTGACCATAAGCAGACAACGTGCAACATATTTTTAACCTTTTCCCAAACTCGAGCCGTTTAAATAGCCTTTTTCCGAACCTGTATAACTACACAGCGAGTTTTCCCCATTACTGCCCATGCCTGGCCACGTGCGCATGCATGTGCGGCCACGTACACGTGCACAGCCATGCGCGGCCACGGAGTCCCCAGACCACTATGTTATCTCTGTTGATGCTAACAGCATTAGCGTGGGTTGTTTACTGTTGTTTACTCATTGCCATTGATACAATGGAGCACAGCGCAGCGGAGCAGTGCGTCGGGTCTGTGGACCACTTTGGGGGTCAGAGAGAGAGAGAGAGAGTGTGTGTGGGTTCGCGATGCGACGGGACGCGCGGGTCTGGCTGTGTGTGTGTGTATGTGTGTGTGTGTGTGTGTGTGTGTGTGTGTGTGTGTGTGTGTGTGTGTGTGTGTGTGTGTGTATATGTGTGTTTGTGTGGGTTCGTGTGTGTGTGTTCACTGTGGGTCCAGGACACGGCGACGGGACGCGCGCGCGAGTCCGTCCGGCCGTGTGTGTGTGTGTGCAATTATACCAACATTCACTTTCCATCTCTGATATACTGTCTGTGCACAGCGCATAACCCACACAGCACATATTTTGGGTGCTCATATACCCCGACGGGTCTGGTCTAGTTAGTTAGATTTTTCCGATCCTACTCCAAGTGGCTATGACTGACATCCAAAGTTTGCGGTCCCTGGGTAGGCAACCCGGCCTGGCGGAGACCTTTGCTCCGTGGAGCAAACTCTTCTAGTTATTATTATATAGGTTATATATGTATTATATATGTGTTGCTTGTAGGTAATTACCTGCAAGCCTTAAGTCGAATTTAAGTCACCCATATAGGACTGGTTGAATAGCAGCTTGGCCTAATTATATCCAGAAATTAGTTGAGTTCTAGCTCGCTCCATACTGTACCCATGCTGTTATTCTTATTTCTGTTGTCTTGTACTTTGGATATTATAGAATATAATCAATACTTCTCTCTACAAACCTCCCACCCTCTACCCCACAACATGTGGCACTCAGTTTACACACACTTACACTCAAAGCAACACAATGGCATTAGGCTCTCTAGCTTTATTGTGTTTTATCCTTTTGAATCGATTAAGGCTGCGGCTCAAGGAAAGAGTGAATCGGCTACGGAGAGGGACAATGTTGGACCAGGTCCCCCCCCAATGCTTGACTACTGGACTGTGCTGAGGGAGCTGAGAGACATGGTGCAAAGCCTGGGACTCACCGTGTCAAAACAGGGAGCAATGTTGGAGTTCATGGAGAAAAAGGTGGCAGCCAGCGAGGCAGAAGCCAAGGAGCAGAGGAACTTAGTGACTGAACTCCGGGTGCAGGATTCAGGTAAGGACAGTCAAGATGCTTTATGCTTATTGTGCAAAAATAAGTTAAAATAAGTTGTTTTGGTACAGACTGATACTGTGTATGTTTACAATGTTTAATTGTTTAACATGTAACTTTCTCTGTGATATGTTTCAGACATGGCTGCTAAATTGAGTAACTTTAAGACCAGACTCACTGCCAGTGAGGACAAGGTGGAAGACCTTAAAGCCAGAATGTGTACCAGTGAGACCAAGGTGAAGAAACTCAAGACCAGACTCACTGCTAGTGAGGACAACGTGGACGACCTGAAGACCAGACTCACTGCTAGTGAGAACAACGTGGACGACCTTAAGACCAGACTCACTGCTTGTGAGAACAACGTGGACGACCTGAAGACCAGACTCACTGCCAGTGAGACCAAGGTGAAGGACTTGAAGAAAGACAGTGAAGGTAATTTGAACAACAAAAGTGTTAGTAGTAAATGCATGTAGGAGAGGGTAGTGTTGAAAAAATAGTTATTTGGTGTTGTTTACTTCAGTTAAGCTCAGAAAATAGATGCTGTTTTGATTATGTGATTTGATGAGCAATGTGACGACGGACTAGCTGACACCTATACTCGGGAATCGTGTAATTTAGTAGCAGTAATAGTAGTTGTAATAGTTTATTTTGGTCAATAGCCATGCAACACTTCATACAACTAAACTAAAACAAAACAGCACAAAACAGTGACCAGGCTACCAGTGAGGGCCTGATCCAAGACTTGAAGGTAGAAAGTGAAGGTAATTTCTGCAGTTCAGTGAATACAGCTAGGAGAGGACAGTGTTTAAAAACTAAATAATTTGGTGTTAATTACTTTAGTTGAGCTCTTGAGAATAGATTTAGTTTTGATATAATTTACTGTATTTTTGAGTGACTAAGCTTTCTACATGGGAAAACTGCATGAGTGTTTTATCTGATTTCAGCCCACCATGCTCAGCTGTCCACCAAGCTGACTGCTGCTGAGGACAAAGTGCAGAAACTGTGGAGTAAGTATGTTCAGCAAATTAAACATAAAAACATTCAAAAACCTGTAGTGATATGAACGCAAGGCCGTCCCCCAAAATTGGACTTATGCGGATACGTGCATTTTTGGATATTAAAGACAAATCAGGTTCTCTCCCCACAAGCTCACAGGGCCAGAGTAACTGCGGACGTCTGACCACCGTGTCACCTCAGCGACCCCTGGGACTCTGAGGCGAGGCCCTTGCAGGGCCATAAAGATAAGGATGAAGAAGGAATGCAGTTTGCCAGCCTGAGCTCCGATTACACACCAAGCCACTCTCTCTCTGTCTCCAGCTTCCCTCCACTCTGGAAGTGAAGGGGGGGAGCCCAAAGTTATTTATGACATGCAGGAAATGGACTCAGGAAAGAGAGAGATGGCATCACAGTGTCACACACACTAGCTGGCGGAGCAGACAATGAGCGACATAAATGTGAATAAAACTGTTTGTGTGTTATGTTCGGCGACTTTAAAATATATAATTATTGTCCTGTCTTATGACTACCACAATAATATGAACTTTGGTGTTTTTAAATGTGATGCTTCTCTTGGAAATTAGACTTCGAGGCTTACCTGCTGCCTATTTTAACATAAAGCTGTCATGATTAGTATCTAGACGATTCTAAATTCATTGTGATTCCAAATGTCCAGCCAGATGTGTTAATAGGAAGTCCCCAAGATAAGTTAGCAGAGAAGTTTTAGTTTTCATATTGTAGGAAGGAGGTGGCCACTCCAGCTACCTCCAACACGCCCCCCAATGGGCCAAGGAGGAGGAAGACCCCTCCCTCTCAATAGAAAAGAACTGGCTACCCCGTTCTCTCTCTCTTCTCCTGCACCAGCCCTCCAGCGCTCTTCCTGCTTCTGCTCTCTGCTACTCCTCAACCCAGATGATGACCTGATCCCAGAGGAACCGGGGGGTGGGAGAAGGTATGGGGCAACGACCCATCGTACTGTCTCTCCCACCAAGACCCTGGTAGAGTTTCCCCCCCAGGGACGCTCTCCTCTGCAACTCCGGCACTCTGGGAGGTCTCGACTCCCAGAGACTAAAGATTTTGACCTCTCACTGGACTCTGGAAAAAGACTGTCACCAAAGGGCTATCAACCAGGTCGTATGAGTCTAAAACATGAAATTATGGCAACTATCTGACGATATGCTGTATGGATGTGTAGACTTCTTCCTTCCTAGAGGGCTCCATGAAACGTAATTTTCCAGGCAGCGTGGTAGTTAATTTCTGTTCAATTCTTTCCCCACATGATATCCTCGGTTCCACTTTATCTACTAACATTTAAGCCCTCATTTGAGTGGGGGAACTAATACGTTCTTTTTGGTTCTAAATTATCTAACTGGCTCCCTAGTAGTTAGCATATATTGATGGAGAGCATGGCATTACATGCCGGCCTCCCTCAAAATATGGCCTACGATGGAAACCTACCTAGGTCTAAGTCATGACCTTTGAGGACAGCACCAGCCTGTCATTAAACGTTGAATGAAAGATCACCTAGTTATGACGTACAACGAAATACAGTGGCATTTCCGATCATTTTTGTGCATTTATTTTCATTAATAAATTTCTGAGACTATTTTTATTAAGAAGGCGTGTGTCATTCATTTTTTCTCTGTTTACAGTAATACTATTGGGATATTTATTGCAAGTCTGACAAGAACTCACGTTACTGTTACAGTGACGTAAGTTTCAGTATATATCAATATATATATTGTAATAATTCATAAATTATATTTATATGATTTATGAAATATTACGTCCTGTACCATGCTGAAGTTATGATCTCGGCGTGTGAATACTACAGGTGGTGCCCCGTGTGAGGCAGACTCTTATCCCAATACTGTACGTACTGTAAACACCGAGATATCAAAAATCATATTTTTGAAAAAAAAAAAGAAAAAAAAAAATTTTTTCTGGTAAAAATAAGAATAATAATAGGCCAATTATTGTTGTTGTTTTCTTCTTTTTTTTCTCGTAATCAATTTTAGTGAATTAAGTTGATCATAACTGTGGATATCTGTGCTGAAGCAAGTCTGTCTGCTGTCCCCAGTGGACGGACGACAGCTGAGTTGAATAGACAGTAGCACTTTTGTTGCCCATAAGTGTGTGAGTAAAGAGCAGAAGTAAGAGCCTCAAGATTTTTAAGAACTGTTTTTAAGCAGTTCTTGGAAATATTGAGTTTAAAAAAAAGCATAAAAGGGGTTGCTGCTGATAACCGCTGAATGCAAGTTGATCCGCCCTTTTAAAACTGTTTCAAAAGCGTTCGGCAGAACGAAGGAGACACAGTAAAAAGAGTTTTTGTCTTCCCCCCGGGAAACAAATTAAGAAATGTTTTAAGGTGAGTCCGGCACTCAAAAGGTTGAAAAATATTCTTTTTAAACTAGCTACTTAGAAAGAGCCTTTCCCTTTTAAATCCTGACTAATTTACAATGGCCTTTTTTTGAATAAAAAGAGAAAGATAGTTATCAGATAACAAAAATCTAAGCAAAACCAAGTGTAAATTACGTCTAAACTGGACTGAGATTTATAACTTTAGTAAAGCTGTTATGGTCTCTAGGAAACCTTTTAGATAGTTTTAACTGTCTTAAAAGGAGGGGATTACTGAAAGGATAGCAACTGTGACGCTTCCTCCTCGCAGAATCCCATTAAAAGCTTACAGACCGTGTTTGAAAAAAATAACAGGTTGAAACTTTTGATTTGGAATGGTTTTATTTTATTCCTATCCTCAGATTCCCAATTTCAAACCCCAGTGGCACAGAGCGGAATGGAAATTCTGTTCTGACCACTGAACCAGGAAACTAAGTTTATGGGTCTTTGTTTCCCTGAGTAACTTGATTACTGGAGGTGGGGGTGTATCCTCTCTCTCTGAGAAAAAGGACAGTAGCCTGGTTCTGATTAAACCAGACAGCTGAAAACCATAGGGCTCTGTGAGACTAGAGAGAGGAGGTGAGACGTTAGAAATGTTTTGGCTTGTCTATGTCTTGCAGAGCGTGTCTCAGATTTCATCTTGACCGGCTGACAAGAGCCTACAGGGTGAAATCTCAGACACTGTCACATGGCTCCAATAAAACACCTATTCATTCATAAAAGTTCAAGACAAAGAGTAAACAGCCCTCTTGAATTTTATGGACTAATAGGTAAGCCCCCTGTGACGTAAGCACGTTGGACGGTGAGGGAGGTCCCCTCTTTTAACCTAAGGGAATTAAAAGGCTCCCTCCGTCATGAGATATTTTCCAGCAAAGTGCATTTGGGTAGCATTAGGCTACTATTTTTGGAGGTAGTGGGTGTTTGTTGTCACACTCCAAATGTCTTGCTCTGGTGTTTTTCTAACTGAATCCAACATGGATTGGGGGGGAAGTTTTACAACCTTCATGTGAGGGCCCTGCCACTCAGCTTTGTAGCTTCCAACCCAAATGTTTATCCAGGCGTGGACAGAATGGCAAGAAATCACCCCTCCTCCTCCTCCCTGCTTGGGCTCAACATAAACATGTCTGTTGAATATTGTGATACTGTGATACTTGTTTGTAGAGTACTAGGACTGAGAGGTGTACCGATCAATTTAAATGTTGTTGACTTACTCCTAAAATTAAGACAAGCATAGGAACTTTTATTGAATAAATTCTATTCAAGTTCCCAATTTATCTCAATTAATCTCCGCCGCAAACTTTGATTTATACTAGCCTACAGTGGCTACCTGGCTTTCAAATGAGCCAAAATTCTGAAATGAACGACATGCAAAGACTTGGTGTGATTGTTTGATTATTCCAAATTTTACCTATGAGTTCACTTAATTTGATTTTGAATTCATGATTCTTATTCTGTCGATCCAAAGCCATGATTTGTTGATTGTTAAGAGAACAACTACATACGATGGTTTAATTATGACAAAACTCTGACTGAATCGAATTGGATTTCAACGTGAAGTCATCATTTTATGGTGATAATTAATTTTTTTTGAAGATTTTAAACAATTACATGCTAAATTGCTGTTAACATTTTTAACTTTTCGAATAAGGATTCAAATTTTAATGTACTTTAAGTCCTCAAATTTTTATCCTGATGATTTCAAAGTTATGTTCGTCTATTTAGGAAACAATCTTAGGCTATTAAATGATGAGAGTCTGTTACCAGACGATTAAAACTAAAGGTTACGTGTGTGGCCCCAGTGTTCTTGTCTTCAGCGTAATGTACTTGCATATGGGATAACATATGTAAGGGTATTACGAAGAGGAGACAGGATGACTAGAGGGTACATATGTAAGCCCAGTTTTCTTATCTTCAAAGTGGTATACTGGCATATGTTATCCCATATGTAGGTATATTACGAAGAAGAGACAGAATAACTATAAGTACCGGATGTAACCCGGTTTGAGAAATTACAGCACCTATTATTTTACCTCCAGTGCCATGCTGTGAGGCCTTGCAAGTTCAAAAGGGACTTTAAAGAAAGGAATGTAGGTGACCACTGCTAATTTCACCATGATTTGATGGGAGCCTAAGTATAATTGGTTTAATGTTTCCGCCTCAATTCAAATTAAGGACAAAACAATGGTATAGGTCAAAGTTTGGCAAAATCCTGATCAAAATAGTGCTTGTTTTGAGTAAGCTCGAACATTTTGCCTTTTTCCCTAAGAAACCCAGTTTCTTTTATACTACCATTCGGAACTAGGCCCATAGTCCTAAGTGTGTATGAGAGTAGTTCCATGCTATTTGTTCCGGTTAATCCGGGCTTCTGAATTCTCTGGGAAGATTGGACTGAAATTACATTTCACTTCAATCCTGTTTACTCCCAGTTAAATGAGAAAACAATGTCACTGCACACTGCTACTGCATACTTAAATTAACTAAAAGTATTTGATTGTATGCCACTCGTACGCAATTTTTGCAACCTAGTCATACTCACCAAGCTCTCAAGTGTTTAAAATCCAATAACAGTATCACGATCATTCAATATAATTCCGTATACGCTAGAGTATCCTCTCAGTGATACAGTGTTTACGTTGCCGGCCCATGCAGTATATATTGAGGCACCAATTTTGTTTGTTGTGACCACTCCGAAAAAAAAAAAGAAGGGAGAGTGCCCAAACAAAGACATTTGTCCAGCACGAGGTGATTAATGCACTGAGAAAAGACTAGGTGGGCTGTATTGAGTTGAGTTGAGAGCCATGACTCCACCGTTTCAAAAAGGTGTAGAGATCAGGTTGCTTCAACCGACCTGTACAACTGGAGCTATAAGAAGTCCCCTCCTGTCACAAGAGAAATAGAGTCATGCCCTATACTCTGTAACAGCCAGAACAGTTGGTATGGCAATTTTTATAAGCAGCCATAGTTCAAGGGACGTAGTTTACCTGTGTTTGTGTATCAGTCAAGAATGATACTCTGTGAGTAACTAAAGAGTAGCTGCAAGGTTGCATGCTCTTAAGTGAAACAAATGTCTTCAAAGCGCCTACAGACCCTGGCCCCAACGCTACAGGTGTCTCCTCTGTGCTTTCCTATGGGGGGGACGAGCAGTTTTGATCTGCTAGTTTCCCCCGGACAGATGATGGTGATACAGTTGTGGGAGCTATATATATAGACATGGGTTTTGTCTCCGCCAAAAATCACAACAAAATTTACAAATTACATAACGGTGACCTACTATACTTTGTGAGTGTATGAGGTCTCATATGGTTAGCGCTAACCGTATCTTAGCACCTCCCTACACCGCAGTATAGTCAGATTCCCCACAATCAAGGTCGCGTCACGGTTTGATAGACAGACCGCATGGGAAACCAATGCGCGTCCTACCCTAGCCAAATGCTGTCCTCTTCAAACTGACCCGTAATCTAACTTTGAGTGCAAAATTGCTGTCCGGAAGGAAAGCCGTGTTTTCAACACAAACCCAGCAGGCATGTACAGCCTGGCGACTGCGGTCTGGTCCTTCCGTGACATTTCAGTTAGCGCCATTTTGAATTACGTCAACACGCCCCTCCCGTTTATAACGTCACAGCACGTGCAACGGCTTTGTGGAGCTAAGAACTCCTTCCCCCACTACAGTTGAGCTCCAGTGAGACATTCACTTGAGATAAAGATCTGTGGTGGTGACGTGACGTTGTGTGAAGACAGACTGGGATCCAGTGTTGTTTTTAGAGGTTTAGCTATAAATGGTGCGTTCGAATCGGCGAGAGTTTGACTGTGAGTTTGACAAACAAAACCGGGGTGACAAAAGTTTCATCTGGGTCATTTCATTGACAACTCACAGACAGAGCCTGGTGGATCCAAACCCAACGGACCATAGTAATTTTCTGAGTTAAAATTTGAGCTCGTTTTAAAGTAAAGGGTTAATAAGTTAACTGCTTGATTCGGAAAGCTAATCTTAGTTCGAATTTGGAAACAGATTATATATTTTTTTTTACTTTTTGAAACAACACAATAAATCTTGACAGTTGCAAAGTATTTTCGGTTATAATACCGTCAGTTTTTCAACGTTTCGGTCGCCAAAGATACTTTGCAGATTGTTCACGTTTATTCTGAAGTTTTTATAATTGGTTAAAATTATTTAAAGTTTAATAAAAAAAAGAAAAATTTGAATTTTTTTTTTTTATTAATTTTTTTTTGGGATTAATTTTTGGAGATTGAATTTAGTTAAGGTTTATAAAAAAAAAAATTTGGAATTGGAATTAATTTTTCAAACTAGATTTTTTTTTTTTTCGCATAAATTTCACTTCTCTCTGATTAGTTTTTCCAAATTTAAAAATTTTGTTTTCTCTTTTGAATCTCGGTTATTTTGGGGAAAACCCAAAGGAACCTTCAAAGACTTTTCTCTCAATCAAAGATACTTTACTATTCGAACCAAATAAACGTTTATTTAAAAAAATAAAATAAACTAAACTAAGGAACCTGGGACTAATAATCCCTCTTAAATTTTTAGGTCTCGAACAAAGCTAAACACCTCAAAATAATTATCAGGGAAACCTTGTCTCATCTTCACACGGCCTACTAAGTACAATTCCACTAGTACTTCACCAGTTTTTGCTGCATGTACCACTCCTTCTAGTTTTGTGTCCTACCCTAGCCAAATGCTGTAGGGGGGACCCTTAATTTTGTGTGCATTACAAGCAACCTGTGCGAAACAATTTTTGTCTATTTCAAAAGGTCATGTCATGAGACGTATGGGCCATGTTTCTGTGTGAGGCGCGCAATGCACCCTCCCAGAAACCAGTCCTGCCCATGACGCATGACTAGTAGTCATAGCAACAGACATGAGGTTGACGCTTGTACTATATTTCCACACAGGAGTGACGTAAGCCTACCGCCCCATGATGGCTATCTAACCAGGACACACCTCTGGGTCATTTAATGATAGGCGTATTCTTTAAACTCATGTAAACCACTGCGGCTGAACTAACCATGATCATCGGGGTCGTTTAAACAATTCCTATTACCTTTTGGTTTATGCAAGTCTATAGGTCCCCGGACGGAACTTATAAGTGTTGGAGTTGTGTGATATATTTTTGGGCACTGCCTAAAAATCAATAACTTATGTGGTCTGCTATATCTTGTAATTGTAGGGCGGGCATATGGTTTGCACGCGTGGTATGAGAAAGCACACTTCAAACGTGTATGAAACCGCCCCATACAAACCAATATAGTAGTCACCCAAAACCCATAGGTGTTAATAGTTAACTGCTTGATTCAACTTCAGGCCCATGCGGTGTTGAAAAGTTTTTCTTTCTCCTTTAAAAACGACACATTAAGTTTGACGGTTGTAAGAAACTCTCGGCTATGTAGTTTTATAATGGATTGAATTTATTTTCATAATCAATTGTAACTAAAAACGTACCTATAATCTACTATTTACACTGTTACAAACTGTTTTTCCTAGGACTAGGCGCTGTCAATGATACTGACGACCTATGCTAAGGGTACCAGGTGTAATCAAAGTGTTACTATGTCCAATTAAAATTGGACCCATGCATTAGTGCTACTATAATTTCTTTTGTGGCTCCTGTCAATAAAGCTCTTCTCCTTATGGGTCAAAAGCTTAATGAATGGTTGCAGCTCGAATAGATTAAGCACATTTGACATTTTCCACGTGGCTCCTGAAGCCCGTGCCATTTGCTTTTACTAAATACACTTGGGGCCCTCAATGGGCCCACCATGTCTACACAGACACCCTGACCGCTGGAACTCGATTTCCCGCCCATATAGTCTACCTCGTGGCTCGCTATGCTAAGCCACTTCACAGACCCCAACCCTTATGTGATTCAAAACTTGGCAATTTCAGGTGTGACATTATAATGCGGCGCTGATCAATCACTGCGACAAGCCTTGCTGACTACTCAACTCCTCATAAGGGGGGTCAGTCATAAACAATGATATCACCCTAAGATTGCCAACTGTTGACCAAGTCTGTTGACACAATTCAGGGACAGCAGTGCTGAATGCTGGCACCAGGTGCTCATGTCAGCCTATCTAATGATAGCTTGAGGTAACCCCAGGGTGACCCCAAGAACACGTGTAAGTTATGGTCTAACTAAACCTAGTTGACAATGGACCAAGGCTCAAAAGCCATGACAGCATGGTGCCCAAATAGACATATTTACTTTAGGTAACTAAGTAGAGGTCACCATGTTTGTAGTTCTTTACTGTGGTAGGGTTGCAGTTAACACACTGAAACAAAATCTCCGACCTCTCCCTAAACAAGTGAAAATGTGCTATATAAGTCACAGCTACTAAAGGTTGCTGAACACTAATCGGATCGGAAACTAACAACATCATTTAGACATTCAGAGAAGACCATCCTTGCATGACAAGTCAAGTGTTAGGACTCATTTGATGAGTTCAATAATACTTTCAAGGTTTCTTTTGTTTTATTTTATTTTGTTGCTTGTCTGTTTTTCTACATAGATCCAAGACAAATACCAATAGGGTATTAAAAACCAAAAACTCTCTCCCACACAATATTAGGAATGGGATAAGAGCCGTTTTGTTTGTGTTTTTTTTTTTTAATTTTTTTTCCTTCAGGAAAAAACTCATAGAAGTAGGCTCACTTTCACAAAGAGCCACTCTGACTGCATGCTACCCCTTGTGTGTGTCCCCTATTATCATGGCCCTTAAACCAGCTGCTCACCACTCAAAGCAGCCTGTACTCTGAATAGAGGAAGTAAAAAGGTATACCAGAAATGGGTATAGAGACCCCTATACTATGGTCTAAGCACCCTATTTTCTTTTCACCTCTGCGCTTTTCAACCTTGGTGTGTATGTCGCGAATGTGTGACTTTAGTAGTGTTGCCATAATGACATGTTAAGATGATTACCGATCACAGAGGCCGGAAAGTCTCTGGGCCGTGTCCAATTTTTGGGTTTTTGCCCTGCTGTTCTTCTTTTTCTTCATAGACTGATGAACCCTTGATGACATCAAGGATCCAGCAACCATGAACAGGGGGGTCTGTAGTGATATGAACGCAAGGCCGTCCCCCAAAATTGGACTTATGCGGATACGTGCATTTTTGGATATTAAAGACAAATCAGGTTCTCTCCCCACAAGCTCACAGGGCCAGAGTAACTGCGGACGTCTGACCACCGTGTCACCTCAGCGACCCCTGGGACTCTGAGGCGAGGCCCTTGCAGGGCCATAAAGATAAGGATGAAGAAGGAATGCAGTTTGCCAGCCTGAGCTCCGATTACACACCAAGCCACTCTCTCTCTGTCTCCAGCTTCCCTCCACTCTGGAAGTGAAGGGGGGGAGCCCAAAGTTATTTATGACATGCAGGAAATGGACTCAGGAAAGAGAGAGATGGCATCACAGTGTCACACACACTAGCTGGCGGAGCAGACAATGAGCGACATAAATGTGAATAAAACTGTTTGTGTGTTATGTTCGGCGACTTTAAAATATATAATTATTGTCCTGTCTTATGACTACCACAATAATATGAACTTTGGTGTTTTTAAATGTGATGCTTCTCTTGGAAATTAGACTTCGAGGCTTACCTGCTGCCTATTTTAACATAAAGCTGTCATGATTAGTATCTAGACGATTCTAAATTCATTGTGATTCCAAATGTCCAGCCAGATGTGTTAATAGGAAGTCCCCAAGATAAGTTAGCAGAGAAGTTTTAGTTTTCATATTGTAGGAAGGAGGTGGCCACTCCAGCTACCTCCAACACGCCCCCCAATGGGCCAAGGAGGAGGAAGACCCCTCCCTCTCAATAGAAAAGAACTGGCTACCCCGTTCTCTCTCTCTTCTCCTGCACCAGCCCTCCAGCGCTCTTCCTGCTTCTGCTCTCTGCTACTCCTCAACCCAGATGATGACCTGATCCCAGAGGAACCGGGGGGTGGGAGAAGGTATGGGGCAACGACCCATCGTACTGTCTCTCCCACCAAGACCCTGGTAGAGTTTCCCCCCCAGGGACGCTCTCCTCTGCAACTCCGGCACTCTGGGAGGTCTCGACTCCCAGAGACTAAAGATTTTGACCTCTCACTGGACTCTGGAAAAAGACTGTCACCAAAGGGCTATCAACCAGGTCGTATGAGTCTAAAACATGAAATTATGGCAACTATCTGACGATATGCTGTATGGATGTGTAGACTTCTTCCTTCCTAGAGGGCTCCATGAAACGTAATTTTCCAGGCAGCGTGGTAGTTAATTTCTGTTCAATTCTTTCCCCACATGATATCCTCGGTTCCACTTTATCTACTAACATTTAAGCCCTCATTTGAGTGGGGGAACTAATACGTTCTTTTTGGTTCTAAATTATCTAACTGGCTCCCTAGTAGTTAGCATATATTGATGGAGAGCATGGCATTACATGCCGGCCTCCCTCAAAATATGGCCTACGATGGAAACCTACCTAGGTCTAAGTCATGACCTTTGAGGACAGCACCAGCCTGTCATTAAACGTTGAATGAAAGATCACCTAGTTATGACGTACAACGAAATACAGTGGCATTTCCGATCATTTTTGTGCATTTATTTTCATTAATAAATTTCTGAGACTATTTTTATTAAGAAGGCGTGTGTCATTCATTTTTTCTCTGTTTACAGTAATACTATTGGGATATTTATTGCAAGTCTGACAAGAACTCACGTTACTGTTACAGTGACGTAAGTTTCAGTATATATCAATATATATATTGTAATAATTCATAAATTATATTTATATGATTTATGAAATATTACGTCCTGTACCATGCTGAAGTTATGATCTCGGCGTGTGAATACTACAAACCTCTTTGGAGATGTATTGAATTTTCACAAATAATGTTCATACACTAGTGCTGTCCCCCCCCATACTTTACTATGCTTGCAATGCAATGCAATATCCTGATCTGTATTTGAAACTTTCTATTAAGTAATGTAGTGTCTGTTTAGATTTTCCATGTCCAGATCTGAAAAAGTAGTTTATGCTTTTATTTCTCCTTGACTACTGTAACTCTCTGTACACTTACTCAAAAGTCTGTCCATCATCTGAATGTTGTACAGAATGCATCAGCCTGACTTTACTGGCTACAAAACAATGGACCACATTTCTCTGATCCTGTATGTCTGCCAATCTCTTTTAGAATAGATTTTAACATGTTATTCATCACATTAGGCCAGCTCAGCTCTAGCTCTGACATACAGTACATTAGTTTGCATGCATTTAGACACGGAGACACTGGCATTAAATACTTTTACTTCTACTCCACTACATCTCAGAAGCAAATATTATACTTTTCACTCCACTATTATTATTTGACAGCTTTAGTTACTAGTTACTTTTCAGATTTGGATTATTATCACAAAACATATTAACCACTTAACACATCGGGTGCCAAACACGGTCTGAACCGTGTTTGCGCAGAGTAGCGGTCCGGTGCCGAACACGGTCCAGACCGTGAAATATGTCTTTTTGTTTTTTTCGTTTTTCTCCACACGGGCGGGGCTAGAGCAGCTCTGGGAGTACCCATTGTGATCTTGAGAAGGATAGGCCAGATAGATCACCGGAAACAAAAACATGGCTCCCATCCACTTCCTGTCTATTTCCTTCTTTAAAACACCTATATCTCCGAATCTGTTTCCGGTGGGGAAAACCGGTCATGCGCGATGCACGATCCCCCCCCATTGTAACTCGCGAGTGAAATGTTATCGTTCCAGGCTGTAGCCAGGGTCATCGCGCAACATGAATGGATGTTTTTTTTTACATGGATTTGCTCCTCGTGGAATCTAGAGCTTTAAACAGCAAAGCGCAGTCAATGGGGAGAATTCTGGCACCCAACGTAAGTTGTTATGAAAAAATGCTGGCACCTGATGTGTTAAGCTCTATATATATTTCGGCGATTTGAAAATAACAGATCTACAAGCTCACAACTTCACATTGCAACGCATTGTGAGCTTGTAGATCGACTATTTTCAAAAGATTTGTATACATTTTGGAAACTTGAAAAGGGACATTCTGCATAATGAGTACTTTTACTTTTGGTACTTTAAGTACATTTTGATGTACCAATACTTTTGTACTTTTACTCAAGTGCATTTTTAACACCAGACTTTTACTTGTAACGGAGTATATCTACATTGTGATATTGATACTTTTACTTACCACTGTGCGCACACACGCACACACACACACACACACACACACACAGTAGTATAATATATCGTTGCTGTCAGGCAGATACCTTTTATCTCCATATTTGAACTTTCTATGTTTTTTCGTAAATCAACGCCCTACTTCATCATACAAGAGTGTCGACACTAAAAGTGGTGAAAATAGCAGATCTACAAGCTCACAACACATCACAACGCGTTTTGAGCTTGTAAATCTGCTATATTCACTATTTAAAAACTTTTGTTATTAATAATAAAAGAAAAAGGAATGGTTTTGGACATACAAGGTTTCCTCCTGACAGCAACAATACGTTTTTATAATATTAAACAATATTATAATGTTGATGTGTTGACAGACAAACCAAAGGTGGCCTTCTCTGTGGGTTTGGGTAGTGGAGACGGTGGAACATTTGGTTCTGAAACCACTCTGATCTACAAGAACGTTCACACTAACATCGGCAACGCATTCGATCCACCTACAGGTAGGTGGAGATTACATTATGTTAATTAACTTTACACTATCACTTACCACCAACTCATTACATTATGTTAATTTACTTTACACTATCACTTACCACCAACTAATTACATTATGTTAATTAACTTTACACTATCACTTACCACCAACTCATTACATATTAACTTATATAACAGACTATCAGACATAAATACATTACAGTACAATCTAAATAAAAAAAAATCATGTCAAGGACCCCCCCCCCCCCCCACATTGATATATATTTGGTCTTGGACCCCCATCTGAACTTATGTTGTGCCAGGGACCCCCAGAAGAGAAGATTTATGTTACAAATGTTCACTTAAAACATAAGTATAAAAAAACTTTCACTTATACGTTCAAGATTTTAGAAAGAATATCAGATCTACAAGCTCATAGCGTGGCACGAAGTGACGCGCTATGAGCTTGTAGATCTGATATTTTTGAATAGCCAGAGTATAAAAGGTTAAAGTGGATGAAATGATTGTACGCTACATTAACGCATTTTGCTGGGGACCCCCTGGAACCTCCTGGGGGTCCCCGGACCCCACTTTGAGAACCATTGATCTAAATACATCTTTAAAGAATCTTTAAAAAGTGTCATCATGATCAAAGAATGAAATATTGGTTGAAACTACTGACTAATGTACACAATATGAGAGGAGGGTTTATTAACACAGTATTCACAATGTGTGTGTGTGTGTGTGTGTGTGTGTGTGTGTGTGTGTGTGTGTGTGTGTGTGTGTGTGTGTGTGTGTGTGTGTGTGGGGGTGTGTGTGTGTGTGTGTGTGTGTGTGTGTGTGTGTGTTCTGTCTCAGGTATCTTCTCAGCACCATTGAAAGGAGTCTATCAGTTCAGATTTACTGCATGTAGCTTTTGGGATTCAGAGTCTGTGGACATCTTCATGTATAAAAATGACAAGCGCCTCATTAATAACTGGTCAAAGAACAATGGTAACCGTGCTATATACGTGTCTAATGGAATGATCCTAGAGCTGGAGCAGGGAGACAGAGTTTACATGCGTTTACCTGGTAATTCCTACAATGTCTATGGTAACTCCTCATACAACCACAACACATTCAGTGGTGTTCTGCTCTATTCTATGTAACACTGGGACTGATACCATTACTTTATAGAGTGTATTCTATGTAACACTGGCAATCATTTTAACCACTTTATCCATATTGTATAAGTTGCAGATATTCAAGCGTCACTTTGTGCCGCACTGCGAGCTTGTAGATCTGCTATTTTTTAACATTTTGTAAAAATCGTGAAAGTATTGAAACATTTTGAATAATTTTGATTTTTTTTTTTAACACAAATCTTCTCTTCTGGGGGTCCCTGGCACAACAAATGTACAGATGGGGGTCCACAACCACATACATATTAATGTAGGGGGTCCTTGACTTGAACAAGTGTGAGAACCAGTGCTTTAAAGAGCTCCCATAATGTTCATATTCAGCCTCTCAATAAACTCATATTAAAACTTAAACACTGTTGTCAGCGTCTATTTTATGTTTTTCTGATTATTTGTAATATAATACATCTAGAAGACCAATGATGATGTGTTTTTATTAGGGCTTTCAAACGATACAATTTTTTTATCAGATTAATCACAGCTTAAAAATGAATTAATCATGATTAATCACCATTCAAACTATGTCCAAAATATGCCATTTCTTTCTGTATATTGTTGTGGGAATAGAAAGATAAATGACAGAAGCCGGAAATATACATTTAACATACAGTATGTATGTATGTATGCATGTTAAAACAAATCTACAGTGTGGTATTAATATTGAAAAATCAATAATATACACCATAATACACTGACATCATTTCATAATCTCATTGCTATTCCTCTAAACAAGTGGTTCTCAACCAGTGGTCCGGGGACCACCAGTGGTGCTTGAGGGGGTTCCAGGTGGTCCCCATATAAATGATGGAGAGTTGGTAACCAATGGACCCTTATAGATCTTTAACTGTTGAGAGTGTAAAATGAAACCAAATGGACCCTTTCATTTTAGGCTCTCAAGAGGTAAATTATTGTTAAACATCTGCATTACTTAAGACCGGGAAAGCATAATTTGTGTCATTTTAAGATTTATTTGGCTATTCAATCATAGCAGATCTACAAGCTCGCGCTATGAGCTTGTAGATCTGCTATTTTTGAAAATTCGTGAAAATCTTTGAATATATATTGTTTTAAAGCATTTTTAACTCAAATCTTATTGCTTCTGGGGATTCTACAAATGTCTGCTTTTTTTTAAAAGAAAACGTATGTTGCTATAATATCAGTGGTGCTTAAACTTGTTCATGCCAAGGACCACCCAAAATTATGTATTAGACCCCCATCTGAAAATATTTTGTTCCAGGGACCCCCAGAAGCAAAGATTTGAGTTAAAAGAAAAAATATAAATTCAAAGATTTGCACACATTTTCAAGATTTTTTTCAACAAAATAGCAGATCTACAAGCTCATAGCGCGGCACTCGGTGCCGCGCTATGAGCTTGTAGATCTGCTATTTTTGAATAGCCAAAGAAATTTTAAAATGCCACGGATGCGTTCCCTTCCCGGTCTTAATGGGTTAAATAGGGGTTTAAATTAGTTTGTCGTTGTGCATACCTCATCAGAGGGGCGTCGCCGAAGACAGCTGGGGTCGTAGGAGTTGAGCCGCAGGACCTGAACGGCCCTCTTGAAGCTGAGGTGATGGAGAACACTGCCTACCTTCAGAGACAGCAGGTCCTCCTGATATAGGCACAGGAACAAAACCACAAAAAACATCCATTGTCACAAAAATGATATAATAATAAGCTGGTCTCCACACTTTCCCCCTACTGATCTGAGGTTAAATACAGCTTGGAGCGTCAGTGTTGATTTCGTCGACTAAAACTATGACGAAAAATGTTCGTCGACTACCTTTTTTCACTGACGAAAACTAAATAAAAACTAAGCTATGATGACTAAAACTAAGACGAAATATATTGACAATTTCGTCAACAACTAAAAAACTAGACTAAAATGTTAGTGAGGGACTAGTGGAGAAGAGATCCAGTAGAACTAAAAGTCATTTTATGTTTGGTTGCGTTCAGGTGTTGCGCTCTGAAAATAACAGATCTACAAGCTCGGCTATTTTCAGCATGCAACCAAGTGTAAAATCAGCCATTATGACGCCATCAAGGCACCGCCACAATACATTTTAGTCGACTAAATCAACTGTAGATTTAGTCGACTAAAATCTTATGATATTTAGTCGACTAAAACTAGACGAAAACTAAAACTTTTCAGATGACTAAAATATGACTAAAACTAATGGAATTTTATTCAAAAGACTATGACTAAAACTAAATAAAAATTTGCTGGTGGAGCCTTTCTCCTGTAGTTCTGTTATTATAGTTTGGTGCTTGTGGTGGTGGTGTATTACTGGTGTATTTCAGAAGACAGTGTGCAGGCGTTTATTTATCCACCACTAAATCAATGTTTAGATAAGTGGGCTAGCCTGGAGTAAAAGCTACTCAACTGGTAAACAATCGAATGATAGCCAGTGTGTAAAGTAACTATGTACATTTATTTACACAAGTACTGTACTTGTGTGTAAAGTAACTATGTACATTTATTTACTCAAGTACTGTACTTAAGTAAAATTTTGAGGTATTTTTACTTTACTCGAGTATTTTCAATTTTCTATACTTTTACTTCTACTCCACTACATCTCAGAGGCAAATATTGTACTTTTACTCCACTACAATTATTTGAAAACTGTTGTCACTAGCCACTTTGAAGATTTTGATTATCATTACAAAACATACAATTAGCCACTTCAGCCCTAAATACATTTCGGTCATTTGAAAATAGCCGATCTACAAGCTCACAGTGCGTAGCATCGCGAGACATTGTGAGCTTGTAGATCTGCCATTTTCAAAAAGATTTTAATACCTTTTATACATTTGAAAACTTGAAATGGGACATTCTGCATAATGACTTTTACTTTTGGTACTTCAAGTATATTTTTTGATGCCAATACTTTTGTACTTTTACTCAGGTAAATTTTGATTACCAGACTTTTACTTGTAACAAGAGTGTTCCTACATTGCAGTATTGATACTTTCACTTGTGAGTAAAAACTGCGAGTACTTTTTCCACCACTGGTGACAGTACTCCACACACAACAGGAGAGAATTGGCTTGTTTTCATCTCACTTTTTAATAGGGCTGTGAATCGTCTGCTATCTCACGATTCGATTCCGATTCTTGGGGTGACGATTCCGATTTTTAACGTTTTTTTTCTCAAAACAAACGATTCTCGATTCAAAAAAATTTTGGAAAAAAAAAGAAAAAAAAGAAAAAGAGAATCGATTCTGAATCGTCCAACCAGGGACGTGCACAGATAGACTCTAGGTGGTGCTAGAGCACCTGCCCTTTGCCCTCTTGACCAGAAGTGCCCTTAAAAAAAAAAAAAAAAAAAAAAATCAATTCTGGATTAAAAACTTCTAATATATTAACAATTCCCCAAAATGTGCATTGCAATTTTCTTCTCACACTACTAGGGCAGCTGGCGGTTCCGCGCGCCGCGCAAGGTGCCCTTTTTTTTTACTTGAGCACCTGCCCCTCAAAATGTCTGTGCACGCCACTGCGTCCAACAGTAGAATCGCGATTCGTATTCGAATCGATTTTTTCCAACACCCCTACTTTTTAACACCACCAGTTCAAGATGAAAGGAAAGCTCACCACTGTCATGTAATGCAGCATGCGTCCATCGACGCGCCCCTCGTCAAATTGACTCTTGTACTGTGGCAGGCCAATGTCATCCAGCCATCCTGACAAAAACAAAACATTGTCTTCTCAGAACATCCATCCATGCATGTCATGTAGAACAGGGGTCTTCAACAGGGGGTCCGGGACCCCCTAGGGGGTCCTCAGAGTTACTACAGGGGGTCCGCCAAAATCTTTGTGTGATATGTGTTTTTTTTTATTACCTTAACCACTTGAACCCTAGCATCCCTTTTTCTTGAGGAGAACTTTAGCCAAAAATAGCAGATCCACAAGCTCACAACCCCTCGCAGCTTGTAGATCGGCTATTTTTTGGCAAAGAGTTGTAGGTGTAGAGGGAAAAAAAAGCAGACCAAGTAAACAAAAAAAGTTAAATCAGATTTTTTTTTTATACAATATAGAGGGGGGGTCCCAGCTTCATCTCTCTCTCAGCTAAGGGGTCCTTGGCCTGAAAACATTGAAGAACCCTGATGTAGAATATACAAACATACTCCTATAGATCTTGTGGCGGTAGTGGCCGTTATTAATTGGGTACTGTTGTTTTTGTTGGGTTAGTGCAGGGGTCAGCCAGTAAAGGCCTCAGATGGTTCAGGATAAAATAAATGGCTATTTTAAGAACTGTACTTTTTACTCCATTACAATTATTTGAAAACTTTAGTTACTTTGAAGATTTTGAATATTACTACAAAACATACATTAACCACTTCAACCCTATATATACTTTTTATATACTATTTGAAAATAGCCGATCTACAAGCTCACAACGCGTCGCAAAGCGACGCGTTGTGAGCTTGTAGGTCTGCTATTTTCAAAGCATTTCTATACATTTGGAAATTAGTGAAATGGGACATTCTGCAAAATGAGTACTTTTACTTTCAGTACTTAAGTATATTTTAATGCGAATACCTTTGTACTTTCACTGAAGTCAATTTTG
This sequence comes from Gymnoscopelus braueri, assembly GCF_963280865.1. NCBI lineage: Eukaryota > Metazoa > Chordata > Actinopteri > Myctophiformes > Myctophidae > Gymnoscopelus > Gymnoscopelus braueri. Next base: position 22,400,971 of record NC_137625.1, read on the forward strand.
AATCAATACCGGACTTTTACTTGTAACAGAGTATTTCTACATTGTGGTATTGGTACTTTTACTTAAGTACAAAATGTGAGTACTTCTTCCAACCACTGAAAGCCACTCACTGTTCACCCAGCTGTGGTCCAGCTTGCCCATGAGGTCCTCCTCCTCGGAGCCTAGAGCCTGCAAGGCCAGCTGCAGCTTCTTCCTGTGGAGGGGGTGTCTGATCCCCAACTCCTGGTGGGGTTAAACAAACGGAAACACATTATAAACAGTGCTGGTAAAAGTACTCACATTTTCTACTTTATAAATAAAAGTATCAATACTGCAATGTAGAAATAAAACTTAAAAACTTTACTTGAGTAAAAGTACAAAAGTATTGCCATCAAAATATACTTAAAGAACCAAAAGTAAAAGTACCCAGCCATTTCACAGGTTTCAAATGTACAAAAAGCCTTTTGAAAATAGCAGATCTACAAGCTCACAACACGTCACATCGCGACTTGTTGTGAGCTTGTAGATCGGCTATTTTCAAATAGCCAAAGTTTAAATAGGGCTGAAGTGGTAATGTATGTTTTGTAATAATAATCAAAATCTACAAAGTAACTAAAGTCTACCAATATTAATGGTAGTGGAGTAAAAAGTACAATATTTGACTCTGAGATGTAGTGGCGTAAAAGTAAAGTATAGACATTTTTACTCAAGTACAGTACTTAAGTAAATGTACTCAGATACTTTCCACCACTATTATATTATTATAAATATACAGTACACACACACACACACACACACACACACACACACACACACACACACACAGAACTAAGTAATACAAGACATCTGACAATCTAGATGTCAGATGTAAAAAAAAAAAAAAAAATTCCCCATTGTCTTGTACCTTCTCCAGCTCATGCTGTGAGGCCCGCAGCAGTGTTTGACCAGAACGGATCCAGCCCTGACCTTGGTTGGCATAGACACCAAGGCCCTGCTCCTGCAGCCACGCACACACCTGCTCCTTATTCCACTGGGCAAATGGAACATCCATAGCACTTAAAGAGTGACAGAGAGAAGGGAAAGGATTGACAAAGGACTAAAGAACACCAGTGATTGCAATTCAGTTGTGTTGCAAAGGAGAAGCCTGAACTGGAGGGTTGTCTCTGGGACTGATGCGTGATTTGGAAACGTACGGGACCGGTTGGCAAATCCCCCCCCCCCCCCCCCCCCCGAGTGGAATGAGGAGATTTTAGACTGCAGGAGCAGCTCTGTTAACCCCCGCATCCCTGTGATAATGATATAGAATATACATGATATATAGAATATATTGATATAATGATTATTCTGGAATTGGTCGCTTTCATTGCCGTTTCCTCAGCAGAAAACCATCCGTTCCTTTTCTTTATTTCAATGGATTAAGAAACAGCCGTCTGCCAGCCTAAAGATGGATGGATCATGGATGCTATATTGACAATTCTCAACACCAAATGCCTAGTCTCAGTAGTCTGTACTGTCATATCTCACGTGAGTAGTAAGTACTAACTGTACTCGACTATTCCGCCAAAAATCAGAATGGTACATACCACAAACTGTACAGGAAAATAGGGCATGTGAGAACGCCTCTCCTACTGCACAAATGCACAGAACCTGTCTTATATATTGTGTTTTTTTAGTAACAGTGTCCTGTCACTAACTAACATACAGCAAGCCACCTATGTACCTTTCAAGCAGGCGTGATTCAGCCAGTGGAGACAGTCGGGGGGCAGAGTTTGACAACCGGTCCCGTACCATAGAGGTATAATATAACTAGAGGGCGGATTGCCCCGCCCCCAGCTATCATTTCAATGAATGTGCTCAGTGGCATTTTAAAGCACCCGGAAGTAAGAATAGGAACCAATATGGAACCAATATGAACCAATGGAATGGATCCATGGGTCGTGACGCGTCGTGAGCATGCGCACAAAACGGGAAACGCACGCGCAGTAGCATTTAAGTGCATTCTCAGATTTGACCACCAGGCTTGGCCGCTTCACTGTTCTACCGTAGTTCTGGGGGTTTGTCCCGTACGTTCCAAAATCATGCGTCACTGATACCTACTTGGTGTCGTGCTTTACGTCACGTGACCATCCAAGGCGGGGGCCGGCTGTGGCCCTGACTCCTCCCCTCCTGAACTCCATCTCCGAAGCGTCGTCGAGGTTGAAGGAGGTAGAGTGACTCCTCTTTAGTCTGCAAAGGTAAATACCAGCAGTGGTGTAAAGTAACTTAAGTACATTTAGTCAAGTACTGTACTTAAGTACAATTTTGAGGTATTTTTTACTTTACTGGAGAATATCCAATAATCTGTACTTTTACTTTATACTCCACTACATCTCAGAGGCAAATATTGTACTGTTACTCCACTACAATTATTTGAAAACTTACATTACATATTTTGATTATTATCACAAAACATACATTAACCACTTCAGCCCCATATATATTTCGGCCATTTGAAAATAGCAGATCTACAAGCTCACAATGTGTCGCATCGCGACGCAATGTGTCGCGATGCGACACATTGTGAGCTTGTAGATCTGCTATTTTCAAAAGATTTGTATACATTTTTATACATATGAAACTGGAAATGGGACATTCATAGTACTTTCTACTTTTGGTACTTTAAGTACATTTTGATACCGTTACAGATATTTTTGTACTCAAGTAAATTTGGAATTCCAGACTTTTACTTGTAACAGAGTATTTCTTCATTGCAGTACTGATACTTTTACTTAAAACATTTTAGTACTTTTTCCCCCACTGAATACCAGCACAAGAAATAACCAGCAACACCCTTTTTATGTCCGGCGAAATAAAATCTGAGTCTTACCTGCCAAAGAATTTCTTGAAACCTTTAGACTTCTTTTTGACCCCTGACGGCGGAGTCGCTTCATCGGGGGATTTACGCTGAGGGACCCCTGCCAAGTCCAGGTGTTCTGTGCCCTTATGTTCCGTCTCAGCTGTAAATACATTATGTATCCATTAGCATGACAGCACACGTGTTTGGCCCAACACCGCAAACCCATGGCCATGGCAAACATACGTCGGTTGCTGCTAGCCCAACACTCAAAGACTGCAACGATGATAGTCTCTACGCACTACGTACACATCTACTAATCTCTCAAGACAGACATGTTTGCACCCACAATTTTCAAATACTTCAACAGTCCATACTTTGTAGGTTCTGAATTCACCTTTGCAGTTGCGTAAATAACTCCCAACTGGAATTGGAAATCAAATTAGTCAAAGCCTATCTTATCTACTGTAGCCTGCTGCTTAGCAGAAATGGAAATTTACAAAGATGTTTTTGTAAATATTTTTTAATTATTATTTTATGAACATGATGATTGGTCGAATACCCTTCCGGTCTGAAGACAATTTCCTGTTCTCAACTTTTACGGGGCGGAATTGCAGACTCTCTAGCATTCAAAGATTGTGGAAGAGATGGTCTGGCTTGAGAGACGACTACACAGCTACTAAATAAGCACCACTACAACCCAATTGTATCAAAACGTAAAGAAACGCACAGCAGCCCAACTCAGTCTTCACATGCAATGGGACTAGTTGACTTGTAGACAGCAGAGGCTTGAGAGATTCACTAGCAGGGGGGATCAGGAAACCGGCCTCATTGCAGACGGTGTCTCATCATGGATGAGGGACAACTGGATATTATTAAGCCCTTAAGACCTGTGGCCGATTCTACAAATGCCTTCTAAATCAGTAGTTCTCAAAAATAGTAGATGTACAGTACAAGCTCGAGCTTGTATATCTGCTATTTTTGAATAGCCAACGCAAAAATCTAAAATGACACAGATGCTTTCCCGATTTTAAAGGACAACTTTGTTTGTTTGTTTGTTTTACAACCAAACCAACCTGTTTATGTTTTAGCTTGTAATTAAAGTAAATAAAAGATGAGCGTTTACATTTTTTCATTTACTGCTTTCTATAATTTTCGCAATCCTTTTTACAGTGGGCGGGGGCATTCGGGCAGGTGGCTCAATATGTATTTTTTACACAATAAAAAAGGTCCCGTGGTCTTTGATGACCAGATGTGAGTTATTGGGGGCAAGAAGAGCTACTGTAAATAATAATAAAGAAGTTGCCGGGTTATTGTGTAAAAAAATACATATTTAACCACCTGCCCGAATGCCCCCGTCCACTGTAAAAAAAGATCGCGAAAATGGCTGAAGCTATAGAAAGCAGTAAATGAAAAAGAATTAACACTCATCTTTTATTTACTTTAATTACAAGCTAAAACATAAACCTTGGTTGTAAAAATAACAAAGTTGTCCTTTAACCCATTAAGACCTGGAACGCTCTGTGTCACTTTATGAAAAATCGTGAAAAAAAAGTTTTTTTTTCCAAAAACTGTTAGGATTTAGATTTTTTTAAAGAATCGCCTCAGGTCTTAATGGGTTATGGGAGACCATTTTTGTCATTGACAAATGACAAATTAGAACAAAATGGACAAGCACCACCCCCCCCTAGAGAGAAACACAACCACACAGACACCTTCAACACCCAGAGAGAAAGGGATAACATGGTTAGATCTAAATTACAGGATAGCAAAACACAACAATGTGATCATTTACCATCTTAACTTTACAAAGATATATATATAAATAGGTTGTATATATTTCAATGATCAGGGTCCCCCCCCCCCAGGGCTCCATCCTGGGCCCCCTCTACTCAGTGGTGGAAAAAGTACTCAAATTCTTTACTTAAGTAAAAGTATCAATACTGCAAAGTAGAAGTACTCTGTTACAAGTAAAAGTCTGGAATTAAAAATGTACTTGAGTAAAAGTACAAAAGTACAAAATGTACTTAAAGTACCAAAAGTAAAAGTACTAAAATGTTTGAGAATAGCAGATCTACAGTACAAGTTCACAACGCGTCGTGATGCTATTTTCAAATAGCCTATGTATAAAATAGGGCTAAATTGGTTAATGTATGTTTTATAATGTAATAATTTATATCTGAAAAGTAACTAGTAACTAAAGTTTTCAAATAATTGTAGTGGAGTAAAAGTACAATATTTGCCTCTGAGATGTAGTGGAGTAGAAGTAAAAGTATCGAAAATTGGAAATATTGGAAATACTCCAGTAAAGTAAAGGTACTTGTACAGTACTTAAGTAAATGTACTTAGTTACTTTCCACCACTGCCCTCTACTACACATGTTATGACATGCCCGCAGTATAGGGACGCTAAGGTCCAAGTGGTTAAGAAATGCTGTTATGGAGTTAATGGAAGGTGGATGATCACACGGTTGGGTCTGTAGGATCCCTGCACAGAGCACACATCCAGCTGTGTATCATCCAGGGCAGCCAGCCAGCCATACTGCAGGCCTGACCTGGGTTTTCAGTATACTGTACCTAACGTAGGTGCACTCGCACTCCGGCTGCGATCTTCACATTTTTACAGACAGCCGTGGGAGACAAAGCAGCAGTAAAACAGAACACACAAAATGTCAACACAGAACGACTGTAATAAAACCATTAAAATCTCTAAAATGGTGGAATTTATATCCCATCCCCAGTAGCCATAGTTAGTATATCGACTGACCATCATGTGGTTAAAGGAGAGATCCGGCCATTTTAAGTGTTATCTTTGATGTGTCACAGAACCTGGCGTCTGTGAAAGAAACAAGCAACCAGTGTCATCTCGTTCTGCACGAACGGTAGCTCGTGCGCGACATTCAGTGCATGTTTGAGTGTCATGAGACTCCACGATGAGCAGTAGTAGAGAAAAAACTAACTTTGCATCGGTTATAATAGACGATTTTCACTCTTACACACGTCTCCTATTATGCCGCTGTAAGGGGTCTGCAGAATGGACAACAGGGGCAGATCTGGAATAACTCAACGGCCCTTTCGATGTTGGTGAGTGATTAGCAACACATCAAAGATAACACTTAAAATGGCCGATCAACAAGCCCACATATTGGGAGCTTGTAGATTCTGCTATTCTTGCGACTTGATGTACAAGTATATAAGGTTTAACTGCTTGAAATGTAAAATAGGGAAAACAATAAACATGGCTATCTAGAATTAAAGACAACTATGCGCAGACAGTGGAATCAGATGGCTTTTAGGGTATACAGAGTTCACTACATTAATTATGGATATCAGAATCTTTGAGAGAGAGAGGGGGGGAGGTAAATGTGTTTGATATCAGCCTTCCTGTTCTCTAAAATATCGGAATCAGTTTCCGCCTTGAAAAATTCATATGAGACACCGATGACCACCACCAGGGGGCCAAACCACACTCGTGTGAAGGAGATCTATCTGGGATTCGATGTCCAGACTCACCCAGGTTTTGGGCGCTGCCTGACCGCTTGCCTCCTGCACGGATCTTGAAGAAGCCGCGGCCAAACGAGGAGCGAGACTTCTTGGTGCCGAAACTCTCTTCACCCGTGGCACTTGGTTTAGGGGAAGAAGAACTGGATCCCTCTTTGAATTTGGTCTATGGAATGAAAGAACATAATAATAATGAAAAAAATATAATGGAACGCATCTGTGTCATTTTTAGATTTGAGCTAAAAAGCATTATTTTATACTTTGGCTATTCAAAAATAGCAGATCTACCAGATCTGCTATTTTTAGAAAATTTGTGAAAATGTGTGCAAATCTTTGAATGTATATATTTTTAAAGCGAACATTTGTAACTTAAATCTTTGCTTCTGGGGGTCCCTGGAACAAAATATTTTGAGATGTGGGTCCGCGAGCCGAATTCATATCATTTTGGGGGTCCTTGACATGAAAAAGTTTGACAACCACGTTTGATATAGCAACATAGGTTTTTTTCAAAAAACTGTTCGAATTTAGAAGACATTTTGTAGAATCGGGCTCAGGTCTTAATGGGTTAAGAATGTCATGTTTTCCTTGAAAAATAAATGAATAAATATGTATTAGAAAATAAAAAAACATGTATTTGTGGTTTTTGACCACTAGGTGGCACACCTCAACAGCCTGTGCTCACAAGACTTGTTGCTTCCCCTCAACATTCACCCAAGCAAGCTGATCCACTCTGACAGTCATTCATTCATAACCGGGGAAATCCACTGGGCCGAGAGAGATAAGAGGACAACTGGCCTTCTGCATCACTGGACTGTGTATGGGCTTTTTTTGTGTGTGTTTATGTATAATCAGCAGTGTGTAGATGAGTCTTGCATCGTCGCTTTTCATAACTTTCCCACATTGAGAGGTCAAAGGTGCAAGAAACATGACATGCTGGTAGTGCGGTGTTCAAGCTGCTGGAAGTAATGTGATTATTTGAAGTCTCTGTGGTCATTTTTGCTGTAAGCTCGTGTCTATGCAGTTTGCGCGCTAGGCTTATGTAATACAGAGAGAGACAGAGAGACAGAGACAGAGACAGAGACAGAGAGACAGAGACAGAGACAGAGAGAGAGAGAGAGAGAGAGCTATATTGCCGCCTTACCCCTTATACCTAAACTTTTTGGGCATTCTTTTTTACCATTTTGAAAAACATTTCAAAATAGTTAAAATAGTCGATCTACATCGACACGTTGTGCGCTTCTAGATCAGCTATTTGAACTATTTTAACCCATTAAGACCGGGAACGCATCTGTGTGTCATTTTAAGATTTCTTTGGCTATTAAATAGCAGATATACAAGCTCATAGCCCGGCACCGAGTGCCGCCCTACGAGCTTGTAGATCTGCTATTTTTTGGGAAAATCGTGAAAATGCGTGTATCTGTTTTTTTAAAAGCGATTTTTTTTACTCAAATCTTTGCTTCTGGGGGGTCCCTGGAACAACATGTTTTGAGATGGGGGTCTGCGGCAAAATGCATATCATTTTGGCGGTCCTTGACATGAAAAAAGTTTGAGAATGGCTGATATTATAACAACATAAGTTTAAAAAAAATAAAGTGTGTGTTTGTGTTCTCACCTGGTCAGTGCTGATGGTCATGTGGCCCAGATCAGCCGGGTGTGGGGCATCTGGGGAACTGTGAGAAGGAAGGAGGTATGAGGCAAATGGTAAGTCAATCACAGCTCGCAATTATTTGAGATAATCGCAATCATTTTTGCATAATCGTCATAATAAAAAAAAAAGAGAATGTCCGTAATTTATTTGTATATTAAAGTTATTTGTCAAATAAGTTTGGATTACAAAGCCTAAAAGGCAAACAGAAATGACTAAAGTACAAAAGTACTCAACCCCGAGTACTTGAGTCAGAATTTAGATACTCCTGTTCAAATGAGCTTGTAGATCTGTTATTTTCACTGTAGTTTAAATAGGACTAGGTTAAACAGGAGTGGTTAGTTCATAATGTAATTATGAATTAATGTATTCACAATTATTTTCCCCTTCCTAGAATTGTAACTAATATTTACAATATTAGTAAGTAAATGTACTTGGTCACTGTCCACCGCTGGTGAGTTTTACCTTTCTGATGCCTGGAGCTGTCTCTCCCTGTCCAGTTCGTTCATTTCCGAGAGCACCGCTATACATGGAATAGACTGGGACACGGCAGAGAGCCGGGGACAAAAGCGTTAGCTTGTGGACACGTTGGCTCAACAGCAAAACACAGCCTATACGGATTTAAAAAGGAGCACGTCACCCATTTTCAACCTCATCTTCATACAATTGGTCTTCTCTAATGCTCATTATAAGCAGTGGTGGAAAGTAGCTAAATACATTTACTTAAGTACTGTACTTGAGTACAATTTTGAGGTCTTTACAAGTACTTTACTTGAGTATTTCCAATTTCCCATACTTTTACTTCTACTCCACTACATCTCAGAGGCAAATATTGTACTTTTACTCCACTACAATGATTTGAAAACTTTAGTAGCTAGTTACTTTGCAGACTTATTTGAAAATAGACTTATTTGAAAATAGCCGATCTACAAGCTCACAACGTGTCGCGATTTTGTAATTTTACTCAAGTCAATTTTGAATTCTGGACTTTTACTTGTAACGGAGTATTTCTATATTGCAGTATTGATACTTTTACTTAAGTAAAGAATTGGAGTACTTTTTCCACCACTGATAATAAGTACCATTTCTGTCTACTTGCTCTGCGCCTCAGAGGTGGGCTGTGGACAGTTCCGAAACCTTCGTCTATCGACATCATTGGTTTCCTCCAATGGCATCATCGGTGGTAATGTCAAATCAAATCTTAAACTTAAAATAGGTTGGAATCTACATCGATGATGTCATTGGTAGGCAGGTTTCCAAACTGCCCATAATAGCCCACCTCTGAGACACAGAGCGAGTGTGGGCGGAAATGGTGCCATCTTACAATGGAACACGAGTGAAGACGAATTACAGGAAAGTGAGGTGAATTGCTCCTTTAATGGCTTTCTGCTGGAGTAATAGCCTAAACAGGACCGCTGACCTCCTGGATTCCTGGGAGCAGAGTGGGGGGCTAAAATAGTGTTTTCTAAGGAAGTCTCTCCAGTCTGGGGTCCATCCTGTGTGTGGGATTGTTTTGACAGAGGTGGCTGTTTACCTCACCAGAGCTCCTTCCTGTCTCCTCCTCCTCCTCCTCCTCCTCCTCCTCGTCCAATGACAGGGTGACTTTGTCTGTCGCCACGGAGTTGGGACTCGCGGGATCATCTGGGATGTCGTCATAGTCGTCTTCGTTCAGCTTCTCTGTGAACATAGAAGTCATGCGTTTGTGACAAATGTTCTGCTTGCTTCACTCCATTTCTCTATAAGTAACTTGAGCCTCTAGAAATGGCACTCGATTGACTACAGATTGTAATGACATGATTATACAAGCATCTCTTTCATTTCCGTTGCAAATTATGAACACACACACACACACAGTAAAATCCACACAGTGTTCATTTAACCCATTAAGACCGGGAACGCATCTGTGTGTCAATTTTTTTATTTCTTTGGGCTATTCAAAAATAGCAGATATGCAAGCTCGCAGCGCGGCACCGAGTGCCGCGCTGCGAGCTTGTAGATCTGCTATTATTGAAGGGGGAAAAAATCGTGAAAATGTGTTTGAATATATATATATTTTTAAAGCGAACATTTTTAACTCAAATCTTTGCTTCTGGGGGGTCCCTGGAACAAAACATTTTGAGATGGGGGTCCGCGGCCAACTACATATAATTTTGGGGGTCCTTGAGAACCACTAATATAGAAACATACATACAAACAACATTTTTTTTTTAAACTTCTTTCTTTAGAAGACATTTATAGAATCCCCAGAAGCAAAGATTTGACTTACAAATGCAGATCTACAAGCTCATAGCACGGCACTCGGTGCCACGCTATGAGCTTGTAGATCTGCTATTTTTGAATAGCCCAAAGACATCTAAAATGACACGTTCCTGGATTGAATGGGTTAACTGATTGTAAAATAGATTAAACGTTGTTTTTTTTGCTGTCTACTAATAGCAGTAAACAGTGGAGCCTCACCTTTCACCAACTCTTGAACATTCCTGTACTGCGTGAGAGATCTCTGAAGCCCCTCTATCCTCTGCTCCTGTATGTAAAGAGGATTGTTTCAGTTCAAATCAGAGACACGGTCCCCCTACCAACATGCTGTTCCCATGGTGAATCCTTTAAGCGTGTCTAAGCGGAAACCGAACTACTACTGTACATCCTAGGAGAGCAACAGCATCACAGTACCGTAACTGTACCTTCTCATTGTTGGCGGACATGAGGTTCTGCAATGCCATCTTCATCTTCAACATTTCTGCATCTGAAAACAAGGTACATTCCATACCGTTGTTGTATGTCAAAGTAACTTTTCAGAACATTTTAAAATTAACCAATGAACCGGTGTTCCAATGGATCCAGTGAGTTATTATTTAGTTACAAGCTCTAGTTAAAGGTAGGGTAAGTGATATTTTTGGGTTAAAACAAAAAAAAAATGTTAAGGCACTGTATTGTGATCATCATTGCTATAGAGTGTTTGTTCAGTAACAGGAGTCTCCCCGTCTCTCCAGCTCTTTAAAGTAATACTAGGTAACGTTTTCAACAAAACTAAAGTTAAATTGTATATCTTTTGCGAGTGGCAAAAGTTTCACAACACCCACTCCGTGAATTTCACCCCCGGAAGCCTTTTATTTATATATTTTCTATTGAACGTGTACGGGGGGGACTTTCCCGGGAAAATGACGTTCCTGGCCAACGTCATGACGTCGTGGCCGACGTCCTCAGGAACTACCGCAACGGTTTCCTGTTTGGCCAGGAACTACCGCGCTATTAACAAAAAGGAACCTCACGCTGATTTTAAGATAATGTAGGATTGGGAGATCGAAAAAGAACAGAAAAAGAAAGCACAGCTCATGGTAACTAATGCTCCACTGGCTAAGAGAAACGATCCGTAGATAGTATAAAACAATTAAAAGATCGCTTTTTGAAACGCTTCCGGCTTCCGGTGAAAACGAATGGAATTCTGGGTAATCGAGGACTAGGGAAATTGTATGCAGTGACGGTAGTGACCAGCAGAGGTTGCTATTTTGCATTGTACAACTTTAATAAACAGAAAATACATTTTCCGGTAGGTGTCAAAATCTCAGCCAATCAGGAGAAAGTACCAATTTTTAAGCTTCATTTTTATAGTGTTCCAGTTGCAATTTTGCCTGCTCATTTCTTAGTGTCATCACTTCCAATTTCACTTGTTTAATCTATATCCTGATTGAGTTCTCCATCCTGATTGGATAAAATTGGAAATTAAACTGAAACTGAAACGAAAATGCATTTTCTGTTTTATGAAGAGCTGGAGAGACAAGGAGACTCCTTTTACTGAACAAACACTCTATAGCAATGAGTACAATCAGAATATAGAGCTATCTAACACTTATTTTAACCAAAGAAAATCACTTACCCTACCTTTAACACATTACAACCGGGAACACATCTGTGTAACCACTTAAATCATTATTTTTTTACTTTGGCTATTCAGAAATGGCAGATCTTCAAGCTCATGAGCTTGCAGATCTGCTATTTTTGAAAAATCGTGAAAACTTGCATGCAAATCTTTGAATGTATATATTTTTTAAAGCAATTTTCTTTACTCAAATCTTTACTACTGGGGGTCCCTGGAACTACACATTTTGAGATGGGGGTCCGCGGCCAAATACATATAATTTTGGGGGTCCTTGACATGAAAAAGGTTTGGTTCCAGGGACCCCCAGAAGCAAATATTTGAGTAAAAAATTTAGTTTAAAAAAATATATATATTCGAAGATTTCACGATAAAAGAAAAATAGCAGATCCACAAGCTCATAGCGCGATATGAATATATAGAATATAGCAAAAAAAAAAAAATGACACACAGATGCGTTCCCGGTCTTAAAGGGTTAATACTTTTCGTTGGTTCAATATTTATAAAACCCACAGACAGACTTAACCACTTTCAGTTTTCACACTGTTGTGTATGAGTTTACAACACAATCTATGCCTCCCACCGAGTCAGAGAGCAGTGCATTGGAATTACTTCCAGTAATTAAGTCCCATGGGTTCGTCATGGTTGTATGTGTGGGCACGCCGTCTCCAGCAGATGATGACTCCGTCTCCAACCCTGTGGAAACTGAAGCTGCAAAACGGGCTAAATCTGATTTCCCAGAAGGCAGCGTTGCACTAAAAAGGCAAATATAAACAGCCCTGGTAACTGAGGGATAAGTGCGTTACAGGTGACAGGGCTGAGTAACATTATTATTATTTATATGACTTATTTATATGAGTCTAGTTTCAATGTGTGCATCGTTATTCATGTTTCCAGGGCAAAGTTGTGAGTGCAGAGGCAAAAAAATAATAATCCCCCGTCATGGGTTCACTGCAGAATAAACGAGAGCCACGTGAAGCCCAAATGTATTCGTAAATCATCTGTTTTTGCAGTCTGGTTCAGACTCTCTGCGAGGAGCGCTTCCAGAGGCCTCGTGTCTATCTGTGCAAGAAGCATGCATAGGGTGGAGTCTTAGAAAACATTTAGATAATGTGGCATCATCTCCATATTGTTTTGAGTATCGTGAATATTGCAGATGTAACCTCTAAATAAATGGCATTCCTCTGCTACAAAACGTCGATAAGGGAAAGTCAGCAGTGCTTTGAAGGAGTACATGATCCTGTTCAAACATGTGTGGTATGAAACCTACGCAGTAAAATTCTAAGTGTCAATTTAACTCAGAATAATGTACAAATGGAACCACCATTTTGTACAACACTAAGGATTCTACTGTGTTCAGACACTGAGAACTGAGCAGAAGGAAAAACCTCTTCTTCAACTCGTTGCAGTGTTGACTACGACCGGTGGTGGAAAAAGTACTCAAATGTTTTACTTAAGTAAAAGTATCAATACTGCAAAATAGAAATACCCCGTTAGAAGTAAAAGTCCGGAATTCAAAATTGACTTGAGTAAAAGTACAAAAGTATTGGTATAAAAATGTACTTAAAGTACCAAAAGTAAAAGTACTAAAATGTTTGAAAATAGCAGATCTACAAGCTCACAACGTGTCGCATCGCGACGCGTTGTGAGCTTGTAGATCGGCTATTTTCAAATAGCCTATGTATAAAATAGGGCTAAAGTGGTTAATGTATGTTTTATTATATAATAATTGATGATTGCAAAGTAACTAGTAACTAAAGTTTTCAAATAATTGTAGTGGAGTAAAAGTACAATATTTGCCTTTGAGATGTAGTGGAGTAGAAGTAAAAGTACGTAAAGTTGGAAATACTCCAGTAAAGTAAAAAATACCTCAAAATTGTACTTCAGTACTTGAGTACATGTACTTAGTTACTTTACACCACTGACTACGACAGCGCATGACAGCATGAAATTATTTCTTTTTGGGGGGGGGGGGGGAATTCCATCTCTCAGGTCGGGTTGAAAGTGCAGGATAATTACTTCAGAAAAGGACCCTTAAGGGGGAATCTACCAGTTGCTGGAATGTCACGTCTCTTTTAGTCTAATCCTTATAAACCCTACTGAAATATTAGAATTTGACTCCCCTGGATAGACGAGGTTTCCAGACCAACCATTAAAAGAACGTCTCCCACCTTTCTCTTCTACGTCTTGGCGCTCGCCCCCGAGTCTGGTCTGGTCTTTTAGCCTGCTCACCTCCGTCTCCCTCTCCTCCAAATGCCTCTGCAGAAGCTGCAATTCTTCCTGCGAGGGAGAGAAGACAAGTGAGTCACGACTTTTCAACTCAACAACTTTTAAAATCAGGCCTTGGGAGAGGAGGGGAGGATGTGAATAAATTATTTTGATACACTAACCAACTCCAGCTTTGTCCAACATGAAGAATAGTAGCACGGCCAACTCTATGTGTTCAGTATTAAAGCATGTTAAACAATGTTTACTTGAATACCACATACCGAAGTATTATTTTACCATGACAAATTACCCACCTACAACACAAATACTGTACCCTGGTAACTGCTCTGTATCTTGTCTCATAAACAAGATGGTATTTTTATCGTTAAAAGGGATAGTTCACCCGCAAAATGACTTTTTTTCCTATCGATTACGGTACTCACCCCATGGAGACTTGAATTTATGGAGATTCTTTAGTTTTTCACATATTCCTGAGCCAATAATTTGATGACCGGGTGTATTTATATACATTAGCATCTTTCCGCCGGTAATCAAAGTATTGAATGCGACAAAAACTAAAAAATCGGAATGAATTCAATGCTTCAGGGGGTGTGTAATTGATAGAAAATAAGAACATTTTGGGTGAAGTGCTCCTTTAAAGAAAGTATTAAAGTATCGAAACTCAAGGCCAGAGCTTGCATCTGAAATAAGGCACACTTACTCTTTACAACAGGGGTCTTCAACAGGGGGTCCGGGACCCCTAGGGGGTCCTCAGAGTTCCTACAGGGGGTCCGCCAAATCTTTGTGCGATATAAAAAAAAAATCCTAAACCACTTGAACCCTAGCATCCCTTTTCGGAAGAGAACTTTAGCCAAAAAATAGCAGATCTACAAGCTCACAACGCCTCGCGCTGCAAGGCGTTGTGGGCTTGTAGATCTGCTATTTTTGACAAAGAGGTAATAGGTGTAGAGGGAAAGAGCAAGACCAAGTAAACAAAAAAAGTTTAATCTGAAACAATTTTATACAATATAGAGGGGGGTCCCTGCTTCATCTCTCTCTCAGCTAGGGGGTCCTTGGGCTGAAAACGTTGAAGACCCCTGCTTTACAATGATTTGTCACTCACTCATACAAGTACAAGCAGAGAAACATTGGTGTGGCATGCTCCGCAGGCAGTAAACTAAATATATGGCCCTGTAATAGCCATCCTTTGCTTCAGCCTTAGGCAGTGGTGTAAAGTAACGAAGTACTTTTACTCAAGTACTGTACTTAAGTACAATTTTGAGGTACTTTTACTTTACTGGAGTATTTCCAATTATCAGCAGTTTTACTTTTACTCCACTACATCTCAGAGGCAAATATTGTACTTTTACTCCACTACAATTATTTGACAACTTTAGTTACTTTGCAGTTATACATTATTACATTATAAAACGTACATTAACCACTTAAGCCCTAATTTATGCCTAAGCTATTTGAAAATAGCCGATCTACAAGCTCACAACGCGTCGCGATGCGACGCGTTGTGAGCTTGTAGATCTGCTATTTTCAAACAGTTTAGTACTTTTACTTTTGGTACTCTATAATATATATATTATAGTTGAATTCCAGACATTCACTTGTAACAGAGTACTTCTACATTGCAGTATTGATACTTTTACTTAAGTAAAACATTCGAGTACTTTTTCCACCACTGGCGCCCTTAGGGCAGAGAAAACTCCACAGTGACAGGTTAACGGGTACGTTAACAAGTGCGCGAGATGATCTGAAACTCGGAACGGCTGTAGGGACGGTGGAAGCACTTACAGGAAACGTGGTGAAAGTCAGGAAAAGCAGTGTGCAGCAGCAGACAGAGAGGAGGGTTTAGAAGACCATTAGGGAAGAGAGGAGCGGAGCAAACGGCCTCGTCATCTCCAGCGAAACCGCTGTGAAAGTGTTCCACTTTGAATGCTTAACAGGTTAGCGTGTTGAAAGACATGCCCGTCAGAAGAGAGAGAGGGACACGTTGGAATGGAAAGGTAGAAAAGGAGGAAGGCAGGAATAAGCAGTGGTGGAAAAAGTACTCAAATGTTTTACTTTAAGTAAAAGTACCAATACTGCAATATAGAAATGCTCTGTTACAAGTAAAAGTCCGGAATTAAAAGGTTACTTGAGTAAAAGTACAAAAGCATCAAAATATACTTAACGTGCCAAAAGTAAAAGTACTGAAATATTTGAAAATAGCAGATCTACAAGCTCACAACGCGTCGCGATGCGACACGTTGTGAGCTTGTAGATCGGCTATTTTCAAATAGCCTATGTATAAAATAGGGCCAAAGTGGTTAATTATAATTTATAATATCATAATTTATATCTGAAAAGTAACTAGTAACTAAAGTTTTCAAATAATTGTAGTGGAGTACAAGTACAATATTTGCCTCTGAGATGCAGTGGAGTAGAAGTAAAAGTATTGGAAATTGGAAATGCTCAAGTAAAGTACAAACACCTAAAATGTTTACTTAAGTACAGTACTTAAGTAAATGTACTTAGTTACTTTCCACTACTGGGAATAAGTAAAGTAACAGAGTGTAAAGCACAAGGGAAACTTAACAATAACCATCCTGTTATAACAAGGGTTAACCCTGTCGAAAAGCTAAGTCACTCGGTGTACTCTTGTTATGCTTGGTCACAAGTGAAACTTGGCATACTGTAACTATATAACTTTAACCAGTGGACTGCACACTCACTTGGGAAGCTTGGAGTTTCTTCTCACACTGTAGCCTTTCATGCTCCATATCAGTCAACTTGAACCGCAGGTCTGTCACTTCCTGGTATAAGCCCTGAGGAGGAAAAAAAAGACCCCCTTACTCTTTAGCCACTTAAACCCCATTAACTTCATTGTACGTCAATAGAGAAAATAGAAAAAAAGCTTACAACCTGTTGACCTTGTAGATTTGCTATTTTTTGCCCCCAAAAAAATCACCAAATGGACGCTTTTTGCAACTATTACTGCAACTACAGAATATGGACGCTAGAGTTCATAGTATTAAGCAACTTTGTCAGAGCAACTTTCACTGGGGAATTCTGCAGTGTGTGGGGGAGAGGGTATTATCATTTTATGACAATAAACAAACAATACAAATTGGGCAATACAATGACAATACAGCATAGCTTTGATTCCTATTGGAATCAATGTTGACGCACTAGTAGCCAGCTGAGCCACCAGAGTATTATTATTATTATCATCATCATCATCATCATCATCATCATCATCATCATCATCACCACCACCACCGAGGTAGCATTCCTGTCGAAGACACCACATAATACTTTCAGATAAAAGTCCCCCTGGAGAGACAGAGCAGCCCACTCCACACATGGACACAATTCACAGACAAGGAGGAAACGCCACGGTCAATTAGCGCACAGCTGCCTTTACCCCAATCAGCGATACTGTAAGAGAGAGCTGCAGCTTGGAGCAATTACAAGTACACAGAGAGAATTTGTGAAAGATGTGTCGTCAGTGAAGAGAGTCGGTCTCACGTTCGTCTCTAGACAAATAACGCAAACCACAGTGCATCAACAATGCTGACACGGGGAATAAATGTAATGTTCTGAGCCCGGCCTTGATTTGTAGCTATTGGTATGGGAAAAGGAGACAGAGAAGGAGTAGGGGAGTAAATATAATGCAGTTTGGCTCCGGCGTCTAGTCCCCATGGGTAATAAGAGTCTGAAACCTACTCCACACAATATCCTCCAAATTTATGTCCAAGCTGGTGAAGGGTGCATGGAAAATATAACTCTCACAGTTCTCTCTCTTAGCCCCTCAGAGGGGAGAGGAGAAGGGAGAGTTTATAGGAGGAAACAGCTGCTGGAGCAAGGGGGGAGGGGGAGGGGGGGGGGTGTTTTGGTCCCTTATATGACAGTTCACCCAGAACCACAGAAGTCGAGTGCGACAGACCCCTGGCCAGATTCACCTATCTTTAAACAATGACATGGGTAGCTGCCAAGATTCGGGATCATGCATATCAAAGCGAAAGGTATAGCAGCCATTGCAACGTCCAACTTTCTGGAAAATATTCAGACGTTTCCATGTGAGGTGTGTGTGTATACACTTCTTAAAATGTGTGTCTACCTCGACCTCCTTGTGATCTCTCTCCACAGAGGAGAGCTTCAGTTTCAGACTGGACACCTCCGTCATCAGTTCCAGTTTCTGAGTTTCCAGCGTGGTCCTGTTCAGCAGCTCCTATGAAACAAGATACGCACACTTGGTCAAGGCGCACAATGGTGTTGCGTGTAGGCCACATTTCTTGAGATTAGGTGGAAGGGCAGATGGATTGTGTCGTTTTATACTTAAATCCGATAAATTGTATTTGTAAAGCACCATTCACACATAAAGTAGTTGAGTTCAAGGTGCTTTATAATGTTGAGAAGACAGAAGTCGACACAGTAAAAACAGCCGTTTACAGCCACTTGCATGCTCAGCCAAAACTACTAATAACATCAGCTGGAGCGCACGTTTGCATGTGTGTGGGTGGGTGTGTGTGGGTGGGGGTGTATACTGTATGTATTCTTAGTAAAACGGAGCTGGGTTACTGTACTTCGACCGCTTTTTCCCGTCAACTCTACACCATGTCTTTGCCCAAAAAAAAAGCTGATCTACAAGCTCACAACACAGCTGGAATGTTCCTCCCAGAATAGGCATACAAGTGGTTTAAAAGGGGGTGAAGGGACACATTCAGTTCAGTAATAGGAAAAGTGAGGCATTAATATATAGGAGTACAGCAGCTGCTTCAAAGCTACAGTATACAGCAGATTACATTACTCAATACAACTACAATATCAGAGAACAAATACCAGAGAGAACAAATAAACAGGAGCATCTGCTTTCAATGGGAAACCTGTGATATCCTGCAGAGGGGCCTCACCTGCTGGAGCAGATCCTCGGTGACACTTAACTTCTCCCGGTGTTCTTCCAGGCACATGTCCAAGTCCCGGATCTTTTCCCCTTGCACCTCAACCTGGTCGCTTAGAACACTAACCTGGAAGATAGTACGGCTTAATTAATATTTTGTCACTCAACCAAAAAGGTATTTTCTTTCAGTTGAAAATCCATCATTTTTGATGAGCGACATAGCGACGCAGTATAAATTAACCATAAGACATGATCATTACCAGTGGTGTAAAAAGTACTCAAAATGTTTACTTAAGTAAAAGTATCAATACTGCAATGTAGAAGTACTCTGTTACAAGTAAAAGCCCGGAATTCTAAATTTACTTTAGTAAAAGTTCCAAAGTGTTGATATCAAAATGTACTTAAAGTACCAAAAGTACTAAAATCTACAAGCTCACAACGCGTCGCGACACGTTGTGAGCTTGTAGATCGGCTAATTTCGAATAGCCAACAGTATGTATAAAATAGGGCTAAAGTGGATAATGTATGTTTTATAATGTAATAATTTATATCTGCAAAGTAACTTGAAACTAAAGTTTTCAGATAATTGTAGTGGAGTAAAAGTACAATATTTGCCTCTGAGATGTAGTAGAGTAAAAGTATAGCCAATTGGAAATACTCCAGTAAAGTCAAAATTGTACTCAAGTACAGTACTTGAGTAAATGTACTTAGTTACTTTCCACCACTGATCATTACCCACACCAGAAAAATCCCTATGGAGTTTCAAACGCAAGCACAGTTCAAAGCCATCTACATGAACACCATTTGCACTCAATTGCTGTAAGGTCATTAACGTGTGAGGTAGGGCCGCTCACTCACAAACACACCTGGAGAACAAGACACTCCTTGTCACTTTCGAGCCGGGAGAGACGGTCCTGATAGACTGCTTCAGTGCTCGCTGAACCGTGTCCATTCGTCTGAAATGACAACCAAGACTGGCCTCGTCAGAGGGCACAGCTTTATCTCATTGGTTTGCTATGGCATTTGCACATACACGTACGCGTACATTCAACCTTTATTTATTTTCTCGGGAATACATTGAGGGCAGAGCCCTCATTTTCAATGATGCCGAGATTACAGAAAGAAATACGACTCGGCCGATAATGGTTAAAAAATGCATTTTCGGCTTTCGGCCGAAAGGGTTTTAACGCCGAAAAAATATTACCGAAAGACACCGAAACATATCAGCCGATAATGGTTAAAAAATGCGACGCTAAATATCACGAAAGAACAGGTGCTGAATAGAAAAGCGCTGAAAAGATGTTTTATGGACCCATAATAGTGATTATTATTTAAGTTAAGTTTTGCCATAATCATGTCTTTTGTCATAATCAGGTAGCTGATCAACATTGGTAAACAAATGAATTCATTATATATATATATATATATATATATATATATATATATATATATATATATATATATATATATATATATATATATGTATATATATTTATCATATTCGGTTTTCGGCCAACTATTTTCTATTTTCGGCATTCGGTTTCGGCCAAGAATTTCCCATTCGGTGCATCCCTAAATACAACAGTGTAAATAATAATGATGAATAAGAACAGCAGGATAAAACATGTATGTGAAAACAGCAAAAAATTGAGAATAAAAACAGTAATAAAGACAGCTTAATTAAAACAGTGACAATTTAAAACAACAAGATTAGCGAGCACATTTTTAAATTGATCCAGTGAGACCATGGAATCCAATTTTAAAGTCCATTGCAATTCATTCCAAGTAAAGAGAGCGCTAAAACTGAAAGCTGTTTTGCCTAGCTCGGTGTTGGCCTTGGGGACCAATAACGGGATGTGTTCCTGAGAGCGTGTTTGATGGGTGGAAGTATTTGGTTTTAACACATACACTCATATCTGCCCTGATGTCAGCAGCTGCAACCGACTGAAAGCATAGGACATTCTACTGAATATTGCTTTTGTTTAAAAATAGATCAGCCGTTCAAGTGAGAGGAGAGGGGATTCCAAAGACACACCACACACTAGTATAGTCCAAGCCTGAAGTGTCATAACCCACCCCCACAAAGAAACAAGGCCCTGGGACTTTTTTGTGTTATCCTTTTAGCATATATTTTGACTGTACTACCTGTTAATAATCTTGTTAACCCAGACCTGAGGGGCCGATTCAACAAAATGTCCTCTAAATCGTAAAGGTGGGGTAAGTGATATTTTTGGGTATTTTTTTGTTAAAAGGTTAAAGTACTATATTCTAATAGTAATCATTGCTACAGAGCGTTTGTTCGGTCAAAGGGGTCTCTCCAGCTCTTTAGTAAACAGAATATACGTCAATTTTCAGGTAGGTGACAACATTTAAGCCAATCAGGAGAAAGCACTGAAAATGCATTTTCTGTTTAATAAAGAGCTGGCAGACTCCTTTTACTGAACAAACATTCTAAAGCAATGAGTACTATCAGAATATAGAGCTATTTAACACTTATTTTACCCAACATAAATCACTTACCCTACCTTTAACAGTTTTCTGAAACACTTATGTTGCTATAATATCAGTAGTACTCAAAACCTTTTCATGTCAAGGACCCTCAAAATTATATTTAGCCACGGACCCTCATCTCAAAATATTTTGTTCCAGGGACCCCCAGAAGCAAAGATTTCAGTAAAAAATGTTCGCTTTAAAAATATAGATATTCAAAGATTTGCACACATTTTTCACAATTTTTCAAAAATAGCAGATCTACAAGCTCATAGCGCGGCACTCGGTGCCGCGCTATGAGCTTGTAGATTTGCTATTTTTGAATAGCCAAATTATAAAATTATGGTTAAAGTGGTTACACAGATGCGTTCCCGGTCTTAACTCATTCACTGCCTGAATTATTTCTGGACGCGTTTGCCCACTGCCAGAGATTTTTCATTGAAAAAAATTAAGTACTCAGGAGCCGAGATACAGAATTTTTAAGTTTTAAGTTAACAAGGAAGTGGATGGGAGTCTAGATCTTCGAAAAATCATATCTCCTTGGTCTTTGGGTCAAATTACGTTTTTTACGTCCTAGGCAGGTTTGGTAATTGGAAAAAAATACGTTTTTTACGTCCTAGGCAGGGAATGAGTGGTTAATGGGGCGCCGATGGCCTAGCAGTGGTTAAGGCGCATACCACATATAGGCTCTAATGAAGCCTGACAGTGAGTCGCGGGTTCGATTCCCGAGCCCCGACGGCCTTTGCTGCGTGTCACTCCCCGTCTCTCTCTCTCCCCGTTTCCTGTCATTCTTCACTATACTATCAAATAAAAGGCAGAAAAGCCCAAACAAAATCTTGAAAAATATAAATCTTGTTAATTAAGTATTGAATCAATCAATCCCGACAATTAAATCCGATGGTTTTCCCCCCGATGGCACAGGAGAGCAAGGAGCAAGTGAAAGCAGGTAAGAAGAGAAGTATGCAAAGGGTCAATAGTACTCTCGCATGCAATCGATTTGGCATTTGAATCAAAAGCAAACTACTCTCTCACATTTCACACATGGAACGTGAAGGGCCGCGAGGAGGGTAAGAAAAATACAGACTGAATCAACTTTTGCTCCGAGGATGGAAAACGTCTTCCAGCAGGGCTCCTACAGAAAGTCCCATCACTCGCAAGGCACGTCATAACAATGCTCTTACAATAAACAGAGTCGAGGTATCAGTAACGGGTCAGGGTGAGAACAAGAGGCAAAGCAGATCACATCACCATTGGGTCTCAAAGCAAAGGACAATAGGATGATAGGGAGGGGGGGGGGCTCTATAATAACAGAGAAACATTCAGACTACACAGCAAAAAAACTAATAAAAGTCAATTTCATTACACTCTCAGAATGACATCTTTGAATATCTGGAGTTACCATGACTGAATCATCAACAAACCATTTTATAGGTCAACAATATCGTCGATTTTTCTTTTTTATTGCACATCAACACTGCACACACACATAACCTC
Organism: Gymnoscopelus braueri; assembly: GCF_963280865.1. Taxonomy (NCBI): domain Eukaryota; kingdom Metazoa; phylum Chordata; class Actinopteri; order Myctophiformes; family Myctophidae; genus Gymnoscopelus; species Gymnoscopelus braueri. The sequence goes on from NC_137625.1 coordinate 22,423,885, forward strand.
GCGTCACCAGACTTTCCACCACGGAGGAAAGCATGGTATTTGTTATTAAATGGCCCGTGTGATCCGGTCTAGGCCACGCCTACTAAAAAAAAAGGGGGGGGGGGATCCTCCAGTTCCGGGTGTGCGGGTTCCGGTTTTTCGGTGCCGCTTTGTTTTGGTTCCCCCTGTTAGCATTTAAAAGCTAAATCGAGTAACTAGTCTCGCCAGTCGCTACGAGTTGGAATAAAGGATGGATATACCAAACAAACAATTTCTACAAGCTAAACTACGCTGCATCAAGGGTTTTATTGGGTAGGCCCTAAAATTAAAATGCCCTTGATCGCGAGGAATTATTTTGGGGTGATACACAGCCACAGGCACCCCTGGTTCCGGCTTGTGCGGGTTCCGGCCGCCTGACCGGATCAGAAACCCGAAAATTGTATTTATTTATATAGTACAATAGCGCTCTTCTCAGAGTGACCCCTCCCACTCCTCTCACCATTCGTCCCTGCAGCCACTCCGCCAGACCCTCCGCCGTGGAGTCGGGGATCTGACACCGCAGGTTGTCCCTCTCCTCGCCGTCCATCAGCTCCAGAGCCGCCCGCAGGTCCTCCAGGAGGTGCAGCGCCCGCAGGCTCCCCAGGAAAGGGGAGGTGGGCGACTGGCAGTCAAAGAGCCCGTTGGAGTAGTCCATGGCCTTGGAGCCTGAGGGCAATGGAAGAGATACAGTATATGTGTGTGTGTGACAGATACGGAAGGGTTAACCCATTAAGACCTAGCCTCGCGTGGCCAGACTATATCACTGCGTGGATATGAGTCTGGTGCTTCTATGAGGATTTTTTTCCCCCCCAAGGGGCGGGATCAAAAGAATGGCTCGGCACGCATTTGGTTAGGCCCTACAACCAACGACCAATTACAGTCTCCCATATTTGAATACTGGGCCCTGATTGGTCACCCCGGACTTCGGGAGCAGGAAATGGATTCACAACGGAGCGGTGCCAGACCCAAATCGCAGAGGGCAATCTTTTTTTTTTTCGCACTGGCAGATTCGTCTGGTGCCAAATGCCTTCTAAATCAGTGGTTTTCAAAACTTTTTTCATAATTCAAAATCGTTCACAATTTTTCAAAAATGTGAGCTTGTATATCTGCTATTTTTTCAATTGCCAACGCTAAAATGACACGGATGCTTTCCCAGTTTTAAATGGGTTAACAGAAACATATTATGTACAAAATGTTACGCACAAACGTATTCTTTTTATATATTTGTATACGTTATGCACACACTGCCTTCATGCTTGCTTGAAGGCAGGATATGACCATTTCTGGACACGTACTGGGAGCTTCGGTCAAGAAAGCTAAAACATCAATTACAAGTACCAGAAAAATATATAGTGACAATCAAAGTTTCCTAATCTCTCTGAACCAGCCTTGGAAGTGAACACTTGTTTACCGAACCTCTGTGCACGGCTGTAAACCCACTGTATAGCTGTAATCTCCCCGAGACTCCTAGACACCAGCTGTCTGACAGCTTAAATGTCAGCCCTCGTATGAAGATGTCCAACAATAATGAAGAGAGGAGCTAGATAAATATCTAAATGCGGCAAGGGAGTGCATGGAGGGAGTCGGGGGGGGTGTCATGTGATCAAGGGGATGTCATGTGATCAGCCATCTCTTCCCCATTAGAAAAGGTCAAATGCTATAATTACACACATCAGCGGAAAAGTGAGGACAATCAAAACAAACGGTCTGGTCGGCTCATCTGCGAAGCATGGAGTCAGATGCAAACGTTCCCTAAAAGTGTACGTGTACGTGTACGTGTACGTGTGTGTGTGTGTGTGTGTGTGTGTGTGTGTGTGTGTGTGTGTGTGTGTGTGTGTGTGTGATATTCCAAAATCCCATACCCAGAGCTTGAATAATCATTAGTTTCCTACACTGCTGGGACAATGGAAAACTCACTTTATTTCTCATGGCAGAGGAATGCTCTCTCAGCACGTCAGCACCATTTGAGCGCAAGTATTATTCCATAATGCTGCAGTGCATCTTCAAGAGAACCGCATTGACTACTTAAGCCCCATTTTTTTTTAAATAGCACAAATAGCAGCTCACAACGCGTCGCTACCCATTGTGAGCCTCTTTGAAAATTTGACAAAACCTCAAAATAGGGAGGGCAGGTCGAAAGTGGTGTGAAGGACAAATTGTTTACAATCTGCCGGACTTATCATTGCCTCCTTCTAATGCAACGCTTTCCAGATGTGACTCACTAAACCCCATGGTATGCTGTGTCCACTTAAAACATGCTATAGGCTGGATTTGATGCCAAAGCGTGTACTATGGTTACCTGCTATGATGCCATCCATTTGTTCCAAGGCGGCTGCCAACATTTCGCTGGCGTCAGACATCATCTCCTCAACGGATCTGAAAGAATAAAAAGCAGTTGAGTGAACAGCAGAGGAGGAGAGGGAAAGCAGAAGACCCGAATAAATATTATTCTCATTTATAAATGACGTAATAGGAATACTATCTTCACTTCTGTGCATAATGCATAATAATAAAACAAAATTTAGTAAAACTCCCAGTGAGGCATCAATGCACCTCCATGCTGTTCATAATCAGGTGTAATTAAAATCCACAGCAAGCACAGCAATACAAATTATGAAAACATCCGTTTCATTATAAGTGGGCTTTGATCAAAAGGTTTTGTGGGGTCCACAAAACAGCATGGTACCCGTATAAGATGTTTTAAAATGCCGTTCCTCCAACCGAAAAGCCCTCAACTCAACAACCCAAAGTAAACAAAATCATCAGCCCCATTTCAGGCTTTTCATAAAATGTCTACAAAGACCACAGAAGCTTTATTGAGGTTATAAGTGATGCCCCATTACCGGGCTATTCCTAGAGGAAATCTAGGTCAGTGCTTCACAATTTACCATCTTCTTCCTTCAGCTGAGTGATTCTCCACCTTCTTTCATTTCAAGGACTCCCACCCAGTTTGATATACACGGACCCCCATTTGATACATTTAGTTTTCACTGTAAAATCCTTAGTGTTTATTTAACTCTGAGAGTGTACAAATGTGCACTTGGTCACTCTCAGAGTTACAGACCTGTAAGGTTCCATTTGGACCCCCTGTGGCCCCAACCCAATCCCGACATTGAGAAACTGGCTCACTTAACTCTTTAAGACCCGGAACGCATCTGTGTGTCATTTTTAGATTTCTTGGGCTATTCAAAAATAGCAGATATACAAGCTCATAGCACGGCACTGAGTGCCACGCTATGAGCTTGTAGATATGCTATTTTTTGAAAAAAAGTGAAAATTTGTGCAAATCTTTGAATATATATTTTTTAAAGCGAACATTTTTAACTCCGTTACCACTTCTGGGGGTCCCTGGAACAATATATTTTGAGATGGGGGGTACACGACCAAATCCAAAAAAAAAAGGATTAGGATTTAGAAGACATTTGTAGAATCCCCCAGAACCTAAGATTTGAGTTACAAACGTTCGCTTTAAAAATATATATATACAAAGATTTGCACACATTTTCACGTTTTTTTCCCTCCAAAATAGCAGATCTACAAGCTCATAGCGCGGCACTCGGAGTGCCTCGCTATGAGCTTGTATATCTGCTATTTTTGAATAGCCAAAGAAATCTAAAATGACACAGAAGCGTTCCAGGTCTAAAAGGATTAACAGTCCTGTATAAATAAGTATACAATACGCTATTTAATACATGTACAAAAGGGCAGATGATAATTGTGTTTTTGCTGGTAATCACATTAATGTGCAGGGCTCAAATTTCTTGCCCTTTTTTTTCCTTTTTCTAAATAAATAAATACATCTACCATGGGGTTTGTATAAAGCCAGTCAAAGAAAGCGGTAATTTGAGAGAGAGGTATAGCCTAATTTCTACAACTGCAGCTCCAGCCCAGGGCTTGTTTTTCCGGAGGCCATGCGGCCTGCAGTCAAAGGGGTGGAGTGGAGGGTGGGCTATCCTATCTGCAATAATGGCACCATTCTTTTCTCCCGGGGGTCTGAGGACTTGTAGCCCCTGGCATGCTTGGAATCTCAAACTTCCATAACAAACCTGAACAGTGGCAATGAGCTGAGCTATCTCTCTCTTCTTGACGGCTGAATTCAAACAGAGATCACATGCTTCTCGTTTAGATTCAGGCATACCTAAATTGACCACACATCACTTGGTTATCACCTCAAATAAGATCTGGTTTTTAAAAAAAAAACTGTCATGAGATAGAGTTTAAAAGGGGCCTTGCTTGGACTACAGGAGAAAAAAAACAAAACAAAGAAATCTCTTCAGTAGCCATTTAGAAGCTAACAACACACACAGACTCTAGTTGTCCAGGTCTCATGGTATGTGGGGCAGGACTTGGGGGTGAAATGCGTATTCTGGGGGGGAACGGTCTCCGGAAATAGACGATCTTCAAGCTCACAACGCGTCGCATTGCGAGCTTGTAGATCGCCCCTTTTTTCTGAAAAGAGATTTGATGTAGAGGGGGGAAAAGAGCAGACCAAGTACAGCGCCAACCCTGATCAACTAAGTATTAGTATAGAGGGTTTAACCCATTAAGACCTGAAACGCATCTGTGTCATTTTTTTATTTGAGCTAAAAAGCATTATTTTACACTTTGGCTATTCAAAAATAGCAGATATACAAGCTCATAGCGCGGCACCGAGTGCCGCGCTATGAGCTTGTAGATCTGCTATTTTTGAAAAATCGTGAAAATGTGTGCAAATTGAATACATATATATTGTTTTAAAGCGAACATTTTTTACTCAAATCTTTACTTCTGGGGGTCCCTGGAACAAAACATTTTGAGATGGCGGTCGGTGGCCAAATACATCATTTTGGGGGTCCTTGACATGAAAAAGTGTGAGCACCACGGATATAGAAACATACGTTTTTCAGAAAACTGTTGGGATAGAAGACATTTGTAGAATCGGCTTCAGGTCAAGTATAACTAAACCACTGGCCTCCATCTCAGCGGGAGGGGGGTCTCTTGACAACACAAGGGGGCTTTGAGTGCTCTGTTGCCTCATTTCAATTGCAGACCCCATAGAGTAACACTGGATACGGTTTCCACCAAAACATAGTCACACTTGCATTTCCATGTAATTGGCACTACCCTATAAACCTGTCATTATGGGAGCCAACCATGAATCGCATCCAAAGTTATGTATCAGCACATGAAACAATCCCTCCATTATAGAGCTCGCCACCACTACACACAGCACTAAATGGAAATCATGCCCTTTAAAAAAAATAACACAAAAAAAACTATTGTTCAATGAACATTCCAGAAAATAGCCTATCTATGACGCTTGAACATAAAGACACTTTGCTTTGGCATTTATGTTTAGCAGCTGGCACAAAGATTTAGGGTGGAGCAAGGGCCACAGGGACCTTAAGAGACATTTTCTTTCGAAAGGTATTTCCTTAGTATGACGGCAAGCTATCCTTACACCAGGCCAGGGTAGGGGCTGTATTTGGTCAGCTGCCTGTCTCTCAGACTGTGGGAGAAACCCAACTCTTGGCCACTCAATAAAGCAACAGATTTGTTTTTTAAAAACAGTGGTTCTCAAAGTGGGGTCCGGGGACCCCCAGGGGTCCTTGGGGGGAGGGTACCAGGGGGGTCCCCAGCAAAAGTAGTTAATCATCATCAGTGTCACAATCATTTTAACCACTTTAACCATATTTTATACTTTGGCTATTCAAAAATAGCAGATCTACAAGCTCATAGCCCGGCACAGAGTGCCGGGCTATGAGCTTATTTTTGAAAAATCCCTGGCACAATATATTTTTTTAGATGGTGGGGTACGCAGCCAAATGCGTATCATTTTGGGGGTCCTTTACATGAAAAAGTTTGAGAACCACTGTTTTAAAGAACCTAATCCATTCTCTTCCCAGTTACCATTACAGTACTTTGATCAGTGGTGTCGTCCACGCTATTGAAATCACACTCCACTGAGCTGTTCAGGATTCAGGACTACCTTGTTATTAGAGTAGCTAACCAGGTGCAGATTTGTTCCAGGGACGAAAGTTTCAGCAGATCATAATGCGTAAAATATTTTTTTTTCCTTCACGTGTTTCCTGTCCTTGTCAACTATGACTTGTCCATTTTCCCCCATCCTATCCTATGTGATTCAAAAAAAATATATATATTTTTTTTATTTGACCTTTATTTATACAGGTGAGTCCCATTGAGACACAAGATCTCTTTCACAAGGGAGCCCTGTTCAGGGTAGCAGCAGTATAAAGTTACATTAAGCAGTGGAGGATAATAAGTCTCATGTGAGTTTTCGCATTTCATAAGATAAAATCTTAATAGTCATCATGTGATCGGGTATTCGTTGTAAATGCAATTTGCAATGTGCCAAATTGTTCTCTTCCATTCAAACGCTAATGAAATCAGAGAGGGGCAATACAAATGATGAAAAATGGTATTGGACATTTTTAAACACAGGAATTGTATTCTTGTTTTCTTTCAAACTCACAAAACCAGACCTTGTACAAGTAGAAGGCTGGGACAGGACGCGCGGGGGGGTGGGGGGGACGCGCGACAGGAAGCGCAATAACCCCACCTTTGCAACTACTTTCGCCTGCGCACTTCACCGGGTATGGTCTAGTAGTTATAATATATCTAGAGGGCGGACGGCTCCGCCCCCACCTATTCATTTCTTTTTTTTATCCCACGATTTTGCAACCCCATTTTTTTTCACCCAGTGGTGCCAATTGTCTAATCCTGGACGCTATTCTCCCTCTGCCAGCCTAGGGAGAGCCCAGAGCCGAGCTCATGCCTCCTTCAATGGGGGGGGGGGACACACGTTATTCCAACCAGTTCCTTTCCCCTCCATCAGGTGCCCTTGCTGACCAGGGGGAGGCAGTATAGAGACCAGGATTACTGCATGTTTTTTGTGAGGGTACCTACCCTAGGGGACACGGGGAGAACATGCAAACTGTCAGATGGGGGAGGGGTGGTCTCCATAAACTGTGTTGTTTGGGCCATTCATCAATCAAATAAGACGCCTTATCAGACAACGTCACACTGATAAGTAGCAGTTCTGTTTACCGTTCAGTCCGGGTTTAGAATCCCGCCTACCAATGTTCCCTCAAATTTTTCATCGGTCTGAGCAAACACTCAAACCACCTGAGCGGTACTTCAGCAACTACTGAGCAACATCTGACATGTACACTTTGGCCATCGTGACACCACCTGTCGAACCCTTAGATAATGACAAGTATTATTATTATTCAGTATTATATGTGAACACGTGTAGAGGAATAAATGTTTGCTGTGTACACATTTTAAATTGTTAGTTGCTCCGGCGAGCTGATAAAAAACTTTTCATGTTGACTTGTAGCTATAATAAGAAATAGACTTTTTTATTTTTTTTAAACCTACTTGTCAATTAACCGACATGAGCAAGATTAGGTCGCTGAGAGGTTCTAAATGTTGGTTGCGATACATTTTCGGTTAATTGCCCAGCCCTGGTGTAGGATAGGAGCAGTGGTGTAAAGTAACTAAGTACATTTACTCAAGTACTGTATTTAAGTAATTTTGAGGTATTTTTACTTTACTGGAGTACCGGTACTTCTAGTTTTCAGTACTTTTACTTCTACTCCACTACATACAATATTGTACTTTTACACTACAATTATTTGAAAACTTTAGTTACTAGTTACTTAGTTTGCAGATATAAATTATTACATTATATAACATACATTAACCACTTTAGCCCTATTTTATACATTGAAAATAGCCGATCTACAAGCTCACAACGTGTCGCGATGCGACGCGTTGTGAGCTTGTAGATCTGCTATTTTCAAACATTTCAGTACTTTAAGTACATTTTGATGACAACACTTTTGTACTTGTACTCAAGTAACATTCTGAACACAGGCCTTTTACTTGTAACAGAGTATTTTTATATTGTGGTATTGCTACTTTTACTTAAGTAAAATACCTGAGTACTTTTTCCACCACTGGATAGGAGGGAGTCAGACATTCCTGAGCAGGTTCTCTCTCCCTCACAAACCTCACAGTGGTACAAGGAACTGACATCTCCCTGACCTCTGTGACCCTATACTCCCTTCCTCTCCCTCCCTGCTTCAAATCCTACTAGAGGCACATTCATCAACACATCTGACATTCAGATTGAAACATGTATGTTCATGTCGCTTATTCAGATCTTGAACTTTGTAAGACGCTCTGAATAAGAGCGTCTGCTAAATGCCAACATTTTAATTGCAAATAACTTGTATGCCACAGGGTCAAAATGTATTCAATGCATGTGTGTGTGGAGTGAAATGGTAAATAGTAATACACAGCTAGATACTTTTCTTTTTTTGCTTTAGAAAATAATGTGATTCAGTACTGTTCTGTCCAATATTTCAGTGGTTTGATTAGATTAGCAATATTCTACTGTAACTCAGGCAGCTAAGTAACGCAGAGGGAATAACCCCAAGTAATGAAAACACATTAAGAATACATCTTCTCATAAATAGCCTTGTCACGTCCAAACATAAAACGGTATGTGCAGTATGTCACTGAGAATACATAACCATGGCACATTTAAACTGTTGGCAGATTACATATTTTTATACAGGCCAATTATATATGAAAAAGAGAAACCGCCCCTGCACTCGAAAATAACACATTTTCAAGCTAACATGGTTAGTGTCATGTGACGAAACTTCTGCAGTGAGTTGGCCTAGGGTTGAAGTTTTCCTTGACCCCTAGCTGATGGAGGGGGGTGGGACACTTATTCGAAAAGAAAATAGGCCTGTGTGTTGCGCGCACGCACACACACACACACACACACACACACACACACACACACACACACACACACACACACACACACACACACACACACACACACACACACACACACACACACACACACACACACACACACACACACACACACACACACACACACACACAGTCCAGCTGTGGTACAGATGTGCCTGGCAAAGTGCACTGGCCGACACACTTGTCTCTCATTCAGGAGATATGGCAGGGAGACAATACTGAGTACATCATACTTATTACTCAGATGTCTAGATTAAAAATACACTGTAGGCTGGCTATGAATATCCGACAACTGTCTCAGCTGGCTAATACGATATCAGTTTAGTTTACACAAATACATAAATTTGAAGAATAGCAAGTTGAATCCAACTCCAGCAGGGGGCAGCAGGATTGGGGCCAGAATGAGACTTTTGTAAAATCAATCCCATCTGGAAACCGACCCAACCTCTTACACACACGAGATGCTTTTGTTTACACTCCCCCACCCCCCCTGAAGGATGGCCAAGATGACGTTTTTGTTCTTGGCTGGAGCCTAGGTCAGGCTGCTCTCTGCTTGAGTGAGACGTCAGCCCCTAGACTCTAACTAGTAGGCCATTCCCCACTGTGGTAGTGGTAGGCCCACTCAGATTCCAAACACAAACAACTCTTTGTTCTTTATAGTCACATGGTAGTGAACTGGTTACTGATCCCAAGGTACTGCCGTTTTTTTTCTTCCACGTGGCCCAACCAAATCATGGCCAAAAACACATAGGAGAGAGCTGGGGGTGGAGGAGGGGGGGGGGACTTTAGGATGAAAAAAGGACTGGAAGAATTGAGTAACAGGCAGCACATCTAGCCAGCAGAAAAACTGTGAGATGGTCTGTTTGAGATCATAATATCATGGCAAAAAAGTGACAACGTGCACATTGCATCAGGCCCCGAAGAGAGAACCATTCGAGCATGGACTTTAAAACCAAGACTCTAAATCCTCATTTGCCACGGTAAAATGAAGCTACAGTATATCAGCATTATAAGAAATACATAAGTTTGGCTAGAATCAGTTGCGAAGACCTTTGAATAGAGCTGAAGCAACCACTTCCCCAGTCAAGAAGATGACCTTCTCTTTGTCCTGTCAGGAAGCATTTCCTGGAAGATGCTAGAAAAATGTCTTCCTTTTTAAGTCATTATGTTATGTGCCCATTTCCCTGCAGAGTACTCACACATCAGTCTGAATGCAATGACTGCTGAAAATGACAAAACATAATTTTCTTCCTTCCTTTCTTCTTAGAAAGGAAAGGACTTTGAGTAACAAATTCAATCATTTCAGGAACAATGTGTGATACCGATGTTGAAACAAACATATATGCACTCAAATTTGGCATGTCCACTAGTGGTTCTCAACCTGTAGGGAGGGGGGTCCCCAGATGACAGTAAAGTGACAATTTATGGACTTTTAAGTCCTTTTTAATACCTAATAAAAAAGAAATAGAAAAAAGAAAAAGACCATCACTGCATCAAAACATTGGCCAAATTATCAAATAATATAAGAAAGAGGCAAACATTGGGTGGCAGGTACCCAGTTCAAATATGATTATTTTGGGGGGTTCTCAGTAGGGGTGTGCCGAAACGATACGATACGATATTGGGCTCACAACTTCGATACGATTTCGATACGATACGCACTTTTTTATTATGAAAATATATGGGGGAGGAAAAAAGGCAAATGCAAACAAATAATTCTGTTTTTGCATTATTCAGACATGCAAACTTGTAGCTTTTCAGCTACAATAGCCGTTTTGAATCCAAATAGGGCAATAGTGTGACACCTGACCCGAAAAAAAACAACATGTTGTCACCCTTTTCACCTCGGGGCTGTTTGCATGCCTGATTATTATTATTAAAAAAAAAAAAAAAAAAACCAAAACGATTATTTGGGGGGGGGGGGGGGGGGGGTCGCAGCCTGAAAAGATTGGGAACCACTGCACAAACCTATTGTAAAGGCAACCTAACAACAAATAATTACCAGTGAGGGATACGGTGTCTGTGAAGCTTTTCCAGACGTGTGGTGTTGACAGTAAATCAGGTCTTCTCTTGAGTGCATTTAAGATGTTTATTTATTATGATTGCAGGACGATAACAGGAAAAACAAAGGCGGGTGTTTAACGGATAACTAAACAACTAACTGTGATAAGAAAACAAACCGAAAATAACTCAAAAACAAACTGAAAACAAACGAAAACACACACGGTTGAAAAACTGTATGGCTTCCCTCTGCGATTCCCAATCCCTAATGCTGTGCACCTGTGACAGGTGGACAGAGTCCCCGCCTACGCCCAGGTCAATTCAGTAGCATCACAGCACCTTCACAATACAAATATTAAACCACATCAAATTGGCTGCAACACCCATCACATCACTTAAAAAACTCCATGCAAAAGCTCCTCAGCATTAGCCTCGTTCCCAGCCTTACTCATCTGCGAAGAGAAAAGCTTGGTCATGACCTAAAGCAGCGTGTCTATAGGGGCGGGACTTCCGTCGTACGCATTTCCCCCGAAAACGAATTTCTGAAACTGTTACATTCACGCGCGACGTAAAAAAAACCCGCTCCTGCGATGGTGTTTTACACACATTATAAAATTAAGCAATATTACACGAGAGGGTGTGCTTTACCGTCATTATTGGCACGCCAGTGATGCGGTCAGGAACGAGGCGGAGCCGAGTTCCGCAAGCATCACTGAAGTGCCAATAATGTAGGTAAAGCACACCCTCGAGTGTAATATTGTGATTATACAACAGTTACCAACAAAACACATCCAAATGTATTCATATTGTGGGGCAATTCATAATAAAAATGTTTCGCTATTATCCGTTTCCCTGTAAAGAGAAGAGTTTATTTGACTGAGACATTAAATAGTCCCTGTAGCAGCGCTCTGAGGCACCGTCTCATCAACACAGCTGATTCCAGTAGGCTATATGCTCCGTCGTACGACCGTGTCACGTGGCCAAAATAACTGATCTACAAGCTGACAACGCGTCGCGATGGCGACGCGTTGTGAACTTGTAGATCGGCTATTTTCGTAAGTCCACCAAATAAATCAAAATTAACAACATAGTCCATTTTGTATAGCTGTTTGTTCTCCGGTGGCGGCGGTGGGTCAGGCTACTGTCTGTTTGTTTTCCTACCGTGGGACAGCGTGACGTCACAGCACAGCTGTGCCATATGGTCTAATCAGGTGCGGACTGCAGTGCGGAGTGATTTATTAATGTGATTAGGCCCGTGCTATCATGCTGGTTTGAAGCACGGCTAGATAGCTATTTCAACCAATCAGATTGCTTGGTCGGAACTACCTGTTGTATAACACACATTAACCACTTTAGCCCTATTTTATACCTAGGCTATTTGAAAATAGCCGATCTACAAGCTCACAACGCATCGCGACACGTTGTGAGCTTGTAGATCGGCTATTTTCAAATATGTTAGTACTTTTACTTTTGGTACTTTAAGTATATTTTGATGCCAATACTTTTGTACTTTTACTCGAGAAATTTTTGAACACTAGAAAATAGCGCTACTGAGGGAGAACGTGAACGAATCATTTGAACGAATCATTGCCGTGAACGTGAACGAAATCGTTCGTTCACTGAAATGAACCTTTTTTCCCACCACTACATCACAATACAAAATACACCATGAGTGTTTATGGAATGTAACCACTCAGACACAATAGGCCTCCAAGAAGAGAGTAGAGTTCTAGTGAACACTTGGCTTCACAAAGAAAAGGAAAGTCTGCCCAATACAACTTAAGCCATAAAGACCTGGAAAGCTGTGTCATTTTAGATTTTGTTGGCTACTCAAAAATAGCAGATATACAAGCTCATGCGCTACGAGCTTGTAGATCTGCTATTTTTGGAAAAATCGTGAAAATGTGTGCAAATCCTTTAATTTATATCTATATATATTGTTTTTTAAAGCGAACTTATTTTTACTCAAATCTTTGCTTCTGGAGGAGGGGGGGGGGGTCCCTGGAACAACATATTTTGAGGTCCGCGGCCAAATATATATCATTTTGGCTTTTGGGTGGTCCTTGACATGACAAAAGTTTGAGAACCACTAATATTATAGCAACATAAGTTTATATATATATATATATATATATATATATATATATATATATATATATATATATATATTCAAAGATTTGCACAAATGTACGATTTTTCACACAAATAGCAGATCTACAAGCTCATAGTCGCACTATGAGATTGTAGATCTGCTATTTTTTGAATAGCCAAAGAAATCTAAAATTACACAAATGCTTCCCCGGTCTTAATGGGTCTGTGCTGAATTATTGTACAGTACTGTAGGTGGAGTCTGCTGTCAGCACAAAGCAGGTCCTATCAATGGACTTTGCCTCTGTTGGCTCCTGTTTGCCTGAAACAAACACCCAACAAAGAATATGTGTTTCCAGAGACACACATTTTGAGGGTTTTATTTGGTAAAAAAAAAGAATAAATAAATACAATAAAACAAAGTAAAATGCATAATTCTTACCTACTTATAATGTAATGTAGGCCTACACAACCACTCAGCAACACCAACGGGTGTAAAAGTGGCTTTACTAAAATAATGTTCTATGCAAGTGCATTCAACTGTGTGCAGTCAGACACATAATATGGTTTATTGTCTAAGATCAGATCAGTGATGTAAAGTAACTAAGTACATTTACTCAAGTACTGTACTTAAGTACAATTTTGAGGTATTTTTTACTTAACTGGAGTATTTCCAGTTTTCTATTACTTTTACTTCTACTCCACTACATCTCAGGCAAATAATATACTTTTACTCCAAATTATTTGAAAACTTTAGTTACAAGTTACTTTGTAGATTTTGGTTATTATTACAAAATACATTAACCACTTCAGCCCTATATAACATTTTTATCTTATGAAAATAGCCGATCTACTATCTGCTATTTTCAAAAGATTTGTATACATTTGAAAACTTGTGAAATGGGACATTCTGCATAATGAGTACTTTCTACTTTTGGTAGTTAAAGTACATTTTGATACCAATATTTTGTACTTTTACTCACGTAAATTTTTTATTCTGCAACTTCTACTTGTCACAGTCAGTGCATCTACATTGCAGTATTGATACTTTTCCTTAAGTAAAACATGCGAGTACTTTTTCCACCACTGTCTGAGATTGATTTTCATTTCTCGTGTGGAATGCTGCCAGGTCAGACAATGCCTCCGCAGGGAGGGCTTTCCTGACAGACTGACTAGAACAGAGTTTACCCAAACAAAGCCTGCAGCCGGTTATGATGACAATGAAACAGTTGACATTAAGTTCTGCTTAATGTCGGGCTTTAACAGAAGCATTTCACAGAATCACAGCAGCACACAACCTTAGGCTATGTTTTTATCTTCTCCTTCTTCTTCTAAATCACTCGGTTAGGGTGCAGAGTCATTTAAAAGGGACTTTAAGAATGAACCAACTGAAAACTCTAAATGACTTGAAAGACCAGTGGTGGAAAAAGTACTTAAATTGTTTTACTTAAGTAAAAGTATCAATGTAGAAATACTCAGTTACAAGTAAAAGTTTTAAAAGTACCAAAAGTATAAAGTAGCCTACTCATTGTGCAGAATGTCCCATTTCACAAGTTTTCAAATGTATAAATTGTATACAATTATTGTTGTAATAAAAATCTACAAAATAACTAAGTTTTCAAATAATAGGAGTAAAAAATATAATATTTTCCTCTGAGATGTAGTGGCCGAGTAGAGGTAAAAGTACAGAACATTGGAAACACTCCAGTAAAGTAAAAGTACCTCAAAATCGTACTTATAAGTACAGTACTTGAGTAAATGTACTCATTTACTCTCCACCACTGGGTAGCAGTGATCACAAACTAAAAGGAGAAAACTTAGTGAACTTACAGTTTCTTCAAACAAAGCACAGGTAAAAGGAGTGGACTGATCGCAGCCTTCAGCAACAGTAGGGTCTATATTTCCTCTAGTCTGGCTCTACCTTCATCACAGACACACTGCACCTTTCCATTGACTCTCATATATAGTGAACTCTCTGTTCCTTCTCTCTACTTCACTGGAGTTAGTTAGTCCTACTGGGACTGTTTAGTGTTCGACTTCAGGACTTGCAGGGTTGCCAGATCCTGCCAGTGAAACACGCAACCAGGTCTATGAAAACATGCCTTCCCTAAAAGAAGCAATCTCCTTCGCCCTTTCAACGCCACATATGTCCCTAGTAGTAGTAGTAGTAGTAGTAGTAGTAGTGCCCAGTTGTCAAAGTGCCCACCTCTCCAGGTGCCCACATGTATCTAGTTCCCAGATGTCTCCACCCCTATAAGTGCCCACTCGGCCAGGTGCCCACATGTCCCTAGTGCCCAGTTGACCAGCTGCCCACATGTCCCTAGTGCCCACGTGTCCCTAGTGCCCACATGATCCTAGTGCCCAGATGGGGTTGGTGCCCACTGCCCAGTTATTCCTAGTTCCCAGATGGTTTTGGTGCCCACCTGATCGGTTACCCTTAGAATTATACATTGGCTATTTGAAAATAGCCGATCTACAAGCTCACAATGCGTCGCAGTGCGACCCATTGTGAGCTTGTAGATCTGCTATTTTCAACAACAACAAAAATACTTGGAAAAATTAGGAAAATGTGGAATGTTTTTAAACATTTTAACAACACAAATCTTGTAAGGAGGTCTCTGGCATGAAACATTTTCAGATGGGGGTCCGTCGACAAATACATATAATTGTTTTGGTTTCCTATGTTGTTTATGCCATGCTTTTAAACCCCTCTATCACTCTGAGATTCGCAAGAATGTAAATGCATTATTAAAATGCATTATATTAATTTGGGGGTCAAGTCCAAATAAGTAACCACACTTTAGAAACAAGCCCAAAAAACCGCAACCCGTCCCGCAATGAACAATATTTACAAGCGACTTTACAGACAAACAAGCCCAAAGTTGCTTATAATAAGAGGACATGGCAACGCAATTCAGAAGCTCTTCGTAATGCTTCGTCGTACTACGGTGTCGCGCGCCAAAACATATGCGATCTACAAACTCGCAACGCCGTCGCGTCGCGTCGGTCGCTCAATGCCGGTGAGCTTGGAGATCGGCTATTTTAGGGTGGAACACTGCGCATGCGCCAATCGAATCACGCAGGTCCTCCAAGGCTCCTTTGATTTGTAGGAGTCATTAAACCGCTGTGTCAAAATGACACAAAAACTTTGTTGTCCTTTTAAACAGTGGTGGAAAAAGTACTCAAATGTTTTTACCCAAGTACAAGTATCAATACTGCAATGTAGAAATACTCTGTTACAAGCAAAATTTACTTAAGTAAAAGTTCAAAAGTATTGGTATCAAAATATAATTGTTTAAAAGTAAAAGTACTCATTATGCAGAATGTCCCATTTCACAAGTTTTCAAATGTATTAAAATCTTTTAAAAATAGCAGATCTACAAGCTCACAATGCATCACATGATGAGACATTGTGAGCTTGTAGATCGGCTATTTTCAAATGGCTGAAATAATGTAGGCTATAGGGCTGAAGTGGTTAATGTATGTTTTGTAATAATAATCAAAATCTACAAAGTAACTAAAGTTTTCAAATAATTGTAGTGAAGTAAAAGTCTGATATTTGTCTCTAAGATGTAGTGGAGTAGAAGTAATTTTAAAAAGTATTGAAAATTGGAAATACTCCAATGAAGTAAAAAAAAAACTCAAAATTGTACTTACAGTATTGAGTACGTACATGTAGGCTACTTAGTTACTTTCCACCACTGGTATTACCAATACCATGCTTCGTTGCAGACGGTCTGTGGGTGGTCGCTAGAATGGGGCTAGAATTAAATGAGCCAGTGCCAGTGAACACAGTTGATAATTGATAGACAGATTTGTATAAAGTTAATTCATTACTTTAAAGACTTAATACTTGTTATTTTCGGTGGAAACTCTGCTTTCCGTTGGGGGAAAAAAAGAGAATTTCCAGGCAGCCGCAAATTCCTCAATGTCATTGCTTTTCCACTTAAAAGTGCAGCTTAATAGTTACATTTATGCTGTACAAATTAAAGGTCAGTTACTCAGTTTATTTGAACGGTTTGCTGGAAACAGCTGGGTTCCCAATCCCCCACATGTTTGACCAATTCGGCTTCAACTTGACCTGGTCCCAGTCAGCTCACAGTTCATTCTGATCATGCAACAGCTAAAGAATCTAGGACAAAGTCTCAAACATAGCTGATGCCATTAGTTTGGAGAGACAAAACAAACTTGTAAGGCTACTTCTTGGCCTCAATCACAAAACCCATCTAACCCCTGCTCATTTTGCTAGGTTTGGATGGCTTAGGGTTGAGGACAGAGTACAGCAACTTGCTATGGGCCTGGTCTTCAAGATACACCACAACATTGGGATCCCCTGTATTTGTCAAAATACTTCCAAAATGTTAATGAAGTCCACGATCATAACACCAGAGGCAGCTCCACAAATCATGTTCAACCCAGATTTGGCTCAACTAAGGGAATGAACTCGTTCTCATGCTATTCATCAAAAATGTGGAATGCCCTACCAAAAGGAGTAAAGGAGTGTAAAACCCTACTCACTTTCAAAACTGCCCTAAAGATACACCTTCAGGAGGCTGCAATTCGAAACCTTCTCTCTTCATACCAGTAACCTGAAAGCTGATTGTATGACATTCTGTATAGTAGTGTGTATATCTGTCTGTCTCTTATATGTCATCATGATTTGTGTGCATGGGGTTCTCATCTTAAACAAGCTGTGTGCTTAATGAGATTTCCAGTTTAGTAGACCTTGTATTGTGAATTTGTACTTCCATGTACTGTTATGTACTGTCATGTACTGTTCTCATGTCTTACTAAATAAAGTACATTAATCAAGTATCTGGCTAATTGTAGCCTATTGCTTATGCTTACCAGTTTTATTTGAGCAATTATAAATTCCAACTAATTGTAAAAGCACTTGGTTGGTTCCCATAATCAATACAAGAGCTACATCTGCATTATCCATCTTCTTCTGGACTGTTGCACTATCATGTGAATGAATGTCTGAGTGTCTGACACAATAAATATTCAATTATGAAATGTTTAGAGACCTCTACTGGGTATTTAATGTAGTGCATCCAATACCAATTTCATTTCCTACTTGTACAAGCTTATTAATGGCGTGTTAGCGTGTATGAAGTAAATCCTAAAATAAAAGTTGAGAATTATAAAACTGCATTCTCAGATGTATACAACTATTAGCCTACCATCTTGGAAATCTCCAAAACCACCCTCTTGCTCAACCTAGCTTAATGATGTGATGTAGGCTACTTCTTAAGCCTAGAACATTTTGTATTCTCTCTCAGAGGAACCACTGAAGGCTTTTTTGAGGCATGGAGACCTTTCATTGAATATTTTAATAACCATACCTCTCCAGAATAGAATGCTTTGTGTGCGTCAAGTGTAGCGGACAGTGGATTTCAATGTCTCTCCCACTGGTGTATGACACAATGACAATGAATGTGACCCATGACCTTGTTTGTACTTTTTTTATTAGTATTTAATCTCTGTTACATTGTTGCTGTCTTGCTTTGTTGTGCTGTTTACTCGTTGTTTTTGTTTGGGGGGGACTGCATGTTGTCTTTTGGTTTGTTTTGTGATGTGTAAAAAAAAATGGGGGGGGGGGGGTGACTTTACATGCAATGACTTTTGCCATATGCTATTGAATTGTCCCAAATAAAAAAGTATTAAAAAAATAAAAAAATAACAAATGCTAAAACATGTCATTTTGTAGAGGGTTTCTCTAATGTTTTAGACTAGAGGGTTTTACGTACTGTTATCACTTAGATTTTTAAGATGGAGAAGTTGACATTTAATACAAAATAACTTGACAAACAGGTTGAATAATCAAATGTTCTTCAAATGTGTAACTTCAAGGCATTGTAGTCAACTAACGTCATTGCTGTCATTGCTTTTCCACTTAAAGTGCAGCTTAATAGTTACATTTATGCCTGTACAAATTAAAGGTCAGTTACTCAGTTTATTTGAACGGTTTGCTGGAAACAACTGGGTTCCCAATCCCCCACATGTTTGATCAATTCGGCTTCAACTTGACTTGGTCCCAGTCAGCAGTTCATTCTGATCATGCAACAGCTAAGGAATCTAGGACAAAGTCTCAAATATAGCTACTAACAAAATAAACATTCAGATGGAAACCAAATTCAAAATAGAACAGAGCATGTTTTAGCAACACATTCAAATGTATGGCATATGGGTACCACGCTTCAACTACAATATTGTGAATGAGATATAAATGAAACAAGTCGTCATAACAATGCATATAAATTGTTGTTGCTCAACAAAAGCTTTGCAAATATTAAGGCACTGAGAACTCTCAATGCTTCAAATATTTAATAGCAAAATAAGAAAACAATGGGCAATAGATTTGGTTAACCACAGCATGTCATCACGTTAACGGTCTGCGATAATGCCAGTATTGGGAATATTTACAATCACTGGACTATATTACACCCCAAATGCCAAACAATGCTCCCATTTTGCAAACTATATTCAGCCTTAACATTCAATATTAAAATAAAATGATCCAACTGTAATTCAAAATAGTGTAGTGCAATTCCTACTGCAGCTTGGAAGAGTGCTTAATTGCTTTAGGGGTAAACATGTAAACCACTTTGGCAGACAGATAAATGTGCGATCCCTTGAAGTAATAGCAGTGGATTAGTGACAATGTGCTCAAAAGTTACACAAGTTATCAGCTAGAGACAGGCATGAGGCCTTTAAAAAATGTTCCGGGCCCTTCTATCACATAGAGAAACAAGGCTTACTTTCATATCAGATCCACCAGCAGGTGGAAGTAGAGTTCTCAAAATAGCTACTGTATGTTTCGGGCTGATCTTTATGTAATGTACCTTACAGCAGTGGTTCTCAAACGTTTTCGTGGCAAGGACCCCCAAAATGATATATATTTGGCAGTGGACCCCCATCTGAAAAAGCTTTGTGCCAGGAACCCCCAGAAGAGAAGATTTGAGTAAAAAAAAAATATCAGCACTTTGGATATTTTTCACAAAAAAAAGTTAGCAGATATACAAGCTCGCAGTTCGTGCCACACTGTGAGCTTGTAGATCTGCTATTTTTGAATAGCCAATGTATAAATGGATAAAGTGGTTAAAATGATATTGTGACGCTATGTTAACTACTTTTGCTGGGGACCCCCTGGAACACCCTCAAGGACCCCTGGGGGTCCCCGGACCCCACTTTGAGAACCAATGCCTTACAGTACATGAGATGTGTAGGATGTGCGTGACTTCCCATTCCATTACATGTCTACAGTGTGCAGTGGTGGAAAGTAACTAAGTACATGTACTCAAGTACTGTACTTAAGTACAGTTTTGCGTCCTTTTACTTTACTGGAGTATTTCCAATTTGCAATACTTTTACTTCACTCCACCTCATCTCAGAGGCAAATATTGTACTTTTTACTCCACTACAATTATTTGAAAACTTGAGTTACTAGTTACTTTGTAGATTTTGATTATTATTACAAAACCACTTTGGCAATTTGAAAATAGACGATCTACAAGCTCACAACGCGTCGCTTGTTGTGAGCTTGTAGATCGCTTATTTTCAAAGGATTTTTATACATTTGAAAACTTGTGAAATGGGACCTTCTGCATAAAGAGTACTTTTACTTTTGGTACTTTCAGTACATTTTGATACCAATACTTTTGTACTTTTACTCAAGTATATTTTGAATTCTGGACTTTTACTTGTAACAGAGTATTTCTACATTGCAGTATTGACAGTGTGTCCCTGACCCCTACATACAGTTTCTCCTCGGTTTAATACTTAACACTTTACAATGTATCCTATGGCTGTGGAATGCACAAGGAAAGTACAGCAGGCAGAAATACTGTAGATGTTCCTCAACAGAGTCAACACACATTAAATAGATTTCCAAAGAAGTGTATTCTCACCTGTTAATCGCAAGGGTCTAACAAAGCTCATTATCCCATAAGCTGTAAATGGCACAAATATGGTGTGTGGCTTGTGAATGTATTGATTGGCTTTGGATGCTGAAGCTGCTGCGTCCAGTGAAGTGTCTCCTTTTGTTGTTTATTTAGTTTGTTTTTATTATTTATTATTTTATTTTTTATATTTTGCTGTATGTTTTTGCTGCTGTTTTCTGTGTTTTAGCTTACCCAGTGTATTTGGTTTTTGATTTTCTGTACAGCACTTTGGAAACCCTGAAAAAGTAAATAAAGTAAAGTGGATTGGATTGGCTTGGAGACTTGGGCCAGACAGACATCATGGTGGTATAGGACAGGTACAGTGGTTTATACAGTACTTCAACAGCGACCGACATCACTGTTTGTGATAACAGTTGATGGATGAACCTTCGGAAAGGCGAAAAGAAAATCCAAATGGACACAGGCAGCCATTTGGGTATATTGATTATATTGTATTTTCTATTCAGACAGAGAGAGAATATGGAAGGTTACTGTAACACAGACAGGTGGCATCATCGGTCGTACCTCTCTCTGACGAAAGAAAGAAAAAGGATTGGGTTTTAACATGAGTCGTTATCAGTTTGGTAACATAAACATATGACATCATGTCAGACACATGAGCATCCGGCCTTCGGATATATATTTTTGACTTTTCAGTTGAAATCAATCAGTCCTTTAGGTGTCCAGAGTCCATCCACTATCACTGTGGTTCTCAACCTCTGGGCCAGGCCCGGTGGTGGAATCCTCTCATTGGCGGTGAGTGATGTAGTTGATGAAGTCTGATGAAGATGATGATGGTAGATGATGAAAGTGACCCAGTGTCCAAGTGTCTGGGTCAACACTTTTACCTCGGCCCTTGACCGGTCACTCAGTGGCACTGAAAGAAGTGTTATTGCATTGGAGGAACACAGAGTTTGTAGTGGGCTGAAAACATTCCCTTCTAACTAGCAACATTATGACATAACTCGAGGAGCCGAGATACAAAACAAAGTTAGTGGCAGAGATGAAGCCGGCAGTGGCCTTGCATAGAGAGAGAGTAGGAGTCTAGAGGAGCACATTTAAACATCGGGCACAGCAAAGTCGTGACTTCTGGGTGAAACGTGTGACTAGGCTTGACATTATTAAAAAAATCTGTACAGTTTCTGTATGCATTATGTTACAGAAAATACCTTTTTTTACAGTACTTATCACCAAAATGCACAGACATAGAAAACACACAAAAAATACTTGATAAAAGCAACACATTTGTTTTTATATTTCAAAGTTTCAGAGGTATCTACTATCTAGTAATAATTGCCAAGGAATGTGTCCCTATAAAGGCACATGCAATCACCAGTGTTACTTTGGCTATGAGAGTAAAGTACTCAAATGTTTTACTATCAATACTACAATGTAGAAGTACTCCGTTACAAGTGAAAGTCCGGAATTCAAAATTTACTTGAGTAAAAGTACAAAAGTATTGGTATCAAAATGTACTTAAAGTACCAAAAGTAGAAAGTACTCATTATACAGAATGTCCCACAAGTTTTCAAAATGTATAAAATCAAACCTTTTCAAAATGGCAGATCTACAAGCTCACAATGCGTCGCATTGCGACACATTGTGAGCTTGTAGATCGGCTATTTTCAAATGGCCAAAATATATCTATATAGGGCTTAATGTAATATGTGTTTGTAATAATAGTCAAAATCTACAAAGCAACTAGTAACTAAATTTTTCAAATAATTGTAGTGGAGTTAAAGTATAATATTTGCCTCTGAGATGTAGTGTAGTGGAGTAGAGGTAAAAGTACAGTAAATTTGAAATACTCCAGTAAAGTAAAAGTACCTTAAAACTGTAGCCTACTCACTGTAAGTAGAGTACTTAAGTAAATGTACTTAGTACATTTCCACCACTGTCTAATGGGACAATTTCCCAATACACTCCACCATGCCACACAATGATTTTAGTGACCATGACAACCTTTTCAGTTACTGAGCAGTCAAATCCCATTTGTGTCTCAAATCTGATCTTTATATAGGACTGACTGTCCACACTGTTATGTGCAAGTGATCAGATCGGATTTGTGTATTCTGACATCATTGATTGATTGATTTAACCCATTAAGACCGGGAACGCATCTGTGTGTCATTTTTAGATTTCTTTGGCTATTCAAAAATAGCAGATCTACAAGCTCATAGCGCGGCAAAAATCGTGAAAATATTTGCAAATCTTTTGAATATATATATTTTCAAAGCAAACATTTGTAACTCAAATCTTTGCTTTTGGGGGGGTCCCTGGAACAAAACACTTTGAGATGAGGGTCCACGGCCAAATACACATCTAAAAATGTTCTAAATTCTAACAGTATGTTGTTATATCAGTGGTGCTCCAACTTTTCCATGTCAAGGCCCCCCAAAATGATATGTATTTGGCCGCGGACAGAAGGCTGTCACTCTGGTCTCACGTGGAATTTCAGTGGCCATTGATTAATTGATTGAATATTTTATTAGCAGTTTGCAACAAAAAAAAAGCACAGAAAGTGCAGTTCTATACAAGCTCTGCTAAAAGTATCAAAAGCCAAGAAAGCACTATCGCTTGTTTCCATTGGGGTCCATGTGTATTCAACTCATCGCCACGGCAACCTTGAGATGAAAGCAGCCTACAACCAGAATCGTTTCTATTTTTCCTTTTGAAAGGCCTCAGATTAATAAGCACATGCTGTTCTCAAACATTTTCATGTCAAGGACCATGTCAAGGAGGATATATTTGACCGTGGACACCTGGTGACTCCTTGAATAGAAATTGAGGGCTAAAAATGTGAGTGCTTTTTTTTTTCTTCACATTCTTTCAAGATTTTTCAAACATTTTCAAGCTCACAATGAATCTCATCACGGCACGTAAGCTTGTAGATCTGTGTTTTTGATAAGTCGAAATATAAAATACGGTTCAAGTGGTTAAATTGATGATGTGATGCTATATTAACTAATTTAGCTGGGGAAGCCCTTCAAGGACCCCTGGGGGTCCTCAGACCCCACTTGGAGAACCATTAAACTAGCAAATGTCATTTACATTCATGTCAAGTCATTCTAGATCATTTGTAGATTACTCAGGCGAGATGGAGTTGGGCCAATCTCTATTAATATAATGGTAGGACTTCCGGGTTATCTGCAAAGGGGCAGAGTTTGGATGTTATTCCGTCTTATAGACCCTTTAACAGACAACGTCACACTGGTTGCAAGCGTCATACTGGTTGCAAATGAAACCCATTCTGTCAGGTCTCGCTAGGACGCGCCTCACTAGCCAACACACAAGAGGGGGTTGGGGTGCGCTGAATCCAGCGCACCCTGAAACAACAGGTTGAGAATTGATTGCATGAAACAATCACCTGTGTATCCAGTCTCAATGTTGGTAAACAAATAATTGGTCTGTTCTTTGTGTGATTCTTTGTCTCTGCTCCGTTATGTTCTTGCAGACCACGTGTCCAATTTCCTACACATTTCGCCTAAAAATCCCTCATGCCTGTAGCCTTTGGACAGTGTGCTTTTAATTGTTCAGTATACATTTGTATTCGTTATTTAGCCCATATTTTGCCTCAGTAGCTAACTATTCTGCCTTATGGCATCCAGTGTGAAGCTGCCCTGTGTGTGTGTGTGTGTGTGTGTGTGTGTGTGTGTGTGTGTGTGTGTGTGTGTGTGTGTGTGTGTGTGTGTGTGTGTGTGTGTGTGTGTGTGTGTGTGTGTTGTAACTGTCACCAGGCAGACATCCATATCTGGGAGATCCATATCACAATAAAAACACCATACAAAAAATAAAAATAGCAATGATGTCATTTACTGGCTCAGATGCTCTACACACAAATCTATACATAAGATTGCGTAGCACAGCAGAGCAGGTGGGTACCCCAACACTAACAAACATCTGGCTTGCACTGGAGCTTCTTGGAGCTCTCAGCAGCAGCCGCATACAGTCATTACAAGCCACTGTGAGTCGTCTGATGCTGCCTTGTTTGTAGTGACACCACAGGTGGGCAGTATACAGAGGTGTACAGAAATATTTAAAAAGTAAAATCTTCACCTGTACTGAGCACATGCTGAATTTGCGACACAGCATGTTCCCTTGAGCATACAGCTTCCCAAGCTGTCTATGTACAGTATGTCCTTGTCATCAGAGAGGTCATTAGAGATTATATGGCATTAGAGACTATTTAATCTCACAGCAGACACTAAGGGCAGTGCCAGAGAGATAGAAGTCAGGAAAGGTTAACTGTCTATCTTCCCTACTTCGGAGAATCATCATCTTACTCTTTTTAGCATTGTATTTTATATCAAAATCAACACCATACTGTGAGCATGTACTCAGAAGCTGCTGAAAACCAGCACTATATGGACTAAAATGACCAAGTCATCCGCATACATAAGGTGATTATTTAGCGAATTGCCAACCTTACACCCTGTATCACATGCATTTAAAATCAAAGATAAATCATCCATATAAACAAGAGAAAAGGAGGCAAAATTCCCCCCTGGCATACCCCATTGCTCACAGGGAGCAGAGGTTGACCTCCCCCATTTCACTCGCATCGTCTGGTGAGCATACCAGAAGACCAAGATTCTGACTAGGAAACTAGGGACCCCTCTTTGCAACAATTTAAAACATAATTTCTCATGATCAATGCGGTCAAGCGCTTGTGATGCATCAATAAAACACAAACATTGTAGAATTTTGCCTATTATATTTATCAAACATTTCTTTATGTGCAAAAATACACATATCAGTGCCCTGCTTACGTTTGAGGCCGAAATGGTTATCGATAGACAAGGTGTACTTTTCAAGTCTACTCAGTATAATTGTCTCCATAACTTTGGACAAAACGCTGGCTAAGGCTACAGGCCTATAATTTTCTGAGCTGTTCAGCTTACCCACTTTGTCTTTAATGACTGGCACTAACACAACAGGGAGCATAGAATCAGGTAAAAATCTGTGAACAAAGAAACCTGTAAAACACATCGCAATTACAGGACACAGTTTCTTACTGGCATATTTAAGATGTTCAGCTGATATATTGTCCAGACCACAGGCCTTATCATCACCAAGCTTCAGAATAGCTTCATGGACCTCACCATCGGTGACAGTCACATCATCATTAAAATCGACATTATCCACTACAAACGGGTTACTTTTCACACAGTTTAGCAGTTCAAAATACTGATTCTGCCATAACTGCGAGATTGCATCAGAACCACTCACACCATCTATGTTTGATGAAAGACGTGTTTTACTTTTTTTTCCTTTTTTTTTTCCCAGAAATAATTTACATTATTCGTATGCAACTTCCTTGCCAGAGAATCTGACCTCATAGTGTTTTCATTTCTTTTGATAAAACAAAGGTGCATATTTAAAAGCATTGGTGCGTTTTTTCTTTTCAAACAGAGGTCCATGTCTACCGTTGCCAGCCTCAGCCAGGCCCGGATTAACCCAGTGTGGTGCCCCAGGGTGACTTCAAGTTGCAACTTTCGCCGATTTTCGATTGAGTTTTGGCCATTGTCGCCTGTTTTTCGGACAGCAACAAACTAGATACCTGAGTAAAGTTCACTTTGAGCTGCATCCAACACATCCACTACCATTTCCATCGGCCGACGGCCTTACCGTTAGGCCGCTAGAGGCATTTTTTGGGGTAACAGATTTTTTATTTTGTTTTTTAATCATGTGGTGCCCTCATTGGCTGTGCCCCAGGGCACTCGCCCCCTACAGCCTATGGATGATCCGGCCTTGGCCTCAGCTCATATTTTATAAGCCTTTCTAGCCTCTGCATGGAGCTCTTCAACATGGTCATTCCACCCTGGCTTAGAATTATACACTTTTGCCCTATGTTTGTAGAGAGGCCTGCTGGAGATACACAGAGACTCCACAATAGCTTCATACAGGGAACATAATACATTATATTACAGTGTTGTGGGTTCTTGCAGTTCATATCCACATCTTTTGGAACTTTAATATTACCCAGCAGGGCATCAGAATGATTCAAATATTTATCCAGATCTTTCTTGGTCAATTTAGACCAATCTATTTCCCCAGCACTCGTCCTGTTATCCACAGGCAACAACACAGGTACATTGCCTGCATTTAACACCACAAGAAAGGGTATGTGGTCAGTGGTAGCCAGATCATAAACAATTTCCATTGTATCAATAAAGTTATGAGCATCCGCTGTACAGAGGCAGTGATCAAGCCAGGAAGTAGTGTGCCAAGCCTCGCTGATATAAGTATAACTATTCTCAGGTAAAAAAAAATACCTTGCTAGATCAAATCAATCCACTGTCTGAACACAAATCTATTAAATGATTACCAAATAAAGATTTAACATCAGTTACATTCATGTCACCGACAACATAGATGCAGGTGGAAGGATTATCCTGAATAAAAGACATAATGAATGCCATTCTACTGAGATACTCATATGGTGTATAAACATTCACAATTATTAACATTTTACCATCAAAAGTCTGCAAATATTTTGAGTATGCGCACTCTGCACTCATCTGTTGTGCGGCCTCTGTTGTTGCATCGCGTTTGTCATTAAATATGTAGCCATGTGCATGCCCACAATAATTGTATTTATAGTATATAGCTTATATTGTAGACTAGATGTGCGGTCCAGGCTACTAGTTGGATACAATTGGCCCCATTCCTCGGCCTAGCTGAAAGAGCGCAACACTCTACTTTGTCACTTGTCAAGATTTGTCTTTCACACGTTGTTCCCGCAAAACAGCATCAGCAAATAGGCCTACTGAGGTCAGAGCAACTTGAAAATATATAACTTAACTGGATAGCTGGTGTGAGGCACTCAGTAGTCTTCAGCACTAACAAATAAGTGTGACACTTCTAATGACAAAGAGCAACAGAAGGACCACTTCAACAACAGTCTGAAAAGCGTCACTGAAAACTGTGAGTGGTCCACTCCACATAAGGACTCTAGTCCTGAGTCTGAGTAGCCTGCTACCACAGACTTGTCGACCGTGTGATCACCCAGACCTGAGAAGCAGTGGTGGAAGAAGCACTCAGATATTTTACTTAAGTAAAAGTAGCAATAACGCAATACAAAAATACTCTGTTAACTTACAAGTAAAAGGCCTGTGTTGAAACGCATTGGCATCAAAATAATTGCCAAAAGAAAAAGTACTAAAATGTTTGAAAATAGCAGATCTACAAGCTCACAATGCGTTGCGATGCGACGCGTTGTGAGCTTTAGATCTGCTATTTATAATAATAACAATAATAATTCTGCTATTTATAATAATAACAATAATCATTTATAATAACCAAAGTTTAAATGGGGCTGAAGTGGTTGATGTATGTTTTGTAATAATGATCAAAATCTACAAAGTAACTAGTAACTAAAGTTTTCAAATAATTGTAGTGGAATAAAAGTACAATAGCCTCTGAGATGTAGTGGATTGGAGTAAAAGTAAAAGTACTGAAAATTGGAAATACCCCAGTAAAGACTCCTCAAAAGTGTACTTAAATATACAGTAGGCTACTTGAGTAAATGTACTTAGTTACTTTCCACCACTGCTGAAAAGAATGTCAGCACATAAAACCAGATGATTAATTATGATTAATAAATTATTATTATTCATATGTAATCTCCTTTTATTTACAGTATTGCCTTCTGTATTTGGACACTTCAAAGCAAACCACTTCCTCCCATTTCTGGAGGAAAAAGGCAAGGAAAGACACCTCTGTTTCAAGACCACCTCAGACTTCATATAGCAGTGGTTATCAAGGTGGGGTCCGGGGACTCCCAGGGGTCCTTGACGGTGTTCCTCGAGGGTCCACAGCAAAATGAGGAACAGTTACATTTCACCATCAGAATTTGGAGAATGTACTGTATAAGAATGACTATTCAGATCATACAGCACAGGTGTAACCCATGCACTTAAGCCCTATTTGGTCGTGGACCCCCATGGTAACCTCACTCCGTCAAATGGAAGAAGCTTGCGACACACATTTTGTTTCACAGCGTACTTGCATCTGAGACTTCGGGCGCAGAATCGATGACAGACGGAGTTTCATTTTTTCAAGCTACTAGGCAGGTGATTGGATGATCCCGCCCCTAGCAGCCGCTGATTGGTTCGTATGCGCAGCGGTTCGGGCAGCTTTACTCTGTGAGCAATCCCAGACCCTCCTTCCTGAAACCAAATGCAATGCAATGCATGAGATTTCCGGAGGGAGGGGGTGTTTACCAGGCTACCCCCATGGTACCAGGGAGAAAACATGAGAAAAGATTTGTGTTGTTAAAATGTAATAAACAAACAAAAAACCTAAAATATTAAATTGTGCATTGTGTCATAATTCAAACTCACTCAGGAAATGAATCCTTTATCTCTTTGGTACTATTTTGATGAATGAGAGACCACCTCATCATTGGGGGTTGGAAAACAACTGCGGTTTGATCAGAGTGATCATTTTCTGTCGCTATTTCTTTATTTCTTACGTAACACACCTGCCAGGGTCATAATTAATCACATATAAGGCAAGATGGCAGGGACCCTGGGGGGGAGGGCAAAAGGCAAAAGGCAAAAAATCCCATCTCTAGCGGTTGAATCTCCCCACTTACAGTCTATACCCCCACTTGTCTTCTATAAGCATTTATCAATTCATATTGGGTCACTGGGTCATGCAATCTTCGCATGTGGGGATTTTAATCTAAAGCGACAACTGATTTACATACTGTGACAAGACACGAGCAACTGTCGCCACTGGCTGCAGGCGTTAGCTCTCCCTCCCCTTTCTATTCCCGTGCTGGTGAAAGAGTCATGCCTGATTTATGTTCTGTCGTACCATGGTGTCGTGTGCTGAAAATAGCCCATCTGATTGAGTGTGTATGTGTGTGTGTGTGTGTGTGTGTGTGTGTGTGTGTGTGTGTGTGTGTGTGTGCGCGCGCGCAGTGGTGGAAAAAGTACAAAAAATATGTACTTAAGTAAAAGTATCAATACTGCAATGTAGAAATACTCTGTTAGTCCGGAATTCAAAATTGACTTGAGTATAAGTAAAGTATTGGTATCAAAATGTACTTAAAGTACCAAAAGTAAAAGTACTCATTATGAAGAATGTCCCATTTCACAAGTTGTCAAATGTATAAATATCTTTTGAAAATAGCAGATCTACAAGCTCACATCGCGACGCATAGTGAGCTTGTAGATCAGCTATTTTTAAATGGCCAAAATGTATATAGGGCTGAAGTGGTTAATGTATGTTTTGTAATAATAAATCTAATAGCAGATCAAAATCTGCAAAGTAACTAGTAACTAAAGTTTTCAAATAATTGTAATGGAGTAAAAGTACATTATTTGCCTCTGAGATGTAGTGGAGTCGAAGTAAAAGTATTGGAAATTGGAAATACTCAAGTAAAGTACAAATACCTCAACATTGTACTTAAGTACAGTAAATGTACTTAGTTACTTTACACCACTATGTGTGTGAGTGTGAGTGTGAGTGAGTGAGTGAGTGAGTGAGTGAGTGAGTGAGTGAGTGAGTGAGTGAGTGAGTGAGTGAGTGAGTGAGTGAGTGTGTGTGTGTGTGTGTGTGTGTGTGTGTGTGTGTGTGTGTGTGTGTGTGTGTGTGTGTGTGTGTGTGTGTGTGTGTGTGTGTGTGTGGGGGTGTGTGTGTGTGTGTGTGTGTGTGTGTGTGTGTGTGTGTGCGTGTGCGTGTGTGTGTGTGTACATGTATAGAAGTGTCCCTCAGGCGTTTGGAGACCTCCTGACATCCCGTAATTATTCCTTCATTGTCAGAGGACTGGTAATAAAATGGACGGTGGCCAGCAGGGGGTCTGGGGGAAGAGCAGCACATGGGGGACACGTGGACAGAGGCTTGGGGACACAAAGACTGCAGCTCTCTGTCTCATTTGTTTCGGTTCTAGATAGCAGCTCTATGACTGCTCTATTATCTGCATTCAATACAAATAGTTTACTGCCATTATTTATGTCTTTATTTACTACACAGTCAAACCAGGGACTCTTTTATATTAAAGGGTTAGTTAATTTTTTTTTAGTATTTTGTACTTCTTGAGCAAGACGCTGAACCCCTAATTGCTCCCGATGAGCAGCTTGGTGCCTTGCATGGTTTCCTCCGCCCATCGGTGTATGAATGTGTGTGTGAATGGGTGAATGTAACGCACAATTTATGTAAAGCGCTTTGGATAAAAGCGCTATACTGTATAAATGCACCATTTACAATGATTACACTGACAATGGGTACAACAGGCATTGCCGTGTGGGGCATGCATTCCCGACTTGCATCGCTCCTGAGTAGGTCAGACTCGGTGGCCTTTCAATTCAATCCATATGATTATTGTGCCAGTTACTTGCAACAGGGAAGCATCTGCTTGAATCATGTTCAGTGAGGTACAGCGCAAAGAAACCTAGCAACAGGCTGTTCCAGACAGAGCCCTTACATTGCACACCAGATTGCTGAGACGCACGCACGCACGCACACGCACGCACACACACATGAAATATTTATTTATGTCCACATAAACAGAAGTACAAGATGTACAAAGGACATAAACACTGCCAGTGCAGTCAGATAAAGGGAAAACAGCCAGTTACAAAGTGCATGTAAGGCGGAGCATTGTTACAAAACAAAAGACACACACACAGCACACACACACACACACACACACACACACACACACACACACACACACACACACACACACACACACACACACACACACACACACACACACACACAGTGAGATAATGTCTGCCATGATTTTGATGCATATAAAACTCAGTTTTTTAAGACATACTCAGTGATTGTCAAGATGTTAATGATTAGCACTGAAAAAGCTAAGACGAATATTATAATTTCCTTATAAAACAGATTTCATCGATTGACTTAAGCTCCGGTGAGCCAGCCTCTGCGGTCAGGGTGAATACCGCATGGGCACAGAATGGTCCCTGGTCCCTGGTTCGATTCCCAACTGGTTGGACCATTTGCTACATGTCCTTCCTACTCTCTCTTCTCCTCTCATTTCCTGTTGCAAAACAATTGAAAACAATGAACATTAAAAAACTAAACTAAACAAAAGACCTGTTCTGGAGGGATTCTATTTTCTATCTTTTCTTTCACCAAATGGCCCACTTCAGCCTTGATAAAGCACATTTTGGTAATATGGTCAAATATGTGGTAATATAATTACAGATGTCCTATATTGAAATAATTCTCCATGACAGAGCGTGGGTGAGAGAGGCATGTTTGAACAAACAGCACATGGGCAAAATGTGTGGAAAGCAGCATCTTCTTTGTGTTTGAATCTGTTGGCGTTCATGCTGTTGTCAACCAACACTGATAATCTGTGTCCTTTATACGCAAAACCAAAGCAATTATAGTGGCTATACCGTTCAAAGCATTGAACAGTTTTTCATACAGTTCCTCGCTGTTATCACAGAGCGCGCTGTGGTGAGCTTTTTAAAACTCCTAAAGGTATCATGACATTCATTTTAACTTTTTTTATTTTCAATGTTTTATTTGGGGTTTTATGACCTCAATTACACCCAAAAAACCTGAACTTAGAACATTCAGTGGATTTTCTGTGGTCTGGGGTTTTCTGAATAATTAGGCTGAAAAGTAATCTGAGCTTGGCCCTTCGACAGTGAGGTCACAGTCGAT
Source organism: Gymnoscopelus braueri (assembly GCF_963280865.1). NCBI lineage: Eukaryota > Metazoa > Chordata > Actinopteri > Myctophiformes > Myctophidae > Gymnoscopelus > Gymnoscopelus braueri. The sequence continues at coordinate 22,456,383 of NC_137625.1, forward strand.
TAATCCCGCCCACTCTCCTCCTCGCCCCTCCCCTCCCCTATCCTTTCCTTTGGGGGGGGCGGAGCTGAGGCGATGATTGACAGGCAAAATCCCTCACCAGCGACACCCGCAGGCAAAGATTTCTTTTTTCATTGCAGTTGAAAAGGCTTTAGAAATGTGAGAGAAAAACACCTGCCATGGATCACTGGAATGGAATTTTCACTTAAAACTTTTTGTACACTTTTGAAGGACCAGGACAAAGACTTTGAATGTGGTGTAAAAGTGAATGTCATTAAACCTTTAAGGTCAATCAGTGATGACTGGAGGTTGTTCCATTACCAAGGGCCAATGTAGGACAGGCTTCTTTTGCCTGCCTCCATGTGCAGGCGCAGGCACTGCGTAACGCAACCATGCGTTTGAACAGAGGTTATCCCACACATTGCGTGCCAATCGCGTAGATCTACGCGAACCTAAATAATTGCGCAGCGTGCCAGTCGCGTAGATCTACGCGAAGTGGTCTTTTTTTTTTTTTCCGCAGGTTCACATTTCATTGTAGGCCTCGTTCGTCACGACACATTTCATTGTAGCACCACCGGAAACGGAAATATCCGTATCCGGAGATTTTCGCTGTTTAACGTAAACCGCTGTAGCTTCAAAATGGACAATCGCCGATCGAAACGGTCTTCTCTGGGCGTCTCACACAGCTACCCTGTGTGTCTACAGACAGTTGAACGCGCGATTTTAAGGTATTTAGCGAGGTCTGTGGCGACGTAAAAAAAACTAAAAAACAACAATAAATCGCTGGCACTGGTGAGTACATTATATTAAACTCTGGCGTGGAATGTGTTAAGACCTGAAGCCGATTCTACAAATGTTTTCTAAAGTATTCTGAAAAAACTTATGTTTCTATATCAGTGGTGCTCAAACTTTTTCATGTCAAGGACCCTGCTGCAGCCTGCAAATTGACAGAGAAGACCAACCAACCAAGAAGTAATAAAGGACACAATGATGTGTGATGAAGTGCAGCATGGTCAGTTATTGATCAGTAAAAAAAAAACACTGTTTCTCAAAGTGGGGCCTGGGGACCCCCAGGGGTCCTTAAGGGGGTTTGAAATCGATCGCTTGGACAGTTCTCGTGATATGTGAACAACAGATGCACACATGGACGGATGGACAGATTCACACATTTATGGTAGGATTCAGCAACGGGGAAATAAAATAAAGCACCATTTTGGCCTTTATTAGAGTTCATCCTCTGGGGAGCGGCAATACATGACAATACGGCCAGTAGTTTTAAAGATAGGCCTATCTTGCTCGGGACCAAAGTGTCGGTCAGACTGACCGTACGACCGATTGACATTGTCACCCTCTCCCGGCTCTAGTGGGGATGAAAATAGATGGATATCGGCAAAGGGATTAAGTGAATGTTATTTAATGTTAATTGATGAAAATAACATTATTGCATGTGACCCATAAATCAATATTAATCAAGTTTACTGTGGAAATGTCCTCTTGTGCACTTTAGAAGACCATTCAAATTTACTTGACATGAAAGAATGCAATAAAGGGCTAAACTAAAAAAAATGGGTGATTGTGATTTCTTAGGATCCATATTATCCATAATATGGACGCTTGTGAATCGACATTGCAATGTCATTAATCCTCTTACGATACGAATATAGTTTCAACAGACTATAAAGAAGTTTCTGATTTAGGCACATTTTATAAATTAAACGTAATTAGAAGCTGCACAAAGGGCAGATATTTTGGAATCCTCCAAGTCTACTGAAATCTAAATCCCTACAACTATCCACTAAAAGGAATATCAGAGATCGGAGATATGAAAATCAGTCCAAAGGGTACAAAACATTTAATATCAAACAGCTCAAATGTGAGAGGTATTTCATTATGAATGCATATTCGAGTAGGTGGATATGGAATAGATTCTTTGTGTGGTTTGAGCCTTCTCGAATTATCTGTGGCCTAAATGTTATTAGTGGGTGATGTGATATCCTCACTCTACTCTCTAGACAACAAAATGAATCAGACACACCCTCTCTCCCCTCCGCTGATTGGCGAGTTGCGGCATGTTTCTATCATAAATGCAATTATGTATATATTGAGCCTCCACTATCCTGTCAGATGATAGGAGATCACATTACTCCTTCATTTGGCAAGGTTTGTTCTTCTCCTTCAAACAAAACAGGCTTAATTCTGTGGGTGAGTGTACGTGGGTGAGTGTGTGTGTGTGTGTGTGTGTGTGTGTGTGTGTGTGTGTGTGTGTGTGTGTGTGTGTGTGTGTGTGTGAGTAGTATAGTAGGGTGTTGTTCTAATACACATTTCTACCGCTAGGGGAAATAGTGGCGCTGTTGAGCACATTCCTGAAATTCCTCACATGTTTCACATTCTTGACATTCCACAGGCTAATATTTGTGACGTCACAGGTCACTTTCCAGTACCTGACCCTACCGCTAGGGGAAATAGTGGCGCTGTTGAGCACATTCCTGACATGTTTGACATTCCTCACATTCCTGGCATGTTTGACATTCTTGACATTCCATAATCCATAATTAATCATTTCAGATTGATTATTTCATTACTCAGTCAATTTAATTAAAATCGATGATGTCACAGGGCACAGTGCAATACCAAAACCTACCCATAGGGGATAACATGTTAAGCTAATATGCTAATATGCTAATAGCGTTAGCATGATGTCACAATGCATAGTGCAATACCAAAACATAGGACCATCAGTGGTCCTTGATAGGGGTTCCAGGCGATCCCCAGTTAAATAATGAAGAGTTGGTAACCAAATGGACCCTTATAGATCTTTCTCTATAAATCTATTTTTTTTTTTTTTTCATTTGTTTTTCTACAAATGAATTAACACTAATTATATATAATATTCTTTGAACAGCGGCCGTAGCGTTGGTAGTTAAAGGTGGAGTCTGACTTAGCCCCCCATGGGGGGGCCAGAACATAGACTCGAGTTCAGTTTAACAGAGGGGAGATGCTGTCCTATGGCTCTCGTCACTACCAGTATGACGCATGGTTTTAGAAGAGCAGAATACACAGCTAAATTTCACAATTGCATGCTGGGTGATTATTTCCAACCAATGGGATCAAACCGTAGGGGAACAGGGCCGGTTGTCCCTCTGACAGCGGCATTTTCACACCTATGGTGTTATAGCTTGTTTTATTGGGGCCCCACAGCTGCAACCACACATAGTGTAGTTTTGTCTTGTTTTTTTACTCCACTACAATTATTTTTAAAACTTAACTTGAAAAGTTACTAGATACTTTGCAAATATAAATGATTACATTATAAAACATATACATTAACCACTATAGCCTTATTTTTTATATCTAGGCTATTAGAAAAAATAGCTGATCTACAAGCTGAGGGCTTTTTCGCACGTACGTGTTAGAGCTTGTTTTATTGGGCCCACAGTAGTGTCTGAACGGGAGGTGTCATAATTAAAGCTAGTTAGAGGGGGGGTCTCCCACTACCCCCCTCCCTCATAGAACACTATTGGTCATAGTTGGTACTGCACGCATACATACAATAATCTAGCAATCTCTCATTAATAATAAAATATGACTGCACATGTTTTATAAATCCTCATGTGTAGTTTATAATACGTATTATATGCCAAACACAGTGTTTTAAGTTGGTCTAAGTTTAAAATGTTGCTGTTTTTATTAAACTGGATCAGTAAATAACTCCAACCATGAACCAGCGACATTAATTTTATTGTGTTTTAATGTTACTCTTACAGTGTTACAGTGTTGTTATAAGGGTGGTACAGACACATTTTCAAAAATGCTCCGAAAATCAGCAGATCTACAAGCTCTGATGAGACAAGGGTTTTGTAATAAAAAACTAGGACAGGGGGATTCCACTAGCCCCATCCCTCCCTCCCATCATTGCTCTTACCCCATCCAATGGTTTTTCACACCTTTTTGCTAGAAGTTGGCTCTCGGAGGCTACCCATCTGTGTACACATGTCTGTCTGTCTGTCTGTCTGTCTGTCTGTCTGTCTGTCTGTCTGTCTGTTTGGATCTACTTATCTGTGAAGAGTAGGTGTCATAAAGTGCAATGAGGTGTCATAAAGTGTAATTTCATCTCTTGTGCTCTCTCTCTGTCTCTATGTCTCTCCTTTTCAATGCTAGTACGAGGTTACAGTAGTGTAGCCTTGTCCCCTTCTCAGGGGAGCAGCTTCAAGTGATGTGTATCACAATGTTTTATTGTGAGTTGGGTTGTCTGAGGTGTGAAGTGTGAAGTCAGTTTGGTTTGATGTGTTTTATCGTGTCATAATTTGTGTCTTATAATATGTCTTGTGTTTTACAGAGCATCCTAGATTGTGTTTTTGAATAGTTTTTTCATTGAGTGTATCGTTACTCCCTGATCATGTGCAGGTATGTATACAAAAGTAGTTAGATATAGCATGGTACAGTTACAACAATGTTAGAGTGACAGTAATGTTAGAGTTAAAGTTATGTTAGAGGCACAGTAATGTTAGAGTTAAAGTTATGTTAGAGTCACAGTATGTTAGAGTTACAGTATTGTTAGAGTTTTTGTCAGAGTTCAGTAACGTAAGAGTTACAATAATGGCTGAGTTGCAGTAATGGCAGAGTTACAGTATTTCTTAGAGTTGATGTAACGGTAGAGTTAAAGTTATGTTAGAGTTAAAATTATGGCCAAGTTATGCTAGATGTCAGTAATGTTAGAGTTAAAATATCGGCAGAGTAACGGTAATGTTAGAGTTAAAGTTATGGCAGAGTTACAATAATGTTAGAGTTAAAGTTATGTTAGAGTCACAATATGTTAGAGTTACAGTATTGTTAGAGTTTTTGTCAGAGTTCAGTATTGTAAGAGTTAAAATATCGGCAGACTTACAGAAATGTTAGAGTTAAAGTAATGTTAGAGGCACAGTAATGTTAGAGTTAAAGTTATGTTAGAGTCACAGTATGTTAGAGTTACAGTATTGTTAGAGTTTTTGTCAGAGTTCAGTAATGGTACAGTTATAGTAATGTTATAGTTTTCTTAGAGTTAATGTAACGGTAGAGTTAAAGTTATGTTAGAGTTAAAAGTATGGCCAAGTTAAGCTAGATGTCGGTAATGTTAGAGTTAAAATATCGGCAGACTTACAGAAATGTTAGAGTTAAAGTTATGTTAGAGGCACAGTAATGTTAGAGTTAAAGTTATGTTAGAGTCACAGTATGTTAGAGTTACAGTATTGTTAGAGGCACAGTATGTCAGAGTTACAGTATTGTTAGAGTTTTTGTCAGAGTTCAGTAATGGCAGAGTTACAGTATTTGTTAGAGTTAAAGTTATGGTAGAATAAAAGTTATGCTAGAGGTCAGTAATGTTAGAGTTACAATATTGGTACAGCTAAAGTAATGTTAGAGTTAAAGTCATGGCAGAGTTACAATAATGTTAGAGTTAAAGTTATGTTAGAGTCATAATATGCTAGAGTTACAGTATTGTTAGAGTTTTTGTCAGAGTTCAGTATTGTAAGAGTTAAAATATCGGCAGACTTACAGAAATGTTAGAGTTAAAGTTATGTTAGAGGCACAGTAATGTTAGAGTTAAAGTTATGTTAGAGTCACAGTATGTTAGAGTTACAGTATTGTTAGAGTTTTTGACAGAGTTCAGTAATGGTACAGTTAAAGTAATGTTAGAGTTAAAGTTATGGTAGAGTTAAAGGCATGTATGAGTTAAAGTAATGTCAGAGTTAAAGTAATGTTATAGTTTTCTTAGAGTTGATGTAACGGTAGAGTTAAAGTTATGTTAGAGTTAAAATTATGGCCAAGTTATGCTAGATGTCAATAATGTTAGAGTTAAAATATCGGCAGACTTACAGAAATGTTAGAGTTAAAGTTATGTTAGAGTTAAAATTATGGCCAAGTTATGCTAGATGTCAGTAATGTTAGAGTTAAAATATAGGCAGACTTACAGAAATGTTAGAGTTAAAGTTATGTTAGAGGCACAGTAATGTTAGAGTTAAAGTTATGTTAGAGTCACAGGATGTTAGAGTTACAGTATTGTTAGAGTTTTTGTCAGAGTTCACTAACGTAAGAGTTACAATATTGGCTGAGTTGCAGTAATGGCAGAGTTACAGTATTTGTTAGAGTTAAAGTTATGGTAGAATAAAAGTTATGCTAGAGGTCAGTAATGTTAGAGTTACAATATTGGTACAGCTAAAGTAATGTTAGAGTTAAAGTCATGGCAGAGTTACAATAATGTTAGAGTTAAAGTTATGTTAGAGTCACAATATGCTAGAGTTACAGTATTGTTAGAGTTTTTGTCAGAGTTCAGTATTGTAAGAGTTAAAATATCGGCAGACTTACAGAAATGTTAGAGTTAAAGTTATGTTAGAGGCACAGTAATGTTAGAGTTAAAGTTATGTTAGAGTCACAGTATGTTAGAGTTACAGTATTGTTAGAGTTTTTGTCAGAGTTCAGTAATGGTACAGTTAAAGTAATGTTAGAGTTAAAGTTATGGTAGAGTTAAAGGCATGTATGAGTTAAAGTAATGGCAGAGTTAAAGTAATGTTATAGTTTTCTTAGAGTTGATGTAACGGTAGAGTTAAAGTTATGTTAGAGTTAAAATTATGGCCAAGTTATGCTAGATGTCAATAATGTTAGAGTTAAAATATAGGCAGACTTACAGAAATGTTAGAGTTAAAGTTATGTTAGAGGCACAGTAATGTTAGAGTTAAAGTTATGTTACAGTCACAGTATGTTAGAGTTACAGTATTGTTAGAGTTTTTGTCAGAGTTCACTAACGTAAGAGTTACAATATTGGCTGAGTTGCAGTAATGCCAGAGTTACAGTATTTGTTAGAGTTAAAGTCATGTAAGAATTAGAGACATGTAAGAGTTAGAGTAATGTTAGAGTTACAGTAGTGTTAGAGTTACAATATTGGCAGAGTTAAAGTAATGTTAGAGTTAAAGTTGTGCTAGAGTTACAGTAATGTTAGTTTTTGTCAGAGTTCAGTAACATTAGAGTTACAATATTGGCCAAGTTACAGTAATGCTAGATTTAAAGCTATGTTAGAGTCACAGTAATGTTAGAGTTTTTGTTAGAGTTCAGTAATGGCAGAGTTACAGTATTGTTAGAGTTAAAGTCATGTAAGAGTTAGAGTAATGATAAGTTGTGTTGAGTTTTGTTAGAGGCCAGTAATGTTAGAGTTGAAGTAGTGTTAGAGGTAAAGTTATGTTAGAGGTAAAATAATGGCAGAGTTATGATTGATGTCAGTAACACAAGAGTTACAATATCGGCAGAGCTATAGTGATGTTAGAGTTAAAGTTATGTTAGAGGTCAGTAAAGTTATAGTTACGATATCGGCAGAGTTACAGTAATGTTAGACTTTAAAGTTATGTTAGAGGCACAGTAATGTTAGAGTTTTTGTTAGAGTTACAGTAATGTTAGAGTTTGTCAGAGTTGCAGTAATGGCAGAGTTACAGTAATGTTTGAGTTTTGTCAGAGTTAAAGTTATGTTAGAGTTAAAATTATGGCCAAGTTACAGTAATGTTAGAGTTAAAGTTATGTTAGACTTTTTGTTAGAGTTCAGTAATGTTAGAGTTGAAGTTATGCTAGAGTTAAAATAATGTCCAAGTTACAGTAATGTCAGAGTTACAGTAATGTCAGAGTTACGATAATGTTAGAGATATGTTAGAGTTCAGTAATGGTAGAGTTACAGTAATGTCAGAGTTAGAGCAATGTTAGAGTTAAAGACATGTAAGAGTTAGTGTAATGTTAGAGTTACAGTAGTGTTAGAGTTACAATATCGTCAGAGTTACAGTAATGCTAGAGTTAAAGTTATGTTAGAGTTACAGTAATGTTAGAGTTTGTCAGAGGTCAGTAATGTCAGAGTTACAGTAATGTTAGAGTTTTGTCAGAGTTAAAGTTATGTTAGAGTCACAGTAATACTACTTTTTTTTTTTTTTCAGAGTGCAGTAATGTTAGATTTACAATGTTGGCTGAGTTAGAGTAATGTTAGAGTTTGTTAGAGTTACAGTAATGTCAGAGTTACAGTAATATCAGAGTTAAAGTCATGTAATAGTTAGAGTAATGTTAGAGTTTTGTTAGAGTGCAGTATTGTTAGAGTTGAAGTAATGTTAGAGCTAAAGTAATTTCCAAGTTATGCTAGATGACAGTTACGTTATAGTTAAAATATCGGCAGAGTTACAGCAATGTCAGAGTTAAAGTTATGTTAGAGTCAAAGTAATGTTAGAGTTCCAGTAATATTAGAGTTAAAGTTATGTTAGAGTTACAGTAATGATAGAGTTTTGTTAGTGTTCAGTAATGGTAGAGTTACAGTAATGTCAGAGTTACATTAATGTCAGAGTTAAAGTCATGTAATAGTTAGAGTTAAAGTTATGTTAGAGTCAATGTAATACTTTTATTTTTATTTTTCAAAGTGCAGTAATGTAAGAGTTACAATAGTGGCTGAGTTAGAGTAATGTTAGAGTTTTTGTTAGAGTTACAGTAATGTCAGACTTACAGTAATGTCCGAGTTACAGTAATGTCCGAGTTAAAGTCATGTAATAGTTAGAGTAATGTTAGAGTTTTGTTAGAGTTCAGTAATTTTAGAGTTTAAGTAGTGTTAGAGTTGAAGTAATGTTAGAGTTAAAGTTATGTTAGAGTTACAGTAATGTTAGAGTTTGTCAGAGTTCAGTAATGTCAGAGTTACAGTAATGTTAGAGTTAAAGTAATGTTAGAGTTAAAGTTATGTTAGAGTCATAGTAATGGTAGAGTTAAAGTTATGTTAGAGTCACAATATGTTAGAGTTACAACAATGTTAGAGTTAAAGACATGTAAGAGTTAGAGTAATGCTAGAGTTACAGTAGTGTTAGTCAAAGTAATGCTAGAGTTAAAGGTATGTTAGAGTTACAGTAATGTTAGAGTTAAAGTTATGTTAGAGTCGCAGTATGTTAGAGTTACAGTATTGTTAGAGTTTTTGTCAGAGTTCAGTAATGTAAGAGTTACAATATTGGCTGAGTTACAGTAATGGCAGAGTTACAGTATTTGTTAGAGTTACAGTAATGTTAGAGTTAAAGTTATGGTAGAGTTAAAGTCATGTATGAGTTAAAGTAATGTCAGAGTTACGGTAATGTTAGAGTTACAGTATCTGTTAGAGTTAAAGTTATGGTAGAGTTAAAGTCATGTACGAGTTAAAGTAATGTCAGAGTTACGATAATGTTATAGTTTTCTTAGAGTTGATGTAACGGTAGAGTTAAAGTTATGTTAGAGTTAAAATTATGGTCAAGTTATGCTAGATGTCAGTAATGTTAGAGTTAAAATATCGTCAGACTTACAGAAATGTTAGAGTTAAAGTTATGTTAGAGTCACAGTATGTTAGAGTTAAAGTATTGTTAGAGGTACAGTATTGTTAGAGTTTTTGTTAGAGTTCAGTAATGGTAGAGTTATAGTAATGACAGAGTTACAGTAATGTTAGAGTTTTGTCAGAGTTCAGTAATGTTAGAGTTACAATATAGGCCGAGCTACAGTAATGTTAGAGTTAAAGTTATGTTAGAGTCACAGTAATGTTAGAGTTACAATAATGTTAGAGTTAAACATTAGAGTTAAAGTAATGTTACTTATGTTTCTGTAATACACAGAGAGAAGAAAATATATATTACATGATACTGCAAGCAAAATTAAAAACACAGTATCATGTAATATATATTTTCTTCTCTCTGTGTATTACAGAAACATAAGTAACATTACTTTAACTCTAATGTTTAACTCTAACATTATTGTAACTCTAACATTACTGTGACTCTAACATAACTTTAACTCTAACATTACTGTAGCTCGGCCTATATTGTAACTCTAACATTACTGAACTCTGACAAAACTCTAACATTACTGTAACTCTGTCATTACTATAACTCTACCATTACTGAACTCTAACAAAAACTCTAACAATACTGTACCTCTAACAATACTTTAACTCTAACATACTGTGACTCTAACATAACTTTAACTCTAACATTTCTGTAAGTCTGACGATATTTTAACTCTAACATTACTGACATCTAGCATAACTTGACCATAATTTTAACTCTAACATAACTTTAACTCTACCGTTACATCAACTCTAAGAAAACTATAACATTATCGTAACTCTGACATTACTTTAACTCGTACATGACTTTAACTCTACCATAACTTTAACTCTAACAGATACTGTAACTCTAACATTACCGTAACTCTGACATTACTTTAACTCATACATGACTTTAACTCTACCATAACTTTAACTCTAACATTACTGTAACTCTAACAAATACTGTAACTCTGCCATTACTGTAACTCAGCCAATATTGTAACTCTTACATTACTGAACTCTGACAAAAACTCTAACAATACTGTAACTCTAACATACTGCGACTCTAACATAACTTTAACTCTAACATTACTGTAACTCTAACATACCTTTAACTCTAGCATTACTTTGACTAACACTACTGTAACTCTAGCATTACTCTAACTCTTACATGTCTTTAACTCTAACATATTGTGACTCTAACATAACTTTAACTCTACCATTACTATGACTCTAACATAACTTTAACTCTAACATTACTTTAACTCTAACATTACTGTAACTCTGACATTACTGAACTCTGACAAACTCTAACATTACTGTAACTCTAACATAACTTTAACTCTAACATTACTTCAACTCTAACACTACTTAAACTCTAAAATTACTGAACTCTAACAAAACTCTAACATTACTCTAACTATTACATGACTTTAACTCGGACATTACTGTAACTCGGACATTACTGTAAGTCTGACATTACTGTAACTCTAACAAAAACTCTAACATTACTCTAACTCAGCCACTATTGTAACTCTTACATTACTGCACTTTGAAAAATAAAAATAAAAGTATTACATTGACTCTAACATAACTTTAACTCTAACTATTACATGACTTTAACTCTGACATTAATGTAACTCTGACATTACTGTAACTCTACCATTACTGAACACTAACAAAACTCTATCATTACTTTGACTCTAACATAACTTTAACTCTAATATTACTGGAACTCTAACATTACTTTGACTCTAACATAACTTTAACTCTGACATTGCTGTAACTCTGCCGATATTTTAACTATAACGTAACTGTCATCTAGCATAACTTGGAAATTACTTTAGCTCTAACATTACTTCAACTCTAACAATACTGCACTCTAACAAAACTCTAACATTACTCTAACTATTACATGACTTTAACTCTGATATTACTGTAACTCTGACATTACTGTAACTCTAACAAACTCTAACATTACTCTAACTCAGCCAACATTGTAAATCTAACATTACTGCACTCTGAAAAAAAAAAAAAAGTAGTATTACTGTGACTCTAACATAACTTTAACTCTGACAAAACTCTAACATTACTGTAACTCTGACATTACTGACCTCTGACAAACTCTAACATTACTGTAACTCTAACATAACTTTAACTCTAGCATTACTGTAACTCTGACGATATTGTAACTCTAACACTACTGTAACTCTAACATTACACTAACTCTTACATGTCTTTAACTCTAACATTGCTCTAACTCTGACATTACTGTAACTCTACCATTACTGAACTCTAACATATCTCTAACATTATCGTAACTCTGACATTACTGTAACTCTGACATTACTGTAACTTGGACATTATTTTAACTCTAGCATAACTTCAACTCTAACATTACTGAACTCTAACAAAAAGTCTAACATAACTTTAACTCTAACATTACTGTAACTTGGCCATAATTTTAACTCTAACATAACTTTAACTCTGACAAAACTCAAACATTACTGTAACTCTGCCATTACTGCAACTCTGACAAACTCTAACATTACTGTAACTCTAACAAAAACTCTAACATTACTGTGCCTCTAACATAACTTTAAAGTCTAACATTACTGTAACTCTGCCGATATCGTAACTATAACTTTACTGACCTCTAACATAACTTTAACTCTAACATCACTATAGCTCTGCCGATATTGTAACTCTTGTGTTACTGACATCAATCATAACTCTGCCATTATTTTACCTCTAACATAACTTTACCTCTAACACTACTTCAACTCTAACATTACTGGCCTCTAACAAAACTCAACACAACTTATCATTACTCTAACTCTTACATGACTTTAACTCTAACAATACTGTAACTCTGCCATTACTGAACTCTAACAAAAACTCTAACATTACTGTGACTCTAACATAGCTTTAAATCTAGCATTACTGTAACTTGGCCAATATTGTAACTCTAATGTTACTGAACTCTGACAAAAACTAACATTACTGTAACTCTAGCACAACTTTAACTCTAACATTACTTTAACTCTGCCAATATTGTAACTCTAACACTACTGTAACTCTAACATTACTCTAACTCTTACATGTCTCTAATTCTTACATGACTTTAACTCTAACAAATACTGTAACTCTGGCATTACTGCAACTCAGCCAATATTGTAACTCTTACGTTAGTGAACTCTGACAAAAACTCTAACAATACTGTAACTCTAACATACTGTGACTGTAACATAACTTTAACTCTAACATTACTGTGCCTCTAACATAACTTTAACTCTAACATTTCTGTAAGTCTGCCTATATTTTAACTCTAACATTATTGACATCTAGCATAACTTGGCCATAATTTTAACTCTAACATAACTTTAACTCTACCGTTACATCAACTCTAAGAAAACTATAACATTACTTTAACTCTGCCATTACTTTAACTCATACATGCCTTTAACTCTACCATAACTTTAACTCTAACATTACTTTAACTGTACCATTACTGAACTCTGACAAAAACTCTAACAATACTGTAACTCTAACATACTGTGACTCTAACATAACTTTAACTCTAACATTACTGTGCCTCTAACATAACTTTAACTCTAACATTTCTGTAAGTCTGCCGATATTTTAACTCTTACAATACTGAACTCTGACAAAAACTCTAACAATACTGTAACTCTAGCATATTGTGACTCTAACATAACTTTAACTCTAACATTATTGTAACTCTGCCATGACTTTAACTCTAACATTACTTTAGCTGTACCAATATTGTAACTCTAACATTACTGACCTCTAGCATAACTTTTATTCTACCATAACTTTAACTCTAACAAATACTGTAACTCTGCCATTACTGCAACTCAGCCAATATTGTAACTCTTACGTTAGTGAACTCTGACAAAAACTCTAACAATACTGTAACTCTAACATCCTGTGACTCTAACATAACTTTAACTCTAACATTACTGTGCCTCTAACATAACTTTAACTCTAACATTTCTGTAAGTCTGCCTATATTTTAACTCTAACATTACTGACATCTAGCATAACTTGGCCATAATTTTAACTCTAACATAACTTTAACTCTAACATTTCTGTAAGTCTGCCGATATTTTAACTCTAACATTATTGACATCTAGCATAACTTGGCCATAATTTTAACTCTAACATAACTTTAACTCTACCGTTACATCAACTCTAAGAAAACTATAACATTACTTTAACTCTGACATTACTTTAACTCATACATGCCTTTAACTCTACCATAACTTTAACTCTAACATTACTTTAACTGTACCATTACTGAACTCTGTCAAAAACTCTAACAATACTGTAACTCTAACATACTGTGACTCTAACATAACTTTAACTCTAACATTACTGTGCCTCTAACATAACTTTAACTCTAACATTTCTGTAAGTCTGCCGATATTTTAACTCTTACAATACTGAACTCTGACAAAAACTCTAACAATACTGTAACTCTAGCATATTATGACTCTAACATAACTTTAACTCTAACATTATTGTAACTCTGCCATGACTTTAACTCTAACATTACTTTAGCTGTACCAATATTGTAACTCTAACATTACTGACCTCTAGCATAACTTTTATTCTACCATAACTTTAACTCTAACAAATACTGTAACTCTGCCATTACTGAACTCTGACAAAAACTCTAACAATACTGTAACTCTGACATACTGTGCCTCTAACAATACTGTAACTCTAACATACTGTGACTCTAACATAACTTTAACTCTAACATTACTGTGCCTCTAACATAACTTTAACTCTAACATTTCTGTAAGTCTGCCGATATTTTAACTCTAACATTACCGACATCTAGCTTAACTTGGCCATACTTTTAACTCTAACATAACTTTAACTCTACCGTTACATTAACTCTAAGAAAACTATAACATTACTATAACTGTACCATTACTGAACTCTGACAAAAACTCTAACAATACTGTAACTCTAACATACTGTGACTCTAACATAACTTTAACTCTAACATTACTGTGCCTCTAACATTACTTTAACTCTAACATTTCTGTAAGTCTGCCGATATTTTAACTCTTACAATACTGAACTCTGACAAAAACTCTAACAATACTGTAACTCTAACATATTGTGACTCTAACATAACTTTAACTCTAACATTATTGTAACTCTGCCATAACTTTAACTCTAACATTACCGTTACTCTGCCGATATTTTAACTCTAACATTACTGACATCTAGCATAACTTGGCCATAATTTTAACTCTAACATAACTTTAACTCTACCGTTACATCAACTCTAAGAAATACTGTAACTCTGCCATTACTGCAACTCAGCCAATATTGTAACTCTTACGTTACTGAACTCTGACAAAAACTCTAACAATACTGTAACTCTAACATACTGTGACTCTAACATAACTTTAACTCTAACATTACTGTGCCTCTAACATAACTTTAACTCTAACATTACTGTCACTCTAACATTGTTGTAACTGTACCATGCTATATCTAACTACTTTTGTATACATACCTGCACATGATCAGGGAGTAACGATACACTCAATGAAAAAACTATTCAAAAACACAATCTAGGATGCTCTGTAAAACACAAGACATATTATAAGACACAAATTATGACACGATAAAACACATCAAACCAAACTGACTTCACACTTCACACCTCAGACAACCCAACTCACAATAAAACATTGTGATACACATCACTTGAAGCTGCTCCCCTGAGAAGGGGACAAGGCTACACTACTGTAACCTCGTACTAGCATTGAAAAGGAGAGACATAGAGACAGAGAGAGAGCACAAGAGATGAAATTACACTTTATGACACCTCATTGCACTTTATGACACCTACTCTTCACAGATAAGTAGATCCAAACAGACAGACAGACAGACAGACAGACAGACAGACAGACAGACAGACATGTGTACACAGATGGGTAGCCTCCGAGAGCCAACTTCTAGCAAAAAGGTGTGAAAAACCATTGGATGGGGTAAGAGCAATGATGGGAGGGAGGGATGGGGCTAGTGGAATCCCCCTGTCCTAGTTTTTTATTACAAAACCCTTGTCTCATCAGAGCTTGTAGATCTGCTGATTTTCGGAGCATTTTTGAAAATGTGTCTGTACCACCCTTATAACAACACTGTAACACTGTAAGAGTAACATTAAAACACAATAAAATTAATGTCGCTGGTTCATGGTTGGAGTTATTTACTGATCCAGTTTAATAAAAACAGCAACATTTTAAACTTAGACCAACTTAAAACACTGTGTTTGGCATATAATACGTATTATAAACTACACATGAGGATTTATAAAACATGTGCAGTCATATTTTATTATTAATGAGAGATTGCTAGATTATTGTATGTATGCGTGCAGTACCAACTATGACCAATAGTGTTCTATGAGGGAGGGGGGTAGTGGGAGACCCCCCCTCTAACTAGCTTTAATTATGACACCTCCCGTTCAGACACTACTGTGGGCCCAATAAAACAAGCTCTAACACGTACGTGCGAAAAAGCCCTCAGCTTGTAGATCAGCTATTTTTTCTAATAGCCTAGATATAAAAAATAAGGCTATAGTGGTTAATGTATATGTTTTATAATGTAATCATTTATATTTGCAAAGTATCTAGTAACTTTTCAAGTTAAGTTTTAAAAATAATTGTAGTGGAGTAAAAAAACAAGACAAAACTACACTATGTGTGGTTGCAGCTGTGGGGCCCCAATAAAACAAGCTATAACACCATAGGTGTGAAAATGCCGCTGTCAGAGGGACAACCGGCCCTGTTCCCCTACGGTTTGATCCCATTGGTTGGAAATAATCACCCAGCATGCAATTGTGAAATTTAGCTGTGTATTCTGCTCTTCTAAAACCATGCGTCATACTGGTAGTGACGAGAGCCATAGGACAGCATCTCCCCTCTGTTAAACTGAACTCGAGTCTATGTTCTGGCCCCCCCATGGGGGGCTAAGTCAGACTCCACCTTTAACTACCAACGCTACGGCCGCTGTTCAAAGAATATTATATATAATTAGTGTTAATTCATTTGTAGAAAAACAAATGAAAAAAAAAAAAAAATAGATTTATAGAGAAAGATCTATAAGGGTCCATTTGGTTACCAACTCTTCATTATTTAACTGGGGATCGCCTGGAACCCCTATCAAGGACCACTGATGGTCCTATGTTTTGGTATTGCACTATGCATTGTGACATCATGCTAACGCTATTAGCATATTAGCATATTAGCTTAACATGTTATCCCCTATGGGTAGGTTTTGGTATTGCACTGTGCCCTGTGACATCATCGATTTTAATTAAATTGACTGAGTAATGAAATAATCAATCTGAAATGATTAATTATGGATTATGGAATGTCAAGAATGTCAAACATGCCAGGAATGTGAGGAATGTCAAACATGTCAGGAATGTGCTCAACAGCGCCACTATTTCCCCTAGCGGTAGGGTCAGGTACTGGAAAGTGACCTGTGACGTCACAAATATTAGCCTGTGGAATGTCAAGAATGTGAAACATGTGAGGAATTTCAGGAATGTGCTCAACAGCGCCACTATTTCCCCTAGCGGTAGAAATGTGTATTAGAACAACACCCTACTATACTACTTGTGTGTGTGTGTGTGTGTGTGTGTGTGTGTGTGTGTGTGTGTGTGTGTGTGTGTGTGTTTGTGTGTCCAAGTGCAACAAGACACAGTCTTCTGGTATGAATCACTTCTTGATTGTAAGTGCATCTTTTCAATACCTTTTAAGAGGTTATTCAGCGTACCTTTTCATAAGCTCATTCGGGGCATCCATAACAAGTGCAGACAATCAAAGAGAGCAAATACACACCACTGTAAGTGAACTGTAATATCTTTACTCACAGCTAATGGGCCCATCAGAAGTAACTAAAGCAATAATGGAGAATCATGGCTCACACACAGTAGAATCACTGTTAATTGCAAGTTAACAGTGCAGTGAGAAATGAAAGGGATAGAGATCAGTGGTGGAAAAAGTACTCACATTTTTTACTTGAGTAAAAGTATCAATACTGCAATGTAGAAATACTTTGTTACAAGTAAAAGTCTGGGATTCAAAATTTACTTGAGTAAATGTACAAAAGTATCTGCGTCAAAATATACTTAAATTGCATTATATATATCAATTGGCTCATTGTTATATATATACAAATATTTGAGACACAAAGTTTTGCCTCCCAAACTCAACAACTATGCATGCACTGGATCACTTGAAAATGCAGAATGTATTTTTCTGTCCCCTATGCTTAGCTGCACTAACTGGCAAACAGCTTACCACCCCCAGCAGCTCTATGGAGCAAAAATGATGCCTACGGAGTTTAAGTTTAAGTTTAGGGAGACAAAAATACGCTCTGCAAACCTAGGTGAGCAAGCACAACCTGTGCAGTTGTGGAGTTTTGAGATGGAGAGTGACTTTTAAGTGTAATTGTAAACTGAAAATAGAGATATTTCACACAGTGTTAATGTACACCGTTGTGTTCATATTTCATCAGGGCTAAACGTTTAGTCATGGTAAAATTGCAAATCGCTTGGAGAGTTTTGGGGAAGGAATGTGGATGTATATCTCAATATTGTCTCACTTTTTTAAAACTTTTTTTCTGATGCAGTCAAATGGTCAACTTTTGCATAACAGCGCCATCAAGATGTTTTCTCCACTTTCTTAGCTATAAGCCTGCCTTTTGCATGTTATGATATTGAGAAAAAACAATCATATTGATACTGCATCAATGATGCAGTAAGTAAACTTTGACAACCCCCCACTCAGGACTGCATAGTCACTCAACTTTTGTTATTGAAAAGCTTTCAATAAAAAACTCACCTCTTCAGACTCCATCTCACCTCCTATTTGATGTCTGATGTTTACCTGTAGAGCACTTGCCTTCTTGGCTTTTTTAATATATTAAATGATTAATTATACGATTAAGCTTGAACATAAAGAGTGTTATTTGATGCCTATTAAATCCTCGGATGTAAATAAATATGTGTGGGCGACTCAAATGTTAGCATTAGTAATCCTTTTATGAACACTTGCTGCAGATTATGTAAAGCATGTCTGAATGAGACGAGGGGTTCATTTGTGTATAAAGTAAACATGCCGCCTTCAGTTAAGATAACATTACATAAATAAATCCATCATGTAAATGTCACACACAGCTAATATAATCTCTGACTGTAAAAGAGCTGCTCCTTCGATATGATTGGTTCAAAAGGTTAATATAAGTGTAGGAAGTAGGCTTGACCGAGGTCCCTGATTTGAATGGATAAAATGGAACTAATTTAAGAACAGTTTTGGTGGTGTTATTGGATTTCCGTTTCCTCCTCATGCTCTTGTGTTCATGTTCCCCACTTCCTGTGGACAATTTTGACTGATAACTTGACAGACCAATCAATGTATGCCAGATACTCCCTCCTTATTAACAGGGGAATAACACACAGCCTACTAGCACCATAATACTGTGTTGATAATCTAATGGTTCTGTGTCAACTTGTGACTTTGTCTCTCGTAGCAAGTGAGCGCGCGCGCGCGCACACACACACACACACACACACACACACACATTCACGTGCGAATGGGGCAGCCAATGTATCTATTGTTGTCAGAGGAGCAGATATTTATTTTCTCGTCCGCTGCTTTCAGCAGCTAGACTGGGCAAGAGCTCCATTGACTGGCCCAACGGACACTACGCTTCTGCACTAGAGAGGGATTTCAGAAGTATTTGTATCTCCAGGAAGTTGGCTCGTAAGACTATAGCACCTCTCCTCAGACAATGTCTCTTCAAAACTATTGCTACTTTGGCTGCTGGCAGAATGAAGACTTGGGTAACAAAACAAGATATATCTCATATAACCAATGTATTAAGGTTCCAACACGTCTATTAATCAATTTAACAGTGAAGCCACATGCTTATGTAACCAATCAACTAATTACTGCAGCCCATAACTCTTTAAGACATAAAGAAAATATGTATCTTATGGCTGTTATTACAACCATAGAAACCATGGCCGTAGGAGACGGGGGGGGCGGGGGGGACTCGTCCCCCGCGGGCCGCGGAGCGGCCTCGCGTGGGCCGCGAACCGGTATTTGGGCCGCGAGGCCACGGGGAAAAAGAGGAGGAAAAAAAAGCCTCAAATGAGGCCGGCACTAGGACCCCGCGGCCGCTGCCTGGAAGGGAGGGCTGCTGGCTGCTGCTGTGAGCTGCTGTGAGCTGCTGTGAGCTGCTTGAAGGTGGAAGAGCGGCACAATCACATTTATTAAGAGTTATAAAAAGAAATAACCGCAAATAACCACCCAAAACTTGGAAATATCCGCCCAGAACCGCAAAAAAATCGCGCTTCGTGGGCCGGTACAAATATGTCCCCCCCAACTGGGAATAGCTTCCGACGGCGCTGATAGAAACACAAATTAATGCAGGATATTTTTTTGTATTTCTGACAGGGACTTTGAACCACATGTCTTTCTACAATTATCATGTTAACGATGTGAACCAAGTGTGACAAATGTAGCAGGGACATAGAGATAGGGATTAGGATCTTGACAGTATTACAAATATCTCATGGGGGGACGTTCTCATACCAGTGTCGCAGTCATATTATCTGAAAGGTCAACCACTGTTGTTTAGACAGCACACTGCTACAACATTACACCTAGCTACCGTGTGCAGGAAATATTACATAATTTCCAGTGATGTCTTGTTCTAACCTGTGAGTTGCTGTTGGTGTAGGGGTCTGCAACCTGCGGCTCTGGAGCCACATGAGGCTCTTTAGCCCCTCCCTTGTGGCTCCCTGTAGCTATAGAAAACATTATATGGAAATGTACATGATTTTTTTTTTTTTTTTACATTTAGATTAAAATGTATCGTTGCTGTAATGAGACATAGATTCTTACGTGCTCCAATATTGTAAAAATGTGTAGACTAAATAAGAAGTTTATGCATTTATTGGCACGGCACCAGCCAGGTGGCTTGTGTAAACAAACCAGTGTGTGATTTCCTGCTACGCTAAGGATACCAAATGCAAAAAAACAAAGAATTTAATAGTTCATGGCAGGGGTCATCAATGTGTCCGTACACGGACAAACCCCAGACCCCACTTTGAGAACCACTGGCATAGAGTGCCAGTACCCAGAAACGCCATTCCAAAAAAACATCTTCCATGCCAATGAATGACCTGATTTTAATTTAGTTTAATAGGATAAGAGCTGGGTTTCCGAAATGTCCCTTGACATTAACACTCTAATAAAGACACTGCCAGACAGGTATTCAAACCTTGTTAAACCAGGTACCAAACAGTGGTGGATACAGAACATGTCTAATTACTGGGCCTGGAAAAATCAGTTTTTCAAGCTTTAATAGATATTATAATGACCGGTGGATGATGTCAATATGACAATTCTTCTCGCTGTCTCTGATTGTCTTTAATGCTTTGAAAGGTTCAAAGCCATCAGTTCAATTTAGAAAGAAGAAGAAAGTGAAGCAGAAATTAGACATAAGTACAGAGATGACCATGGAAATAATAATAATAAACTTTACTTTTAAAGCAATTTTTGAAACAGGGTTACATATTGCTCCATCTACGCCTTCCCTCTCAGCTTTCATACTTAATTTCTTAATAAAATAAAATAAAGTAGGGATGAGGACTAACCACTTTTCCTCTTAAAAAACACAGCATGTGTTCTCCATCATGTCTACTGGACTAGTATACTGTACATTTACGGCTGTACAAGCCGGCATGTTGATGACCCCTGGTTCATGGACAAAGTCGTATGCTTTCACTGCCAATGCTGCTAGATTACATGTATGTTTGATCTGCGGCGAGAAGTTATCAAACAACAAAAAAAGTAATGTTGATATTATTATAATATTGTAATATTGTAATGGAAATGAAACTTAAAACACCAAATAGCGCACTGCAGAGTAGTCATGTTGTGCGCCATGCTCTCTAAAGTGCTGATCCTGCTGTGAGCAATATAATATTTTGACAAAAACAAAATGAATGAATGCTTGTTTAAATGTTTAAATTTGTATTTTGTAATTTGATAGGCTAATATACACTTAATAGCCAGTGTTGCCTTCATTATTAGGCTAAAATAGGTTTTGTGGCTCCAGACCGATTTTGTATTTATGTTTTGGTCTAAAATGGCTCTTTTGACTTTAAAGGTTGCAGACTAGAAGTTTGGGCCGCTATGCGGCCCTCACCTCTAGAGTTCGACACCTACGTGCCACTGCCGATGTGACAGATATGGCCATATATGGAGATCTGTGTGTCTGTCAGTCCTTGTCCCTTTTATTCCCATGTATGGAGATCCCTGATGTCATGAGCATATGCCAAATTGCCCATATATGAGGCAAAACCACGATCCACGGTCGTAACACAATTTATTTTTCATGTAGGTTTTTAGGATTATTATAAGTTTATTATGATTATATGATAAATTATATGATTATGATAAAATATATGAAGTTAAAAAAAGTTTTACTCTTATGTACCTGTACACAAGATGTAACAATAGAACACAACCTTGAACCTTGAACCCTGAGATACGTCATAAGAAGAAAGTCTCCTTGCTCTTTGTTTTCAATTAAACAGAAAATCTGTTTAGTTTAAGTTTAGTGAGTGTGTCTTGGCTGCCTTATTTGTATGCAATCTTGACAATTGCCACTGAAATAGCAGGTATTAGGCAAACCATATTTAAAACTGAAATTACCAAATATCTTTTGCTCCAATGATAATAACGCAGCGCTCTGCTTCATCTAAAAAAATGCATTAGAATAATTGAATACTTCTGATCAATCACTCATGCTATTGAGTGTTCAGTAACAAGGGGTCTCCCTGTCTCTCCAGGTCTTTAGTATCAGGAGAGAGAACTCATACAGGGTACAGGATGAAATGTCAAATTGGAAGTGATGACATATCAAGATGAGCAGACAAATTTGGAACTGGATCGCTATGAAATTGAAGCTGATAAATGGGTATTCTCTCCGGATTGAATAAAATTGGCAGCCCACCTGAGCATTTATTTTCTGTTTATTAAGTAGTATACTTCAGTATACTACTTATTGTAGTACTTGTATACTATACTATAGTATACTACTACTACTAATTATAGTAGTATACTACTTACAGTCAAATGTATCACTCACACACTTACAAATGGCAACACAGCACTAATTAAAAACATCAATACAAAAATCTATAAATAAATAACCTACATGTTGGTGAATATATAGGCAACACAGCACTAATTAAAAACATCAGTACAAACATCAACAAATACATAATTGGTGAATACATCTAGGTCACAGCTGCCTATTGTCAGCATGGTGAGACATACCTGAGATTCAGCTGTGAGCGTTCTACAACAGTGGTCCTTAACCTTTTCAGGGCGTCGACCCCCCAAAATAATCATATGTTAACTGGGGACCCCCCACCCTGATAAGCGCTTAGTTTGACTCAGTTCCACAGATAAACATTGTGAAAATATCAGATCTACAAGCTCACAACGCCTTGTTGTGAGCTTGTAGATTGGCTATTTTCACGATCTTTGCCTCGTTTTTGGCCAATGTTTGACGAGTTTTTATAGTACAATTATAGTTTGTTGATTATGTTTGATGCAGTAATGGTCTTTTTTATTTTCTTTGTCATCTGGGCCTGGGGAACCCCCCCAAAATCATGTGGGGACCCCCCTGGGGGTCCCGACCCACAGGTTGAGAACCACTGTTCTACAACACAACACAACACAACACAAAAAAATAATAAAGTCCAAACACGGGTCCCATATTGATGGGCCTCCAAACAATACAGACTCAGAGCAAAAAGCAATTTCACTTACACCCACACCCGTGCCACGAATGCTATGTCACTCATTGTTGCAGAAACGTGATGAAACGACAGGTTGCTCTTACTTGATCGTTAGTTAACCAGGGTTGGCAACCAGTGGTGCAAAAAGTACTCAACTGTTTTACTTAAGTAAAAGTATCAATACTGCAGTTTAGAAGTTACAAGTAAAAGTCCGGAATTAAAAATGTACTTGAGTAAAAGTACAAAAGTATTGGTATCAAAATGTACTTAAAGCACCAAAAGTAAAAGTACTAAAATGTTTGAAAATAGCAGATCTACAAGCTCACAACGCACGATGCAACGCGTTGTGAGCTCTAGATCGGCTATTTTCAAATAGCCTAGATATAAAATGTAATAATTTATATCTGCAAAGTAACTAGAAACTAAAGTTTTCAAATAATTGTAGTGGAGTAAAAGTACAATACTTGGATCCGAGATGTAGTGGAGTAGAAGTAAAAGTATTGGAAATTGGAAATACTCAATTAAAGTACAAATACTTCAAAATTGTACTTAAGTGCAGTACTTAAGTAAATGTACTTTCCACCACTGGTGGTGACAGTGTATTAGGAAGGGATATAAATGTGACAGACGTTTTATGTAAATATGTACTGTACTGTGTATTTAGGGGTGTGGGGATAGCAGTGAGGTAACCCTGGCAATGGTACAGTATGTGCCCGCCATAATGAGCAGCCACTTGAATATAAAGGAGTTATTCTGTGTGTGTGTCGGATGACATGAGACACAGCTGTAATAAAAATACATTCTTAACGCTTGGAGGTCAGGTCACCCTGTACTTGAGTTCCTTAATTGGTCGCCTAGGCCACTCAGGCATTCACACAGTCATGTGACAAACGGGGTTTTGACTTTCCATGCTGTTTGCCTGAATTGGCTTAAAACACAATTGGCTTAAAACATCTGTGGCCTGGGAACGCAACATGCAATCAATCCCAAATTGGAATTGAATGTTGAGCACACCTCCAAAAGTGTGTTCACTTCTGCCCATAGGGGGTGGGGGTGGAGTGGGGGTTGGGTACCTTTGAGTTGGTGATCCTATATGGTGTTCTGATCACATGCCGTTCTTTAACATCTCGCTCCCCTATCGGAGCGCTAAGCCACTCGCCCCGGCCCGCCTGTGCCGTATGATTAACCCCGCCACTGCCGAGCGGTTCTCGACCACCTTTCAGAATATTCAATCTGACCCTGGGCCCTGTGTTCATTTTAATACAGAGGAGTTAACCACATCATGTCTGTCCACCTGCACCTCATAACACCGTAGCTCCACTTAAAGCCATGCGTCCTAAACAACACTCTGAACCATGGCTAAATGACATTGCTTGTGCTGTCAGGCGAGAATGCATGAGAGCAGAGCGCAAGTGGAAGAAGGATAGGTTACAGGTGTCATTTGAGATTCTGAAGGAAGCCTGGAAAGCATATCAGAATATAATTTCAAATGACTGCCACAAGCCCCATGTGCTGTTTAAGACAATTAACTCCTTTCTGGTAAAGCCAGCCTGGATGCTTCACCAGAAGTGTGTGAAAAATGAGTTTTTTAGCTGACAAGATTGTCTGCTTGTCACGAGGTAACTACACAACCCAAACGTCTACCAAAGTGTTCTTGCCCTTTAATACAATATAACTACTGTAGCACATCTGCAGTGCTTGCTGCTGGACTCCCTAGTCTTCGATTGAGACGTTTAGAGGGGGGGGGGGGTTGAGGGAAGGACAGGAAGCGGAGTTGGAGGCGGCAGAATTGAAGATGCTACAATTCTCATTAGGAGTAACATGGAGTGACAAGATCAGCAATGACTACATTAGAGGGTCAGCCCAGCCCCCTCTCTCATATTGTCTATGTCAGATGAGAAAGTCTTGAATGACAAGCAGTGTCCTGCACTTCGATCGCATGGACACCCAGTGTAGACACATTTGAAGTTCAGCTCTCATCACTCAATGCCCTTTATAGGCTTACTCCCCGTCTGATATATAACCTCAGCTAAAGTCAATATACTAGAAAGACTATCCAGTGACACACACACGGACGGATGCATGCACGTAAGCACGTGAGCACACACACACACACACACACACACACACACACGCACATTTTTATATTCATCCCTTTGTAAGGTTTTTCATTACAGGAGCACCTATATTTCCATTTTAGCTTTTTCCCCCCTTAAGTATACCCTAGGGCCTAGTGTAGCAACAGTAGGTGATTCCGCGATCACAGGGATGTGTCAAATTGTTACATCAGGATGCTATGCCTTTGACCTTTGCATGCCTATTCACCTATTGAGACAGAAGGACGAAGGATCATCTTTTTATAGTATCATATATTTATATAGGACATATAATTACTAATAAGATGAAAGAATATTCATGAAAGTCAAAGGCTGCTGTGGCCACCATGCTAAAACTACTGACCACCCACTAGGCCCCCAACAGGTGTTTAACCACGTAAACCATACATGGGCAACTGGCGGCCCGGGGGCAACATGCGGCCCCCACCTTCACTTAATGCGGCCCACAGGTTAATATCGGAATACTGATATATTGATTTCAGCTGTTACGATTGCAAACATGCAAACATGACCCGCTTTAATTACTTCAGGCAATATTATAGTAGCTTAATGACTAGTATTACATTTCTATTGTCTTTTTTATGTCCAATGTATTTGTATTGAAGTTCATAAAGTTAACATAAGTATAACTAAATGCATTTGAAATTAAAGCTTGAGCTTGTAGATCGGCATAGAATGGCGAAAAAAGTTACAATTCGGAGAGACAGTATATGCAATGTGGCCCTCTGGAGTGAGTGTGGAAATATAGTGACCCTCCCCATCATCAAAGTTGCCCACCCCTGACTTAAACCCTCTATAGGTCCACAAGTATTTCCCTCTAGTTGGAGGGGATGTTTAAAAAATTGGGGGGAAAATCTAACTGACCTATAATATGACATTGCTGGCTATTGTAGCTATTGTACGTGTCACTACGTGCTGTGTGAGCTTGTAGATGTTATTTTCACTGAATGTTCGCCTATTAGGACACTAGGGTTCAAGCAGGTCCAAGTGTAGCCTGGTAAACCCTCCCTCCGGAAATCTCATTTCTATTTGATTCCTGGAGTGAGTCTGGCATGAACCGCCTCTCTGCAATATTGGCTGTGTATGCCAAACGGCCGCGCCTATCAGCGTCGTCGCTCATTGTTCTGTGATTGACAGCTTACGTTGGCCAATCAGGTGGCGAGTTCGAGTGAGCCCAAAACACGAACGGCAGCCATCTTTTTCTTGTGCGCTATTTTCTCCGCAATTTTTTTACTTCAAAAAGCTCTCTAACTTCTATTTTGAGGCACGGAATTTACTTATAAGATATCGTTTGGATAGAATTTAGTTGTTTAACTTCATATATGTGGTCAATTAATCATGACAAAGCCTATTTAAAAATAAAAATGTAGAGAACCGGTAGGGGCGGGCAGTGACACCCATGTATCCGAATAAGGCAACCCATTTTGGGCATGGATCGTCTCAAAAGTCTCGTTGCGTCACATTAGACTGGTGAACTGCTGATTGGCTGAAGGAGAAAAATTATCATTGGCTGAAGGGGTTGTCAGTCAACGGTATTACTCCCGCCCAACTCCAGCACAGCCAATATTACAGAAAGGCGGATCAGGCCAGACTCACTCCTGAAATCAAATGGAAATGAGATTTCCGGAGGGAGGGTTTACCAGGCTAGTCCAAGTGTGCCACACCAAGAGTTTCACTGGCCCCACTTGGCCCCATTATTTTCTGCAGGCGCAACTGATTGCAACCGGTCTGATCGTGGGGTGAATACTACTGGGATGCTAAAGATCATCTTTTATTCATAATTATCAATGCCTGTCATATATTCACTCTGATAAATCTAATCCCTGGTCCCTCAAGGGACGGGTACTTGCTACAGTCACTCATTATAACTGTCAAGTGTGTTTATATAATTGTGTTGTTCATGCGTTAATTTGCAGTGGCTTATGCTTGCATGCGTTAAAATCCAGAAGATAAACATGTCGCACCTAAAACCTCAGATGTGTCCGCGCGCATACGTAGGCCTCAGCTCCGTTAATAGGATTCTGCCATATAATAGCTGTGCATGTACTATAGCTTACTTGCAATTAACCCTTGACCACAATAATACAATTATTTACAGGGCTTTCCCAGACAGCTAGTAGGCTAATCTCAAACAACAATCATGCACAAAAAGCAAACTGCATCAACTAGGCAGTTTCGGTAAACAACCTCTGTGGAGAATGCCTGGTGGCTCAGCCATAGTGCATGTACCATTACAGTATGTTCCTCGTGAGTCAAGAGGACCCCAGTTTGAATCCAACTTCCGTCTGGCATGTCTGCCATCTCTCTGACCTCGCTGTCCTGTCTCTCTACTACACTCTAATAAAGCAAAAGATTACCCAAAATTAATATAGAAAATAATAACCATCTTATGTTTACTGACATTGATATCTGTAAGACAGTTGTCTGTCTGTCTGTCTGTCTGTGTCTGTCTGTCTGTCTGCCTCAATGTCACCTCGGCCTGATCTCTATGGCAGGAGACCACAGCAGCATGCAGCTTTAACGATAGACCACAGGCAGGATTTGGCTCATTATTTCTGTTCACGGCCACGGTGCTACGCAGAGGGCCCCACAGCCAGTGATGGAGTACTCACATGTTTTACTTAAGCAAAAGTATCAATACTGCAATGTATATAATACTCTGTTAGAAGTAGAAGTATCGTATTACAAATGTACTTGAGAAAAAGTGCTAAAGTTTAGGCATCAACATATCCTTAAAGTACCAAGAGTAAAAGTACTCATTGTGCAGAATGTCCCATTTCACAAGTTCAAAATATATTTAAAAATCTTTTGAAAATAGCCGATCTACAAGCTTGTGAGCTTGTAGATCTGCTATTTTCAAATGGCCGAAATATATAGGGCTGAAGTGGTTAGTGTGTTTTGTAATAATGATCAAAATCTACAAAGTAACTAGTATAAAGTTTTCAAATAATTGTAGTGTAGTAAAAGTACAAAATTTTACTCTGAGATGTATTGGGGTAGAAGTAAAAGTATTGAAAATTCTAAATACTGTAGAAAGTAAAAAATACCTCAAAATTGTACTTAAAGAGGTGGTGCCATGGTTTTTCACTTTTTCATGTGTCTATGAGGTTGATAGAACTTCATTAAGCCCCCTGGTGGTGTTTTTATGGTGTTTTATGTCTTCTCTGACTATTTTGAGCTTCTACCTGGAGGCTGAAACCTTGAGGGTCAAACGTGCCAATAGAAAAACAGCACTTTAACTAGAAAAAGTGCTCCTCGGAGCACAGGTCTCCGCCAGGTCAGGTACGTTATTCTGGCCTCCTGGTGGCGCTATAATAGGCCAATGTGAAAAGGGTGCCATTTATTCTTAGGTCTTTCACGGCAATTAGACACTGCATTCATGATTTGAGGTATTTTGTTCAAAACGGACCAATCCTGCAAACTTTGGAAACCAACCATAGGCAATGAGGATGTAATATGGGAAATCGGACAGATCCGTGTTGATCACATGACTATAGAGATACTGTGTACCGATTTGCATGACGTTTGGATAAAATCTGTAGGAGTAATGTAAAAAAAAATGTTTTGCACAAATCGGCCTCCTGGTGGCGCTATAACAGGCCCATGTGAAAATCACATGGGCATCCAGGGAGTGTGTGTGCACAGTTTCGGAGCGAACGGGCCAACGGTGCCGGAGATTAGCTGGTAACACACAGACAGGACGGACACACACACGGACACACACACGGACGGACGGAGGGTAAAACATACTCTCTCGCCATGCCTTCGGCCTGGCGGAGACAATGACACAGTCAAATTATACCCTCCCCCTCATTATCATAACACAACAGGTGTGGGCATGAGGAGGAGGAGGGACTAGGACAGGTGGGTGGTGCTAAGGTGGTGGAGGAGGTGCTAAGGTGAGAACCAGGTATACTTAATGAACTGGAGGCGTGTCCACAAAAAAACATAATTTTAACACTTTCTGTACACTTTTTTTGAAAAAAATCTTCCTCCTAGTATAACCATAATACCTGATGATTATGTTTTAGGGGGGGGAAAATCACTGAAAATCACGGCACCCCGTCTTAAAGTACAGTAGGCCTACAGTTACTTTACACCACTGCACACAGCACACAGACAGCTGCATTAGCTTAATAATTGCTGAGATATCAATGAAAATACCCAGCACAGAGAGAGCTGAAGAAGAACCCTGCATGGATAACAGAGTGTGAAAGGAATTCAGAAAAACAGGGCTCCTCAAAAGAAGAAAGAGAGATGAGAACAAATACAAATTGATTTGGCATTAGGCCAACACATTATCATGAACCCTCTACTAACGATTCATCTTTGCATCAAAATGACAGCTCGTTGTAACTTGAGACTGATGTGGTAAATGATTACACAATCTCACCTTGTCAATATTTAATAAAGCAATGTACTGTACGATATATTAGTGTCTCTAGTCTACACCCTATTGTCACTGTTTCATATATGCATATTTATCAGACTTAATTTTTTCTTCTCATGTTTTGTTTTCTCGACCACAAATGTTAACAATGTGATTTAGATATAGTAGCATGTTACAAAGACAGATGCTGCATGTGTTCATTGTTTACCTGGTATCCTAGTCTCTTTGAGGCCCTGGGCTACACAGTTCTCTCTGCACTCTATGTGATTTTATCTGTTTATTGACTAGAGTTCAATAAACACGTGTAAGTCACTCTGGATAAGATTGTCAACTAAATACATACATTTTAAATTATTATGGATAATAATATACTTAGCCGCAAGCGTGTCTGGGGCTCGAAGGATGGTCAATGTTGGTTGATTGAAACCACATTGGTCTCCTTGGGAGTACAGTAAGTATAAGTCCTAAAAGCCCCAGTCTGGTTTATTACTGTTTATTTGACATTTAGTTAAGGTAAAGTTGACCTGTCCCTGACCATAAAGAACGTATACAATGAAATACAAATACAAAAGTGTGTGTGCGTGCGTGCTTCCGGAGCTAAACTCGCAAACTGCTGGATCGATCAACACCAAACTTAGTACGTCTACTAACTGCTGTAACTAGATGGGCGACAACAGATTTTTTAAATCTATTTACTTTACCTGTGACGGGCTAATCATGTTTTTAGTCTTGTTCCTATTAAACTCATTTGGGCTTTGAGAAACAACTTTTACTGTTTAACCCAAAATGAAACCCAGGACAGAATTTGCTACGGTTACATTTTCTAAAGTAAAGTTACTAATTTTGCCAGCCTATTCTCCCAAGGCTGGTTGGTCCACTCCAGAACCCTTGGGCCATGATGGAAATTGACCAATTGCCTTCTGTATTCAGTCTTGAAATTGGAGCAACCAAACAGGCCCTTCCTAGGCTGTGCTCTGGCTCAGATAGGGTATGAAAAGGTCAGTGATATACTCCCAGGGGCCAGACCCAGCTGAGCCTTCAAATTCAGAAAAATAAGGCAATTAACCACTTTCAACGTGGCGTCCCTGTTTTGGGCATATCACTGTTTATTTTTTTCCCCGGCAACAGATAAGGGACAACTTCTGATATTGACATCCTAGACCATTATTAAGGCAGCGCAAGCAGGCAGCGCAATTGCCATTGCTATTTTCCTACTGATGCGGTTGTCATTTTTAGACCCTGCGCCAAGATATCACAGATGTCTCATGGACATGAGGAGAAATAAGGCTACAAGAGGATATTTTTTTTACCAGCAGCACGGCACCTGGTCCTCCCGTTTCAATCAAAATCCATCCCAATTCAACAAAATAGCACTCATGTTCAACGTGGTAGATGACATTTCTGAGTCGTGTCTGCTCCATTGTCAAGACTGAGCAGTAGAATCTATTTTAGAAAACTGCTCAGACTCACTGAATTTAGAATAAATCTCACCTGCAATATGTTAACCTACTTCTTGTACCATCTATTCTCACTGACTGACTGACTGACTGACTGACTGACTGACTGACTGACTGACTGACGACAGAGCTGTGGCGTATGACAAGAGTTTCCTGTTTTGCTAACAATAACATGTGACAGTGGTGGTAAAAAAAACAGCTCACTGCCCATAAGATTCACACAGCTCTCTTTTACCAATATTAAATAGGTCAATTCAAGTCACGACCACAAGCGAGCCAGAAGGATAAACAACCAGATTGAGGAATGGCTACTAATAGATGTTAGCTGGTACTACCAACTTGCAGAGCAAGGGATTGATGCTCAACTAATGACTTCAGCAGGGTGTATGACATTTTGAGGTACACGTATGATCTATGACATAATTAGAAGAATACGTTTGACTCAAATGTATTCTCTAATTATGTCATAGATCATTTGACTCAATAAATGATGCATATTTTAAAAAAAGGAAAAAAAAGAAACAACATGCCCCGCTTGAATGTGTCACTGGTCAGAATCTGCTGGTCATGTAACAGAGAACAATTCAATTGCCAAACACGCTCGCCACTCATAGTGCCTTCAGAACATTCACCCTAAACCAGTACAGTTCCCAAACTGGGGGTCCCCAAATTATTTTGGGGGGTCCCCAGATGATTAGCTTAATGTGCAACATAGTTTTCTCACTCAACAGAAAACAAACCAACATACAGTATAGGTGTATACAGGGTATCTGCACATTTCTAAAGTGACAATTTACAGACTTTTAAGACCTTTTTAATACCAAATTGTCAAATATTACGTAAGAAAGAGGCAAACATTGTGAAATAGCCGATGTACAAGCTCACAACGAGCTTGTAGTTCGGCTATTTTCACAATATTTATCTGTGGAACCGAGTCAAACTAAATGTACAGTAATGCCTACAATTCTCAGAGTTTTCCCCAGTTCAAATATGATTATTTTGAGGGGTCACGGCCTGAAAAGTTTGGGAACCCTTGCCCTGAACCACAAGAAACAAATTATTTGTGACTTTATATGAACAATAGCCTAGAGCTGCTCTGTTGAAAAGTAAGGGATACTTGCCATGACAGGAGCCATTGGTATTTCCTGGGGACATCTAAAATGCAACACTTAAATGAATCATCTTGGAGTGCAGGCTTTAAACACCAAACTAGATCTAGGTCGGATATGGCCAATCTGAAAAGATTTTGTTTTTATTCTGGCTAGATAATTCAGTCTGCAAGACTATGTTTTCACCTTGACAGAGGAAAGTTAGCCTAAGCTAAAATAATTAAATGGTGCTCCATTAGACGTAATTGCCATAAAAACAATATGCTAATCATACTTGACCACACAATGATGCTGTTATAATATTAAGGACTTCTTTAATACCTAGCTGGAAGCATTTGATCTTGAAGATGACGTTTTGGAAATAACAATGAATTCATTGAGTTCAAGTGTAACTCTCTTAGAACAGGAATAGACATTTGTACTGCATGGCTCTGCAGGAGGCTAGCCATAAGTGTGTGTGTGTGTGTGTGTGTGTGTGTGTGTGTGTGTGTGTGTGTGTGTGTGTGTGTGTGTGTGTGTGTGTGTGTGTGTGTGTGTGTGTGTGTGTGTGTGTGTGTGTGTGCTAGCGTGTGTGTGTGTGTGCTAGCGTGCGTGTGTGCAAAAAAATCTAACTTAACATTTATAATGGAAGTCAATGGGGCTAAGATCAGGCTGAAACCTTGCCCAAATTTGCAGTCATAGATACATTCAATTCAATTCAATTCAATTCAATTCAATTTATTAAAGTGTCAAATCACAACAAGTTGTCTCAAGACACTTTACATGTAGAGAAGAGACCCGACAATCCCACCCTGAGCAAGCAATTTTGCGACAGTGGCAACGAAAAACTCCCTCTTAACTTGAAGAAACGTCAGGCAGACCCATAGGCTCTAGGGTGGCGGCCTTCTGCCTCGACCGTGTCGGGGGAAAGAAGAGAGGGAGAGACAGAGGAGAGACAGAAAGAGATACAGTACAAGTAGTAACAATAACAATAGTAGCAAATATAATAGTGTAAGATAGTATATGATAATATAATATAGTACAGCAATAATGTGTATGCAGTATATAATGGTATAATATAAGAATGTTAAGATCATATACAGTATAGTGTAGTGGTATAGTGTAGTGTAGTAGAAATCCACGGTCGTGCTCCATGGAGAGGCCCGGTCCGCAGTCACAGTCTTGAGCCGCAGCTGGGGGTCCGTAGTGACAGTCCATGGGACTGCGACGTGGGAGACAAAAGAAACTCCGGGGAGTGGGTCCCCGGGCGTAGAATTAGTGGCAGGCCTTACTAGAGCGTGAATCCGTACAGGGTTAATTACAATTGTACCAATGGGACACAAACCCACACAACCAAAACATCATATAAAACCGCTGTTCCCATGTGGATCCCTGGATCCACATGGTTCGATCTTTCATTTACAGACAGACATTTTTATAGAATCTACAAGCTTACAATTAAGGTGTGTTTTTGCTTGTAGATCGGCTATTTTCAAATAGCCGAATAAAAGAAATAGGGCTTAAATGGCTAACTTCCAAGTAAGCTGTATTATCGTGAATGAGGCTCTACAGTAGCAGCTCTAATGAGTCACTGTGTACAGACAGACTACAGAGTGAAGGTGTAATGATATACTATACTGGTCAGTTACCACATATAGAACAGTGGGTGGACAGCTTTGCCAAACAGCCATAGTATCTGCCAAATCAGATATATTCCATAGATCTGAGTGTGGGTGGACAGCTTTGCCAAACAGCCATAGTATCTGCCAAATCAGATATATTTCAAACTTCGGTGATATATCAATGCCAGTTATGTTCAAAAGTTAACCTCCCCTTCACTGTAAATGAAGCACATTCCTGAGATGACAGCACATCATGGTAATCGATTAATTTCTGGACAGCACAAACATGGACTTAGACTCGTAGATTACCAGTTAATTAGAAGCAAAAAGCTATTTCCAGTTTTTGGCCAATAATTAGCTAATTATGCAAATTACACAAACCAAACACAACAGAAGAGAACGGAGATATCTGTATTTCACTTTCTAAGATCCCAAGGATCAAAACATAACAGTTAAACAAAAAAATAATAATAAGTGGCAATTACGGCCACCACAATTTGATGGATAGGCCCCCTTAAAAGTAGGCGTGGCCGGTTTTATGGCCAAGTGTAATTTCTTACTAAAAACTAATGGTTGGAATGGATTCAGGACCCCTGAAAACCTTTGCGAAGAAAGCTATTGGTAAGCATTTATTTTTCAGATTGGTCAAGAATTGGGCTAACTTTCCCTAACTAAGTGTAGGTCCGGCCGCTGGCATGAGCAGTCTATGCGGTTGCATAGCCCCCCCCCCCTCACACACGCACACACTGTATAATCAAAGTTGGAAATTGTGCCCTGCTGGGTGAAGTCACAGAGATTGGTCAGGCTAGTTGACAACCTGTGAACATTCCCACCTCAGAAGATCACACCTCTTGAGAAAGCGTGTCTGCTCTTACACCTTCCTCCATGGCACTAGAGGGGTCTTCAACCTTTTCAGGCCAGGGACCCCCAAACTGATGGGGTGATGGAGCAGGGGCCCCCTACCTCGTAGGGTAGGGGGTAGGCCACCACATATATCGTATATTTATGTATAAAATTGTGTTTTATATGTATAAACATGAACAAATAAATGGTTGCCTGGAGCCTGCTCTTACCCACAGGTTGTCCCAGTAGGTGTGCAAAAGACCCTTTCTTTCTCTACAAAATATGTATAAACATACCATGTTTATTATGCATTCAATACTAAGCTATTAAAATATGTCATGTTATGTTTGAAGACATATTGACATTTTTGGAAAAAGAAATTAACAAAATGTTTAAACATTTTTATTTTTAATCAAACAACAATTTCGCGGACCCCCTGCAGTACCTCCGCGGACCCCCTAGGGGTCGCGGACCCCCTGTTGAAGACCTCTGAGTGATGGAACTAGCCCAAGCAGAGTTGAGGAGATTATCCATGTAGGGAAGCATCAAACTCTGTGATGATTTGGTCAAGTAGAGGAGCAGCCATGTTTCATCTGACATACTCTTCTATGGTTTTAGCAGGAGCAGAAAGAAAGGCCAAACTCACAGGCAATCAAAACGTGTGATACGATGTTCTACCTGAATGTTCACAAGATTCTCCAGCCTGAACTATCAGAATTATTCTGAACTAGAGAATTATCAGCCTGGTCAAATGATTCAAACTTGCAGTGGTGGACTGTCAGTGTCACAATAAGTACACTTGAGTAACTGTACATTTTTGGAGTATCAACGGCTGATACTTTAAAAGTAATGACAACCTCCGTATAAATCAAGTCAAAAGTATAATATTTGTCTTTGAAATGCAGAGTAAAGTAAGTAAAGCACAAATATTCAAAAGATGTACTTAAATACAGTATTCAAGTAAATGTACATTGCTACTGTCCACCACTGGGATTTTCTAAATCCTAATAGTATGTTGCTATATCAGTGGTGCTCCAACTTTTCCATGTCAAGGACCCTCAAAATTATATATATTTGGCCGGGGACCCCCATCTCAAAATATGTTGTTCCAGGGGCACAGATCGGAGTTAAAAACGTTCGCTTTAAAACACAAATGTTCAGGATAATAAAAAATATTTTGTAGATCAAGAAGCTTATAGCGCAGCACTCTGAAATCTAAAAATTACACAGATGCATCTTAAAGTAAACTAAACACTTAGGAGCAATGCTGTTGTGCGGACTTTTATTCTTTTGAACTGTCACTTTGTGTCCAGCACCAGCAATGAACTGGATGTGCGCAGCCCACTGTTCTGAACTATACAAACAACTGACTCATTTATGTGTGTAACCAACTAGACTTTAATAATCTAACACTCTGCTATGGGAGATATTAGGCCTCTGGTTTTCAGCCAGTGATATACTCAGCTACACAAGCAGTCAAGTCAGTGACGGGCAAAGGGACGTGAGAGGGATATTTTTTATGTTACCTGTGTTCCAGATAGCGTCCGCGAGGCCGCAAGATGTTTACGCCGTACAGAAGCCTGAGATCTGAAGGTGCACTGCAGACAGACAATGATTCACTGTTAGTATCCATGTGAGGACTGTCCATCAAACTGTGCTGTGAAATCTGAACAAAGTGTTCCTCCTTTGTAGCCTCTCTCCACTTCAATGACTGTAGCCTCACACAACCCCATACATATTCAGCAAGCACACTTGAGCAGCACACGTGCAGATCGGCGTGCGTGGGCAGAGATTCTGTTCTCACATGCCCACACACACACACACACATGCACACACAGTGTATGTGTGCATGCTGCGTGCGTACACACTGCTGTATCAGCTACTCTACTACTGCAGACAATGGCCAGTGGTCAACAGGGGTGATTTGGCAGAACAGGTGGAATAGGTGCATGTTGTGTTTGTGTGCATGCATGCGTGTGAGCAATTGTGTCTGCGTGTGTCTTTGCTGAGAGCAACTCCTGGCTTTTTGATGACTTTTTTTACAGCCATTAAACAAGATTTAATGGCTGTGTGTTGATAGCCTGGGACCAGACGAATCTGCGAGTGCAAAAAAAAAATTGCACTCTGCGATTTGGGTCTGGCACCGCTCCATAGAGAATCCATTTCCTGCTCCAGAAGACGTGGGTGACCAATCAGGGCCCAGTATTCGAATATGGGAGACTGTAATTGGTAGTTGGTTGTAGGTCTAACCAATTGCGTCGAGGCCCATTGTTTTGATCCTGCCCCTTGGGGAAAAAAACGTCCTCATGGAAGTACCAGACTTATATCCACGCAGTGATATACTCTGGCTATGCGAGGCTAGTGTGTTGACCCATCACAAAGTTGCCAGAGTTAGCATATGGCTCCTTGATCAGAGAAATCATGTTATTCCATTTTTAACAAAGTTACTTGAGTACTGTACAGTATATGTACTCTGTAGTTTACTTGAGTATTTGTATTTTTGGATACTTATGACTCACTCCACTACAAACGAATATTGTACTATTGTAGTCTACTGCATTTCTATGAAGGAGAGAAGTACATTATTATGAATCAACCATTTAAGCCCTAATTCAAATATCGTGTAAATAGCTGATCTACAAGTGTTTGAACATTTCTGAAAAATCTTTTTTGGAAAACGGCAACGTTTTAATACAGAAAAACATTGATATTGAAAAGAAAATGTACTTTGTAATTTGTACCTTTGAAAACTTAAGTCTGTTTAAAAGCATGTACTTTTGGAATACTCCAGTATTTTAGCTCAAGTACAAATATGACAGAGCAACTTTTACTTGTAGTTGAGTAATATTTTACCAGGAGTGTCTATACTTTGACTCAAGTACTGGGGTTGAGTACTTTCTCCACCACTGGGTTTTATCAAGCAAGCCTCACAACAATGCAAGGCAATTATCATTATCACGGTCACATTTCTGGTGGTTTTCCAGTCAATGCATTTTCCCTCTGGTTTTCCACTGCACTGACCACTCACTGTGTCAATTGCATAATTATATAATGTAATTACACCCTGTCTAGACTCCTGTAAATTTTGTAAGGTGCGGCACACTCGCTGCTCACATAAATGTTCGTATGTTTGCTTGAACATCGCTGCCACCGTTGCTCTGAGAGAAATCACTTTGCCGTTTCAATACAGTACTGTAGCTCTTTTCATATATATATATATATATATATATATATATATATATATATATAGCCTGAAAGTCTAATATCTCCCCCGAGCTATAGAGAATTCCCTTTGGCTTAATGGTTAAGATGTTGGCTTTCCATGTGGGAGACCCGGGTTGAAATCCCAGGCGTTACACACTCACACACATATATTTATATATTTATATTTGTACTGTTGACAGTGAGCCCTGGATTGGATCTATGGTCCCTGGTGGCTGTTAAAGTGACTAATGTGGCATTCAGTTTGCCCCGCAGACTTCAACATAGATTGACCTGGGTTTCATTCACTGTCAGCTCACTTGAAAAAGTATAAGGAAGTCAGTGGATCAGACTTGTCTGCCTTATAATTTTGTGCCACAGACCTCTCAGATTTTAACTATATGACTGCCCTGCATGAATCCTGTCACTCGGCAATAATAACATATTTTTTAGTGACAAGTCACGTTGTGATAGGATGAAATGTAAATTAGAGTTAATTATTCTTCTTCTTTGTCAACTTTCATACTTTTATAAAAGAAAAGAAACATGAACATCCTTTTCGCATATCACCTAGACTACCATCTCCTCTGCAGTTGTTTTGTTCACAGACACACAGACAAAGATGACCTTTTAAAACACCCTGCGCATTTATGCAGGCAGAGTTATGAGTGAGCAAGGTGTTATTTCAATATAGTGAGGGATACTGGGATACATCTTTGAAGAAATGTCAAGACGACATCCTAAAATCTCAACTCAACTCAAATTTTATTTATAGAGCACATTTCAAATGACCGAAGCCAACCAAAGTGCTATGCAACACAGCAGTAGAAAACAACAATGTCACAATACCATACAAAATACATGCAGCAATTGAAAAACTATTTTAAAAATGGAGGTGTGATCAAAATACAATCAAACACAAATAATCAGCACGTCACTGTATGTTTTGTAGGTATTGTGCAGGTATGAAATGTTATGCAGCAGGTGTGTGTGTGTGTGTGTGTGTGTGTGTGTGTGTGTGTGTGTGTGTGTGTGTGTGTGTGTGTGTGTGTGTGTGTGTGTGTGTGTGTGCGTGCGTGCGTGCGCACACACACACACATCTATTTCACATCCCGATCTGTTCAGAGCATACTGCCCATAGGGGGAGGTCAGAAATCTATTAACCTTTAGGGCAGCAAGAACAGCACCCATTTAGCCAGAGGGGAGGGGATACACCTGGATTTAAAGGTTAGGATATGTGGAGTAAGGGAGAGGACACAAATAGTGGTGGTGGTGGGCTGAATTGTCAAGGCAAGGCCAAAGCACACCAATGAATTAGTGGGCGTACTCTTACCCATTCTCTCTCATGCGGGAGCGGGAGCACGCACGCACGCACGCACGCACGCACGCACGCACGCACGCACGCACGCACGCACGCACGCACGCACGCACACACACACACACACACACACACACACACACACACACACACACACACACACACACACACACACACACACACACACACACACACACACACACACACACACACACACACACACACACACACACACACCCACACACACAATGCTGAACATAAATGTACTGCTTGAAATTGCTTTTAAATTACTGCTTGAATATGGAATAAAAAAATGTATTTTGATGGAAGTGGCCCTGACTGAACTATGGCTTTGAAACCCTTTCAAACTTTCAATATCAACATACTGTATGAAGGTGGCTAAAATAAAACAATGTTGCTGAAGGAGGAAAGGTATTTATTCAAATTCAATTCATAACCCATTTTGTAACCTGCCAGATGGTATGCTAATTCAATTTATTCAACTAAATTTAATCAACTTTATTTATCCCACTAGGGACAATAAGTTTTGAGCAGCATCCAACAACATACAGTACAAACAAACTAGTACTTAAAAGGGGCTGATGTGCCTACTCTGTGTGGAGTTTGCATGTTCTCCCCGTGTCTACTAGGGTAGTTAATACCCTCACAAAAACATGCAGTAATCCTGGTCACTATACTGCCTCCCCCTGGTCAGCCGGGGCGCCTGATGGAGGGGAAGGGAACTGGTTGGAATAACGTGTTCCTTCCACGCGCTACGTCCAACCAGGGAAACTCTCCCCTATCGGGAGACAAGAAGGTCAGTTTGCTCTCATGCATTGAAGGAGGCATGAGCTCGGCCCTGGCCTCCCTAGGCTGGTGGGGGGAGTGTAGCGCCCAGGATCACTTAGAAAATTGGCACCGGGTGAAAAAAAAGGGTTACAAAATCGAGGGATACATTTTTTTAAAAGGGGCTGATGTGGAAGGAATATTAAGTAATAAGGTAAAGAGTTGAAAGATCAAAAGACATTTTTATGAAAAGAAAACTAACCTACAAAGCATTTAAAAGTTGTATTGCTGATGGGATGAATACATTTGAATTACAGTTTTGGTAAAACATAACAGAACCCTAATGGCAACAGGGCTACTGTTGCAAAAATGGTAACTTAATAAAAAAAGATCATTTTAGTTTACAATGATAGACATAGGAGTAGTGACAAGAGTAATGTTACAGGAATTTCAAATTAATGTTTACATTGTCAAGCAAAGGGTTGGGCAAACACCTAGCAAGATTGTTAACAAACTGTATAAGTTTGTCTCAGTGAGATGACATGTCTTGGCTACACCATAACTGAGTGTTATTATTATGTTATTGTGTGCTAAGTCAGTCTACAAGCACCTTAAAATGTATCAGGCCATATGTCTCAC
Source organism: Gymnoscopelus braueri (assembly GCF_963280865.1). Classification (NCBI taxonomy): domain Eukaryota; kingdom Metazoa; phylum Chordata; class Actinopteri; order Myctophiformes; family Myctophidae; genus Gymnoscopelus; species Gymnoscopelus braueri. The sequence continues at coordinate 22,497,045 of NC_137625.1, forward strand.
AAGGATTTGGTTCGTGCATTCACGTTCAGTAGACTTGACTAGTAGGCTACTACTGTAACGGTGCCTTGCAGGTCTCCCTAAATACATCGATGAGACAACTGCAGTTGATTCAGAACGCTGCTGCTAGACTCCTTCTTGATACAATAAAGGGGATCATAATCATTCCAGTTCTTAGATCTGTACAACAGCTCCTTGTCTGTCAAATAATTGATTGCAAAATACTACTGTTAGTTTATAAACCATTGAATGGTCTAAAGCCTAAATACATTTCTGATCTTGTGCTACATCAATAAACCATCCAGTTCTTATGCACAATATTATCTGGAACAAACTCCCAGAAAACTGCAGGTCTGCTAGAACTCTCAGTTCTTTTAAAACAAAGATAAAGACCTGCCATTTAGTTCTTCTTTTTAGTGTGGTTGTTTCCCATTTTCCCATTTTTTATTTTGTATCGTTTTGTTGCACTGTTGTTTGTCCAGTTGTTTGAGTGCTGAATATTTAGAACACAATGAAAACAAAAACATGGCATTTTTTTTATGTCTCATTCATTTGCTGTTTATTTTACTTATACTTTTAAAGATGTGTCAATTAAATATTCAATCAATCAATCAATCAAAGTCTTTGCAGTGTGTGCTGCTGAGACTGTCAATTTTGCTTGATTTATTCTGAGTTCAACTATGAAAGCCAGAGAGCATGGGCTCCCTGCACATTGTGTCATGAACTTTCACTGTTTAATGAGGGGGAGTAAATGTCCTGATCTTCAATCATTCTCCAAGGACATAGTCACACATTTAATGAGGTTTCATAGATATCCCTGCAGGCTTATTTGATGAGAAACCATGATCTTCATCATCGCCACATTTCGTCAAAATACACAATTTTATCTCCTAAGTCCCTTTCATCCTCCCGCTCTCGCTTCCAAAAGGTCTTCATAGCTGCTTTGTCTCTCAGCCATCTGCCATCTCAGCTCAGACTCAACACTGTGGATGAGCTAGTTAAACATTTTAACTGGTGAAAATGGCACCTTTCAAAATTAAACATCCGAAACCAAATGCCCTGCACTGGTTAATAGACCATACAAGTGTAATTAAAAGACAGTGTCGTAGAGCTGAACGGAGATGGAGACTTAAACAAGCCATGGTTGGTTGCATATCAGACTGCAGTCAAAGAAGCGAGAAGCTCATATTCCCCCCACTTAATAAGTTCACAAGACCACAACCCCAGGGTACTTTTTTAGACCATATACTTGGCAATCAGTCCACGCCCCCTAGTCAGCCTCTTGGAGCATCACCAGAAAGGTGTGAATAGTTCCTCATACACCTTACAAGCAACATTTCAGCTATTAGACACCAGATTATTCCCGAGCCCAGAGTACTATGGGGTATGTCCTCCCTGCTATGCTTACCCATTTTGAACAGGTCTCTCTGTCAACCCTGGAGGAAATGATATCCCACATGAAAACCTAAGGTTCCCTTGACCCATGTGGTGTCACTGTCCCCCAGGGATCAATCCTGGGCCCATTATTATCTACATGCTTCCACTTGGCCATATCCTTCGTAATCAAAAGTTCATTGCTTATGATTCTCAGTTATACATCTCAAACCTGGCAGTACAGACAATATATCCGGATTCTCACTTGTCTCTCAGACATTAACATTATGTCCCAGAACTTCCTCCAGCTTAATGAGGAAAAATCTGAAATCCTTCTCTTTGGCCCCACACATTCCACCCTCTCTCCAGTCAAAGCTTGGCAACTTAACAATGTTAAGAGTGAAGCTCATAATCTAGGCGTGATGTCAGACTACGACCTATCCTTTAATCGGCAAGTGACAAAGGTAGTACAATCATGTTTCTTCCAACTCGGAAATATTGCAAACATTTTATCCTTCTATCATATGCGGACCTGGAGAGTCATTCATGCCTTCAATTCCTCATGCCTAGAAAACTGCAACTCCCTGCATTCTGGGCTCAGCAAAAAGGCTATCTTCCGTCACCAATTTGTGCAGAATTCAGCAGCTATAGATTATTGACCAACTCTAGGAGGCGTGACCATATTACACCTGTCCTGGCCTCCCTTCACTGGCTGCCTGCTGAGTTTCAGAATCGATTTTAAGATTTTCATTTTACTGACAACTTTTAAAGCCTTGCATGGCAAGGCCGTCAGTTACATTTCAGATATTCTGGAGCTGTATAAGACGGCGCGCAGCTTTAGATCCTCGGGCAGGGCTCTCTTGATTGTTCCCATTACTCGCCTTGTCGCCATGGTAGACCGGGTTTTCGCGGCCCAGGCACCTATAGGCTCTGGAATGCCCTGCCCGAAGCTCTAAGTCTAGCAGTGTCTTCTTTTAAATCGCAGCTGAAAACTCACCTTCATATCAAGGCATTCTCTTAGACTTTTGGATTCATTCATGTATTATTTTTTACTTACCTTTTGTTTTAATTAACTGTTGTCGTTGTTTTACGTTGCTGCACTGTAAAGTTTATTATTATTATTATTACTATATTATTATTAATGACATAACTGACTAAGTAACTTGTGAAACTGCAAGTACGAGACAGCGACGAAACGCTGACGGTCATTTTAATCTGGAACATCATTACGGTGACACGAGACTGTGATAAAAACATCAAAATGAACACAGCACAAGAGAGTCTAGACATCTTGCTTTCACATGGAGCCCTGCTGACAAGCTGATTCATAGGTTGTGACATTTCTGGCTAATGCTGTAAGCTATATTAAAACTAGCTACATTGGTTTGAAGTAAAAATAATGTCAATATGACATACTGCAATGTAGGCCCAGGCATTTAAATATCAAAGTAAATGCCATGTAATTACTAACGTAAGAATAGTCATAAAAAGTCATAATATCTTTATCATAAGTTATCCGAGTGTCTTTTATGCACGCCCACACTTTGTGCCGCTCTATGAGCTTGGATCTGCTATTTTTGAAAAATCATTAAAAGTTGTGCAAATGTATGAATATATTTAAAGTGAACATTTTAACTCAAATCTTTGCTTCTGGAGGTCCCTGACACAAAAAAAGATTGAGTTGGGGGTTCACAGCCAAATACGTATCATTTTGGGGGTCCTTGACATCAAAAGGTTTGATCACTACTTTAAGTGTTGTTCATTAGCCATGAGTGTGCGCTTTAGCTGCTGTGCCAGGGGCCTTGGACTTGACACAGCTTGTGTCAGGTATCCCTTCTGGGCAGAAGGGCCCAGAAGGGCACTCAGAGAGAGACTCAGGAGAGGGCAAGTGGAAATGATTTACTGAAGAAATCACAAATGACGTACTCTCTATGCAAAACAGAAATTGCAAAAAACTGAGAGGCTGTTAAGGAACTGTTGGTCTACACTCAACAAAGAATACAGTATATATTGCATATAGAACTAGGCAATGAACTATGATGTTCATAAGCGCGCGCACGCACGCACGCACGCACGCACGCACGCACACACACACACACACACACACACACACACACACACACACACACACACACACACACACACACACACACACACACACACACACACACACACACACACACACACACACAGAGTGCTGGCTATGGGGACCCTATGAGACGATGATCTATGTACAACAGTACAGTAAAAGTGAAACATTAAATAGAAGAAAAAACTGAACAAAATGCGGTGTAATAATGCTTAGCTGTTCCCTGATGCCACTTAGAACTTTGACTGTAATCCCCCAGCCCTAGTGATCCGTTGTAATGTTGTTACTTGTTATAATGTTCTCTCTCTTCTCCCCTTAAGACCGACTCTGTCTTGTTTTGTGCAATTGTGATCCCTACAAGTGGCTCCCAGTGTACGACCAGGAGGTTATAAGTGCCTACAGAGGCCAGAGGCGTGTGGAGGCTCCACCCTACATCTTCTCTGTCTCTGACAACGCCTATCAGTTCATGCTGATGGGTACGTACTGGCCAGGACAATGTACAAAATATATATAACTATAATGGATTTGTGCTGTATACATAACTGAAAGTACATTTGCTTTACATTTTACAGATAAAGCTCCAACCCAGGTCTACTATAGGGTTTGTTTAGCATTGTTTAGCTTTATTCTATTTAGAATATGTTTTGTTAGAGTGAGTTCTGTTAATTGTGCCTCATTGTTGCCAACATATCCCACGATCAGTCACCACCTTGGAGCTCATACCAACTCATGTTTTTAATTATGTTTGTACAAAATGAAGAGATTGGAAAAAGCAGATCCTCTTATCCAGAGCGAATCACAAGTGTGAGATCGGAATAAGCAGAGTGAAGTCTAGTCAGTAAACACCACGTTAAATAGTCACATACTGTAAGTAAAGTTACAGAGACACCAATGTATAGTGTCTTAAAGAAACTAGGATACAACTGGTAAACAAGGAACGTAGCATGTCTAAACATGCTATCTAAATAACATTCTTAGCACAGAGCAATGGGGGAATCCAATAAAAGTATATAGGGTTTCAGTGGTTAATAACTCAAACAGAAACAAAACAAACGTACTACTCTAAATGGTCATCTATAGCTGTGTGGCTCCTATACTCAAAACCTCCACAAAACCTGAAGCTAGTACATGAAAAATGATCAAATATGAACTGTTTCACTCTCAACAAGACCAGATGGCTAGCTTCTGTATCACTGGCCACCGATGCCCTATTCATCCCCAAATCCATTAACCTCCACCTGATAGTTCAACCTGATAAAGGAACAGATATATACCCAGGCTGTTAGTGGTCTCTCTCCGCTCAGTGATTGGAGAATGATGTTATCCCCTCCTCTCACTCTGACCCATTGTCCTGGGCGGTCTGTTGACGATCTGCCTCTCCTCAGAGATGCACTATCTCTCCATTGCTTGACCACAGAGAAGGTGCAGACGAGCAGATAGCATCACTGCCCTGGCCTGAGCAGCAGACCGGGGCCAGAGGCTACAAGGGGAAGGATGGTTTCTATCATTTCCTTTTGTCAAGGCATTTTCAGAGACGCCACTTAACCCTTTCAAACCGGCAACCGCATCTGTGTAACCACTTAAACCATTGTGTTATACTTTGGCTATTAAAAAATAGCAGATCTACAAGCTCATAGCGCAATCTGCAATTTTAGAAAAATCTTGAAAATGTGTGCAAATCTTTGAATATATATTTTTTAAGCAAACATTTTTTAACTAAAATCTTTGCTTCTGATGGGTCCCTGGTAGCCTGGTTCCAGACGAATCTGCCATTGCAAAAAAAAATTGCCCTCGGCAGATTAGGTCTGGCCCCTCTCAATAGAGATTGGATTTAGCTCCCTCCGAAGTTGTGAGGGACCAATCAGGGCCCAGTATGCAAATATGGGGCCGGTTTATCACCAGTTTATTTATTATTATTTTTTTATTTTTTTTATTTGCCCCTCGGAAATGCAGGTTCCACACAGAGATTCCAGACTGTCTGGAATCTCTGTGTGGCTTGGCTAGGTCCCTGGAACAACATATTTTCAGCCGCGGCCAAATATATATCATTGTGGAGGTCCTTGACATGAAAAAGCAACATACGTTTTTCAGAAAACTGTTAGGATTTAGAAGACATTTTGTAGAATCGGAACCTCGGGCCTTAATGGGTTAAGTCCGGGACCAAAGAGACTCAACAGATGATGTAAATAATATTGTGCCTATCTTCGGGTTAAAGGATTATTTGACCACTGTCTGCACTGTCCGGTTACTGAATTCTGCTAATGTGTATTGCTATGTTTTTAAATAGAATTTCTGTTGCCGTTTTGTGTTTTATGTGAAACCTTTTGTGCTACCGTCTTGGCCAGGACTCCCTTGTAAAAGATACTTTGAATCTCAATGGGTGATTTTACCTAGTAAAATAAAGGTAAAAAATAAAAAACGATTCTGAGATGCATTCCTAGATCTGTACGCCTCCTATAAAGTACCAACATAATTGAAGATCTCTGTTTGAGATGCTAATAGCTATTGCACAACTTCTCCAAGTGTGGCAATTTGAGGCAATTTGCTTCATGAGAACATGACTTTCTTTTCTTTCTTTTTCCCCCCTTGCTGCACAACAGCAAGGGGGGTTTGGCACAACAGGTGTTACATAACATGGTGCCTTTTCTGTTCTTATGTAACAGTCAGGGACAGGGAGGCTGTTAGCCCTGCCTTTTTATTAATAGCTGCCCAGCCAAGGCTTTGCCTCGATTTCTCCATTAATAATATAGGGAAAACAAAAGGCTTTGCCGTATAATAAGGAACAGAGGGAAGAGTCATCATTCAGGCTTTTCTCCTCGCCCACAGAGTTTATTAATAGGTTTTTGGTGTCCATGTGTGGTCATCAGTGTGGCTAGAGAACACATTTTAAATAGCTGTACCTAGACTTGTGCTGTTGATGTATGACAAAAGTACCTATGGGTCCGAATATAGAGGATAAAGCATTATGAATTTGCAGGGGATTATGTGTTCCTGGCTTGCCTGCCTCTCTTATGAGAGTTAACTGTCCAAGGAAGGAGGGCTGCACTGCACTGAAAGATTGGAGCTACCATCACCTCTCCCTTCAGAGGATTACTGTAACTAGTTATTTAGTTCCTGCAATCTCAATATATAGAGAGAGCTCAAAGGGAGGCACAGGGATTTTTATTTTTTTTAATGAAAAAGACATCCAGCCTGTAAGAAGACATCCAGCGAAATAATTCCCAAAGGCCTTTTTACGTCTGAATCTTAATATTTTCAATTTAGGCATTTAGAAGACGCGATCCAGAGCGATTTACAGTAAGCAAGGACAACACAAGGTAATACATCAAATGCATAGAAATAGTAATCTACTAATAAACTAATACATAAGTAAACCAAGAACCTATCATCAGTCTAACCGTAGAATATCCCCAAAAAATCAATAATCTGTACATTGAAACTATACAGATACACACTCTATAACATGTTATCTTAGTTACATTTTAGCCTTTGCATAAGCCTGCAAGGTCGTCAAGGTGCTATGGCAACTTGGCAAGTGCTACGGGCTAAGGTGGAGTCTTCAAATTACGGCGGAAGATTGGGAATGAGTCTGCAGTTCTAATTGCAATGGGGAGTTCATTCCATAGTTTGGGAGCCAGAAGGGAGAAGAGTCTGGGACGTGTGGACCGCAGGGTTGGATCAGGCTTTGAAGATATAGGGGTGCAATACCTTTGGTTGCTTTGTAGGCCAACATCAGTGTTTTGTACTCTGTGCGGGCAGTAACTGGGAGCCAATGGAGGGAGCAGAGAAGGGGGGAGTCGGGGAGACATGTGAAAGTTTTGGCTGGTTGAAGACCAAGCGTGCTGCGGCATTCTGGATCATTTGGAGAGGCTTAAATGCACATGCCGGGAGGCCAGTAAGGAGAGAGTTACGATAGTCAAGTTTTGATATGATGTCTGGATAAGGAGCTGGGCTGACTCATGGGTGAGGAAGTGTCTGATCCTTTGAATGTTATAGAGTGTAAACCTACAGGATCGAGTGACCGCTGTTATGTGTGCCTCGAATGAGAGCTGACTGTCCAGGACAACACCAAGGTTCTTGGCTGTTGGAACCAAAGTCACCAGGGCGTTGTCTATGGAAATAGTCAGATCCTGCATGGGGCAGGACTTAGCTGGGAAGAAGAGAAACTCAGTCTTGTCTGGGTTCAGCTTGAGGTGGTGAGCACTGTAGTAGATGTCAAAAGGTAAAAACACGTTTGTTGCACGACATCGCTCTTACCAAGCCATGATACTCAGCAATAGACAAAGTTTGTGGAGTGGGCCAGGAATGGATGCACTCTCCAAACACGTGCAATACCTTCAGCTGCAGCTGAGGACGATTAACGTTCTGTCTGTGTCTAATTTGTGTTTAATTATAGCCTTGTGTGAGGTGGGGAGTGTTCCTTGGTGCTGCCCAGTATCGACCATCCAGGTAACCATGACAACAGCTCAATCAAAGACCAATGCTGCTTAAACTGTGAATCTCTGCACTGAAATCATGCTGGGCTAAAGGTATGAACACATACTGTACATACGTGGCTTCCCATATAAAAAAACACTTATCCATCCACCACACCTGTGGTGCACCCGTCTAATACTACTGAGAGGTCAGAAGAAGTGGTGCTATGGTAAGAATCAAACTATGAATTACAGCACCACCCTGCCTTAAATTAATCAAATGACTTAAATGAGAGTAGCGTCTCTCATTGTGCTCTCCCAGAGGGTGTGAGCACACGGTCAACCAGGATGCAGTTATTGATTAGTTAAGCTGTGGGAGAATACATTAGATTTGCAGAACAGAAAGCAAAGCACAGCTGGCGGACGAGGGAAGGGCATTCTACCTGCAACATATAGAGGCTTTCATGTTTAGATTAGTTGAGAATAGTGAATAAATGAACATGTCATATTTAACAGTTAATGCTCCATTAATAATAATACAACTTTATTTATATAGCACCTTCCAAATCTGGGTTACAAAGTGCTTTACAGAGAAAACAACAAAAGGAAAACAATGCTCAAAACATATATATAAAACATATAATCCATCTCTGGGACAGCTACACACGGACCCCCCGGACACAATGATTTGAGTTAAAGGGACTACACCATGAATTTTAACTTTTTCTTCTTTTTTGTGTGTTTTTGGTCTCCCCTACCTAAATCTGGGGTTTTCTGTAAATTGGTCTCAAAACAGGCAAACTGATTTGGTCCCTGTATGTCAGGGAACAATTCCTCCCGTTTTTCAGTTCCAACCCCCCCAAAAAAAGAAAATATATATATATATATATATATATATATATATATATATATATATATATATATATATATTTTTTTTTTTACTTTTTCCACACAGAACCAGGAGATAACATGCATACAAACTGGCTCAATAGCGCCCCATGCCAAACAGGACAATGTGGTATTGCAGGTGAAAGTGCTTTATAAGCCAGAGAGAAGTTAGTTGGAATGAGTATATCTGAGGCTTGATTTAGGCTCAAACCTTTTCAAAAACGTTTGAGGGACATAAACAATATGATATTAAATATTATTATAATTTTTTTAATTCATGGTGTAGTCCCTTTAAGAATGTTCGCTTTAAATATATATATATTCAAAGATGTGCCCAAACGTTCAAGATTTTTCAAAAAATAGCAGATCTACCAGCTCATAGCGAGGCACAAAGTGACGCGTTATGAGCATGTAGATCTGCTATTTTTGAACAGCGAAAGTATAAAATGATGGTCAAAGTGGTTACACAGATGCTTTCCTGGTTTTAATGGGTTAATGTGAATTAATTGTTGTGACTGTGGCGAGTAACCCTCTGGTTTGAGATAATGACTTCACCTGAGGGGTCCTGAATGGCAGCGAGGCGGAGGTAATTGTTCCGAACAGCCCAGTTAGGTGCTCTCAGTGTGAGCAGTCAGTTCATGCCAGTGTGTCTGGCCATGAGATGCTATACGCACATCTGAGCGGTTATACAGAGAGGGAAAAAGACATTATGTAAATGAACGTTTTACGTGTGAATGTTTTGATACGTAAGTTTATTGTCACATCACAGGTTCACAATATAAAAGTGGGTGAAACTATTTTTTGTAAACTATGCCAATTAGATTTGCAGTTTGAAAATGTTGTCATAAGAAATAAATAAAGTAAACAGTCAGATAACAAGACAACAATATCAAATATAGTCTACACTACATAAGATGTGTAGAAAAGAGGCGGGATGTTACAGTCTCTTGGTAGTAAATATACTGTATATACCAGCATATACATAGAATATAACAGTCTTTTGTGAAAGTAAGAGACATCACTTAGCAGCTGATATCAAACGTGTATATATCAAATGTAAGTATATAGATACGGAATTAAGTGTATATAGATCAGTGGTTCTCAACCAGTGGTCCGGGGACCACCAGTGGTCCTTGAGGGGGATCCAGGTGGTCCCCAGCTAAATGATGGAGTTGGACACCAAATGGACGCTTATAGATCTTTAACTCTTGAGAGCGTAAATCATTGTTAAACATCTGCATTACTTAATTTACAAGTAGTAACACAATTAGAGAATGTAGAAGAATTGTTATTTTGATCAACGTTTGCCTGTTAACAAAGTATTCTAAGTCTTGGGTCTCAGAGGCTAAATCTCATCAAATGAACCTGGACCTTGATATGAAAAGGGTTGAAAACCACTGGTATAGATGGTGATGGTGCCAGTTCAGCAGAAATGGAGTGTATTAGTCATACATACATAAAGACATAATGCCAACATCATGATTAGTAAAGTGAATCAACAGCTATAGCTAATGTTATCATTATGTACCATCCTGTCATAGCTCGCTTCAGATGAAGATAACTATCACGCACACTGAATTCACACCAGCAGCAGCGAATGCGGTAGTGCGACAAAAACAATGCAATGAGAAAAGCAATAAAAAACAAATAAGATCACCAATTGAGTTCAGTTCTTCCGCCTGTACTGTAATTTCACACAGGCATGTTGTTTGGCTTACGATTGATACATTTAAAATATGAATGAAAACATGAGTGAACATTTTGCTCTGGAGGTTAAAATGAAACCAAATGTACTCTTATGGGTCCATTTTGGTTCCATTTATACACTCTCAGAGTTAAATAAACACAGAGAATGTACAAAGCAACAAGAATCTCTTCTGGTTTCTTGTTCTCTCTGTTCTAACCTTCAGCCATGAAGCAGAGATGGTAGATGTATCGAGGTAAATGTATACCATGTGTGTTCCAACCTGTTGTTTTGAACAAGCTTGTTTTCTCACTGATAATGCTTTCTACAGTGATCAACAGTTGTCTGCTCTCAGCAATCACAGGTAAAAACTAGAAAAAGTGCTCCTCGGAGCACAGGTCTCCGCCAGGTCAGGTAGGTTATTGTGGTTAATGTGAAAAGGGTGCCATTACTTCTTAGGCCTTTCAATCGGACACTGCATTCATGATTTGAGGCATTTTGTTCCAAAAATGTGTTTTGCTAAATTAGACCTGCTGGTGGCGCTATAACAGGCCAATGTGAAAAGGGTGACATTTCTCCCTCGGCCTAGTGGGAAGGTGCGTTCAAAATTTCACGGAAATCGCATGCTGCTTTGATGATTTGAGGCATTTTGTTGAAAACGAACCAATCCTGCAAACTTTGGAAGCCAATCTTAGCCAATCAAGATAGAATATGGAAAATCGGACAGATCCGTGTTGATCACATGACTATAGAGATACTGTGTACCGATTTGCGTGAGGTTTGGCCAAAATCTGTAGGAGTGATATTCAAAAATGTGTTTTACACAAATCGGCCTCCTGGTGGCGCTATAACAGGCCAATCTGAAAAATGCGGGGCAGAAGTTCGGCTTTGGCATCCAGGGAGTGTGTGTGCACAGTTTCGCAGCGGCGGGGCTAACGGTGCCGGAGATTAGCTGTTCACAGACAGACACATGGACGGACGGACGGATGGACGGATGGACGGACGGACGGACAGACGGACGGACGGACACACGGACACACGGACGGACGGACGGACGGACGGACGGACGGATAGGGTGCAAAACGTACTCTCGCCATGCCTTTCGGCCTGGCGGAGACAAAAATAATACTCTAACACTCGGACTGTTTCTGTGCACACAACCAAATCCTCAGTGCTAATTACATAGTTACACTGGGGAGTTTACTGTGCCAGACAGCAGCTAAGTAAGCAATGCTGTAGATGGTGTCTGACTATTATGGACGTGAGAGCATACCTGGCAGTTAACCTTTAAATGGCCTAATTAACGCCACAAAGCCATTACATAATCCACAATTAAATGAGACCTGCACCACGAGGGGGAGGAAACCATCTATTTTCAATGCAGTGACTATATAGCATAGACCTTCTGAGACAAGCTGCACAAATGCATGCCCCCAAACAACAGATAAGGCATGATAAAGACGAGTAGATCTCTACACTAGATGAATGGAATGGTCATCTGAGTGAGAGTGTGTGTGTGTGTGTGTGCGTGCGTGCGTGCGTGTGTGTGTGAAGGAGCGTGACAGGTCTAAATGGAAGGTGCATGATGTTAAAGGGGGGGCTCCAATGCGGCTAATGCATTAGCCATTAAACCACCCATGATGTGATGTGATGGCCCGACCTAATCCACGGTGTAGACTCTACATCACTGTTTCCCAAACAGTGGGTCGGGACTCCCTCTTTGGGTCGCGGATCCATTTTTATGGTTCGCGAGTAAATGTCCCCTTTTTTAAATTTCCTACATTTAAAATATACAAATATATATTTCAAAAGATTTTAAAGAGTTTAAACAAAAAAAAGCACACATTTTAATCAATTCCAACATTTTCTATATATATATATATAATATTTCATAAATGACATTTTAAAAATCAAATAATTTCCATAAATAAATAAAAAAAAGGTTTAAGAAGTAGTGAAAATAGCAGATCTACAAGCTCGCAACGCGGCACAAAGCGATGCATTGTGTGCTTGTAGATCTGCTATTTTCACTAACGTCACATTTTTCTTTTGGGTCTTGAGCTAAAAGGTTTGGGAACCACTGCTCTTCATTGAATGAGAGCAGGGTACAGAGCATCTGCAGCTCGGTTGTGGCAAGAGATGAAACTACCGTAGAAAAAGTGCAGAAGAAGAGAGCTCCACAGTCTCTTGATGTTTTTAAGAGAGGACTAAAGACTTTTTAGACTAATTTTTTAGATGTGTTGTTTTTATGCAAATGTTTTGGCTCTGTATTGTAGCACTTTGAGATTTGTTTCAGTGTACAATAAATAAAATCTATTATTACACTTATTTATTATTGTCTGTGCAAATACAGCATTTGCTTGTAAAAAATGCATTAATTGTGGTGGGACAATTCTCTGTAGAGAGCATTTAAGTAATCCATGGCACACTACAGCCTAGTATACTGTGTCAACTGTCAAGCTATGGCACTTGGCTCATAGCTCTGGGCATTTATACTCAATACATCAGTACGACAAGTGTGACAGACGTTACCACGTATGTCAGTGAGCCACTTTACGCTATAGTAAGCTTATGGCTATTCCAAAATATGTCTCATGCCAACAAATACCTTATGATAGCTGCATGTGCTCTGAAAAGAAATACTACTACAAAGCTAAAGGCTGTAATACAATTTAAACAGGTTAGCACAGGATTCTCTGTTTCAGCCCAAGGATAATTTTAAGTGTGTCATGGGAGACAAACCACAGCTTAGCACTATTTAGCAAACAAATGAACTTAACTTCACACAATAATGTGACTTCAAGACTGTAGCCGGGGGCTATATCAACAGCGTTGTGTAACAACCTTCCATGCAGTCATTGGGGCAAAGGCTATAATCGTACATGGCTCTTGGGAGTTTAATGCCAGTCTATATAATTTTTTAGCGTATGTGAGCTACAGTAAGGTGAAATTGTTAATTAGTTTTATTGTCCTGGACAAAAGGGATTTAATTTATTTTGGCTGGATGATTAAGATTATTTTTGTTGTTATGCTTCAGGGGATTATATTTGCCAAGATTTTGAGGGAAGAATATTTTAAGACAGAATTGTAAAATAAGAAAATTCAATTTAATTAGAGGTTTGGCAGGCAACTGTACTTTTGGTGTTCCCATAAGGGTTGGGCAAATTATAAAAAACAAGTTGCAAAGTGCTTCACAATAACAACAGTTAATTGTATGCATGACATGAAAATATAAATAAAGAAATGAAATGAGGATGAACACCATGTACCAAAGCTGTTTGGTTGGTTTGCTCGCCTTGTTAACAGAACCTCTCTACTTGGTATTCACCGTATACCGTATATTGCTTTTTTTCACAACCTCACGCGTGAAGATTTATGATACTCTCATTGTCTGAAAACTAATCAATTATGTCAGTAATGTGAGTGTCATGCTGGTTGTGTTTTGTTTTAGGCGGCGGCACAGGGTGGGAAGCCTCCATGTTTCCGCTCATGAATGATAATGACTAAATCATTCCTCACCCTCAAGTTCACTTGTCAGCCAGTGCAGTGAGCAATGTTCATCAAGCGTGTCTGCCGTCTGCTACAGCAGTGTTTTCAAAAGGTAAAACAAGAAAATTTGCCGATCTACAAGCTCACAAGCAGGTATAGTGTGTGTGTGTGTGTGTGTGTGTGTGTGTGTGTGTGTGTGTGTGTGTGTGTGTGTGTGTGTGTGTGTGTGTGTGTGTGTGTCACTTTTCAAATGTATGCAATATGTATTTAAAAATGCATTTCCAACAGTATGCTGTTAACAACAGTGTGTTGTTGTGGGTGAGGATAGGATCAAACACCTCCTCCCCACTGACCCTCAGCACATGAGTCCCTAGGGGGTGTGTGCCTCGTCCCCTCCTCCTCCCTAAACACCTACGAGTGTGTGGCCACGCACAGCTCCAAAATCGCCAATGACACGACTAGTCATAGGCCTGATGATCACAGACGGCGATTAGACAGCCAGCCTGGAGGGAGATGGAGCAACAACCTGGCTCTAAACGTCAACAAGACTAAAGAGATTGTGTAAAGAGTGAAGAGGGTCAGCGAGGGTCAAATTCGTGGGGGTGACCATCACTGAGAAACTCACCAGGGATGTAAACACTGAACGTGAGGTGAAAAAAGCACAACAACGCTACTTTCTCAGGTGACTGAAGAAGTTCAGGCTCAGCATGCCCGCAGAATCATGAAGCTCGCAGAATCATGAAAGATCGCAGTCACCCGAACCACAGACCTTTTCAGATGTAGCCACATGGGTCCTGACGCACATGTTGCAATGCGTTGTGAGCTTGTAGATTGGCTATTTTCGGTGAAGAGATTTGGTGTAGAGGGGAAAAGGAGAGGGTTAAGTGCAGACCCCTAGGGGGGCCCTGGTCAACAAATGTAGGGTTTAAATGTGTCATTGCAGCTTCAATTTTGCACTAGAAATGTAATATTTTCAAACAGACGAACAAGGACTGAATCAGCTGGTTTCATACACCTTCCAGTATAAGCTGATCAAGGTTCAAGGTTGTGCTTTATTGTTACATCTTGTGTACAGGTACATAAGAGTAAAACATATTTTTGACAATGCAGCAACAATATTAATAATAATAAAAACTTGCATATGATCTTGGTTATATACAGTACAGTACACCAACAGCATTTCTTCAGTAGCTGCCACACTACTTCATGTAAACAACTTCACAGTATCATACAGTATACAGTAGTTTAGATTCTAGCATATTAAAGTGCAAGAAATGGACAGGAGAGGGCAGAGGAGTGAGGGATGGGGGGGGTAAGTGTTTCCTTTTGTTCTGCTTTCACTCTTGTGTTTTTCAAAGCCCTAAATACTTGTCATACGACGAATACTGAAAATAGCCGATCTTCAAGCTTAGAATGTTGATGAGGATTTTGTGCAACATGTTTAACATTTGGACCACCTCCAAACACTCAAGGTCTCACGTATGCCCCCCCCCCCCACTGAGGTAGGCAATCTCACAGAGAAGCTACAGCACTAAGAAGATATCTGACGTTGTCTAGGAGACAGTCTCACTCTCTCTCTCACTCTCTCTCTCACTCTCTCTTTCTCTCTCTCTTTCTCTCAAGTCACCTCCATCAGGTCAGGCAATCTGTTCTGTAGATGGGAATTAAGTGTCATGAGAAATTAAACACCATGGGAGTACAGATGTGCCATTTGTACAAGACTGTTAAACATACTGCTCAGTAGAATTCACAATGAGAGGAATTAAAGGACAACTTTGTTCTTTTTACGACCAAGGTTTATATTTTAGCTTGTAATTAAATTAAATAAAAGATGAGCGTTAAAACATTTTATTTTACCTATTTCTATAGTTTTAGCAATTTTCGCGATATTTTTTACAGTGGGCGGGGGCATTCGGGCAGGTACAGTAAATATGCATTTTTTTACACAATAACCCGTCGATTTCTTTATTATTATTTACAGTAGCTCTTCTAGCCCCCAATAACTCACATCTGGCCATCAAAGACCACGGGACCTTTTTTATTGTGTAAAAAAATACAATACACAATGTCAGAGCCTTCTATTGGAGAGTTGCGTCAATGAGGAGGCAGAAACAGCGCCGGTCACGTGGTTCATGTAAACTCACAATAGTGACAAACGCTCATAGACTCCAGTGCATTCCGTAAACTTCCGGTTCAGGGCTTTGTCACTATTCGGCTCCGCCAGAGCCGCAATTGGACTGGCCCAATGAAGTGAACATAGGTGATGCAACTCTCCTTATATGGCTCTGGTTTTTGTATATGCAATTAGCTATTTGGAATCTACTATGTGATTGTGAGGGGTGAGATATTTTTTATCACGATTTAAAATCATGCAATGTAGCCTATGATCATTTTCAGAATGTGTCCCACTGATTTGATCCGTGTTTTGTCATTTCAAAGTGTTTTCTTTCTTTCTTTCTTTCTCACTTACTAAAGTTGTTTCCTGCATCATGCTTTGCAAATAGCCATGTCATTTTGACTTCCCTCATTCCAGTCAGTTGTGGCGTAATAGACTAATTTGAGCAAACTAATTGCATGACTAATAATTAATTGCAGGTTAATTAATAGGTGGGTGCACATACCGTGGTGAACATGGTTCCCAAACTTTTCAGCTCAAGACCCAAAAGAGTAATTTGATGTGTCCCCGGTACCCAAGCTAATGAAAATAGCCGATCTACAAGCTCTCAACGTGTCGCGATGTGACGCGTTGTGATCTTGTAGATCTACTATTTTCACAAAAAAAAGTATTCTAATTCATGGAATTTCT
Source organism: Gymnoscopelus braueri (assembly GCF_963280865.1). Lineage (NCBI taxonomy): Eukaryota > Metazoa > Chordata > Actinopteri > Myctophiformes > Myctophidae > Gymnoscopelus > Gymnoscopelus braueri. The sequence continues at coordinate 22,513,787 of NC_137625.1, forward strand.
TAGATTTTGTGTTTGTGACCAGCTAATCTCCGGCACCGTTGGGCCGTTTGCAGCAAAACTGCACACGCACACTCCCTGGATGCCAGAGCAGAACCTCTGCCCTGAATTCAGATTTTTTACACAATAACCCGTCGATTTCTTTATTATTATTTACAGTAGCTCTTCTAGCCCCCAATAACTCACATCTGGCCATCAAAGACCACGGGACCTTTTTTATTGTGTAAAAAAATACAATACACAATGTCAGAGCCTTCTATTGGAGAGTTGCGTCAATGAGGAGGCAGAAACAGCGCCGGTCACGTGGTTCATGTAAACTCACAATAGTGACAAACGCTCATAGACTCCAGTGCATTCCGTAAACTTCCGGTTCAGGGCTTTGTCACTATTCGGCTCCGCCAGAGCCGCAATTGGACTGGCCCAATGAAGTGAACATAGGTGATGCAACTCTCCTTATATGGCTCTGGTTTTTGTATATGCAATTAGCTATTTGGAATCTACTATGTGATTGTGAGGGGTGAGATATTTTTTATCACGATTTAAAATCATGCAATGTAGCCTATGATCATTTTCAGAATGTGTCCCACTGATTTGATCCGTGTTTTGTCATTTCAAAGTGTTTTCTTTCTTTCTTTCTTTCTCACTTACTAAAGTTGTTTCCTGCATCATGCTTTGCAAATAGCCATGTCATTTTGACTTCCCTCATTCCAGTCAGTTGTGGCGTAATAGACTAATTTGAGCAAACTAATTGCATGACTAATAATTAATTGCAGGTTAATTAATAGGTGGGTGCACATACCGTGGTGAACATGGTTCCCAAACTTTTCAGCTCAAGACCCAAAAGAGTAATTTGATGTGTCCCCGGTACCCAAGCTAATGAAAATAGCCGATCTACAAGCTCTCAACGTGTCGCGATGTGACGCGTTGTGATCTTGTAGATCTACTATTTTCACAAAAAAAAGTATTCTAATTCATGGAATTTCTTAGATTTTGTGTTTGTGACCAGCTAATCTCCGGCACCGTTGGGCCGTTTGCAGCAAAACTGCACACGCACACTCCCTGGATGCCAGAGCAGAACCTCTGCCCTGAATTCAGATCGGCCTGTTATAGCGCCACCACTGCCACCAGGAGGCCGATTTTTGACAGTAGCTGGTACACAGTAATACAGTATCTCTATAGTCATTAAACGAAACGGGTCTGTCCGATTTTTCATATTCCATCCTGATTGGCTAAGATTGGCTTCCAAAGTTTGCAGGAGTGCTCCGTTTTGAACAAAATGCCTCAAATCATGAACACAGCGTGCGACTACCGTGAAATATTGCATGCACCTTCCCACTAGGCCGAGGAAACCCACTTGAAATTTTTCAAATCAGCGATTGGTGTTTTTACATATAACTGCACGATCTGTGTAAAATCCTGATTGGCTAGATTGGCTAAGAAATCTAAAGTTTGCAGGAGTGGCCTGTTTTTAACAAAATTATGCAAATCATGAACACATGCAGTGTCTGATTGCGGTGAAACTTTGCATGCACATTTGCACTATGTTGAGGAACAAATGCCACCCTTTTAACATTGCCCTATTATAGCAACAGAATGTGTTGATTATAGCGCCACCGCAGGCCAACTTTTGTACAAAATATATATATATATATATATATATATTATATTATATTATATTACTCATACAGATTTTGTCCAAACATCACGCAAATCGGTTTAAACATTATCTCTACAGTAAAGTGATCAAGACGGATCCGTCAGATTTTTCATATTCCATTCTGATTGGTGAATTCCAAGCATTGCTGATCCACAATAACCTAACTGACCTGGCGGAGACCTGTGTTCCGAGGAGCACTTATAGTTCATTTAATTCTTAAAAAAAAAAAAAATCTTTCGATGAAACATTATGCATTTTATGAGGTATTTTTTGTTTTTAATATTCAGAAATAATAACAATTCAAAACAAAATGTAAGAAACAAAAAATTAAGGACACATTTACTCGCGACCCATACAAATGGACCCACGACCCAAACGTGGGTCCCGACCCACTGTTTGGGAAACAGTGCACTAAAGGATCGAGCCTCCAACTGCTCTTAATGCACAGAGCGCGCATGTTGTCACATCTCTCTCCTCTCTCCTCTCCTCTCCTCTCCTCTCCGCGCACGCAGCGCAGTGGACATGGATGAGGACGCATCGGTTCTCCCAGTCATCAGACATCTGTCGTGGAGAGGCTTCACTCCTCCGGTCCCCAGAAGATGAACCATCCTCCCGCCTCCTCTTCCACCGTGCGATGGCTTAACAGGAGAGCCATGGGCGTCCGGACGGATCAGGACGGCGTCAGCCTGTGCCAAAGGGCTCTCCAAATAGTGACGGAACTTTGCCTCGCAGGGCACGTAGACCGGGAGAAATGCTCGGATATATTTCCCCTGGAGAGCAACATACCAGGTAAAAGGAACGCAGGTAAATACGACAAAAATCGAGATTGTTCTCAATAATCAACAATCAATAATCTTTCGGATGAATTTAATACGCAGAACCCCAACGGAAACTAGCCATAGTGCTTTCTTGGGTTTAATCCTTTTAGCATCCTTTTGTATGGAACTGTAGGATACTTTGTGCTTTTTTTTAAACAAACTGCTAATAAAGTATTCAATCAATCAAATCGATTAATCAATCAATCAATTAATCAATCAATCAATCAAAAAGACTCCCTGAATTCCTTGAAATGTTTGCTTATTTGAAGCCAAGACTAGTTCTCAAAAGTTGTTTTGTGGCAACAGGTGGAATAGGCTATAGCCTAAACTATGGTGCATGTCTGACTAAAGAAATAAACTGTGTTCCTTTCTTTCTCACACTAATGTGTCTTATTTCGATTTTTTTCCTGGACAGTCTGAGTCTTAATCTGAGGATAAATTAATCGTTTTTACAAAACACATATTTCTAGATTTTTCACTAAGCAATGCAAATTAATGTCACTAAAACTTTTACGCACGATATAGCTATAAACTATTCTTGTAAATAGGCTACTAATGAATGAAAGTACAGTAACTGTGTTGACATTTAGAGGGACAAGAGATTTGTATTAGCTTGTGGTTCATATTGTTTCAGCCTGTGAACGTGATACTCTGCAGCAGCACCTTGAACAAGGCTGGGATGACTTATCATCATCCTGCCTTGTCAAACAGGTGCCTCCTCTCTCTTACAGCTTGCCTTCTCTCCTGTTTCTCTTTCTCTCTCTTGCATGTGTGTCTGTCCTATAATGTCCACCGCTCGTCCCCCATATCTCCTCGTCTTTCTCTCTGGCTCTGTCTGTGGTTACATGTATAGACATCTCTATTAGTCTCCTTGCCGTGGTCGTGGGTTTCTGTGGCCTCGCCTTGTTGGTAGTCTCTCTCTTTGTCTTTTGGAAGCTGTGCTGGCCCATTTGGAGGAGTAAGGCTCTGTCCGCCCATACGGAGCATGTCCTCCGTGTCGGTCTCCCTGAGGCGCCCCCGCCCAGCCCCCTGCCCATCACAGCGTCAAAAGCACCACTGGAGGTGGCGAAGCAACAGCCGCCAGAGGTGAAGAAGGTGAATGGACGGAGCTCTGTCAAGCTCCTGGAGGCAGCCATGAAGATCAGCCAGACGTCTCCAGACATCCCCGCCGACGTGCAGACGGCTCTGAAGGAAAAGCTCAGCCAGCAGGTCAAGATCCAGAGACAAACGACTGAACCCACGTCCTCCTCTAGGTACTGTAAACCAGTGGTTCTCAAACTTTTTCATGTCAAGGACCCCCAAAAATGATATGTATTTGGCCGCGGACCCCCATCTCAAATATTTTGTTCCAGGGACCCCCCCCCAGAAGCATTTGTAGCGACAAATGTTTTTAAAAAGTACATATTCAAAGATTTGTACACATTTTCACGATTTTTCAAAAATAGCAGATCTACAAGCTCATAGCGCGGCACCGAGTGCCGCGCTATGAGCTTGTAGATCTGCTATTTTTGAATAGTCAAAGTATAACATATTAAAGTGGTTAAAATTATTGTGATGCTATATTTCGCTGGGGACCCCCTGGAACGCCCCCACGGACCCCTGGGGGTCCCCGGACTCCACTTTGAGAACCAATGCTGTAAACCACCTTTGACCCCAAATACCACACCACCCTATCTGTCTACTGTGTATGAATGACATAATGAAGGATGTCAAGAACAGAGTAAAAGACACAAGCACACAAAATGTTATGACACGGTGTGGTCTTGTTTTTCTATAAAGCCTTTGCATTAGCAAATAATATTCAGATTTGATTTTGTTTTATGGCACTGCTATGGCTATGCACAAACACGCACGCACGCACGCACGCACGCACACACACACACACACACACACACACACACACACACACACACACACACACACACACACACACACACACACACACACACACACACACACACACACACACAATATATATATAGAGAGAGATAGAGAGATAGAGAGACAGACAGACAGACAGATAGATAATTATTATTATTATTATTATTGCTTACATAACACAAGACCTGTCATGGCAGTTCATGTGACCAGGAACCTGGAGGCGGTTTAGCACGTGTCATAGACTGCATTATAAGGGATTGGCCAATAACCTTGGAATGGCATGGCACATGTGACACTAATCCATGCAATGCTGCCAGGGAGCGCCATGTATGGTCTGACTGACCTGTAGGCTCGTCCAGGGCAATGGCATGTCTGATTGCTCCGCTTTAAAGACCTATAATCATTCACCACCAAGCGATGCATTGGGCGTGCATGGGAGTCAAGCTGCCATGGTAACATGGGGAAGCAGCACCGGTAATTAACCGGCTAAAACCGGGAAAGCGTAAAGTGCCACTTTAGATTTGAGCCACTTTAACCATTATTTTATACTTCATCTTGATTTTTTTGAAATCTTTGAATATATATTTCATTGCGCATGAGGGTCCCTGGAACAAAAAATGTTGAGATGGGGGTCTGCGGCCAAATACATATAGTTTTGGGGGTCCTTGACATGAAAACGTTTTGTGCACCACTGACATAGCCAATAACCAGTACATTTTTCAGAAAACTGTTGGGATTTAGAAGACATTATTTTGTAGAACTGGCCTCAGGCCTTAATGGGTTAAACAATCAGCTTCAGCTTTCCCGTTGTTTTTGCGGAGACTGTGTTTAAAGGATAATTATCATTGCTGTGGGTTGGGAGTGCTAGAAGGGGTTTGTTCTAGTGAGCGCATGAGGCAGCTGCTCTCCATTGCTCAGAGGAAGCCATTATTCACACTTACACTTGTTATAGTTTGTCATTAAGGAGGAACACTGATAGATTCGATTGAGTTGTCCGGGTGCATGAATCACACACTGACCAGGGGCAGGAGAGACATATCACTGATCGCCACCCGCCTGCAGTACATTCTCTAACTTTCCATTTACTCTTTAATAACTACTGATTCCTGAGTTTAAGTTTACTTTATATAACCTATTTCAGAAATCTGAATGAAGTACAAATGGCCAGAGAGGCCACATGTGAATGAAAACAAGCCTGTTATGTCAAGATCCCAAAATAATTGGCACCCCGCGTGCGCACACACACACACACAACACATGCACACGCACACACATACACACAGTATTTAGTGTTATAGTCCACAGAGATTGATTAAGTGATACACTCTCAGCTTCATCTAAATAGCGTGGAAGCAAATTGGCATACCCGGGGCTGGGGCTGGGCCAGGGATGTGTAAACATTGGATATAAACAGTGGTATTATGCTTTATGTTAAGGGGCAAATATTTACATGTATATTAGGGATTTATATTGAATTTACACAAGTGTGAGCAAATAAATAGGCCTGCGCAATGCATAGTAGTGGAGTGAGATAAAAAATCAATCCATTGGTCAAGGTAAGGTTAAAGTCATCTTTATTGCTTGGGAAATTGCTTCAACCATAAAAGACAAACATCCATATGCAAAAAAAAAAACATACAAAGATGTTAATACATAAAAACATACAAGGTTTCGAAAAGCAAATAAAAACTAACCAATCAATCAGCACCACCAATAAAAGCAAAGACTCACAAAATCCTATTAATAAAAAACAACCAAAAAGTCCACCAGTGTCCATCCTTGCTTCATTATCAAGAGGAATCAAGAGGGATTTATTTGACACTTACTCTTACAGGTACAAGCAGAGAAATGTTGGTGGGACATGTTCCACAAGACTGTGCTAACACAACCATACAATATAAGATGATGATCAGGGGTCATCAATATGTCCGTATACGGACACATGTGTCCGTGGCAAGACTTGGCCTTGTCTGTGCCAAAGGTTTGACCCCCATAACTCTTGAGTGTGTACAAATGGACCCTACGGGTCCATTTGATGAGGATACTTTATTATTATTAATAATGATAATAATAATAAAGTTATTATAGAAATGAGAAAATCCAGTTGCTAGGTGACAACATTGGTAAGTGAAGTGCAGTCACAATTTCCTAACATATTGAGAAATCCAGCAATTCATGGACCTTCACTTAGTGAATTCTGGGAAATTGCCCATTTTCATTCAATTATGGCCTCAGCACTAGAAACAGCAGGGTTTTTTTTAGAACAAAATATGTTTCCTTGAACTCAAAGCCACACTGCTAAAGATGAAAGAAAGAAAATTATTATGACCGCTTTATATAATTACTAATATAACTGGTCCTTGTCTTTGAGGATAATGTCAAAGGCATAGGAGTTCGTGGAATTGTTTTTCATCCAAATTTATTGCGGCTACTGTGAGCTACAAGTTGTTTGACAAATTGCATTCTTATAATTAGCAAAAGAAGGGAATTAGAGAAAACATACATTTTATATTTATATAGGTTACCTCCATACAGCATAATTTTTTAGACGTACTGTAATCATTTCTGAACATATTAACACCAAAGTGAAGGTAGAATAGCATCTCACTGGCACTTAAGACATTTATCAGACACCCCCCTGCCTCTACCCTTTTCAACAGGCACAATTCATTCCGGCGCCACCTGCCGCGCCAGATGAATGTCACCAGTGTTGACTTCAGCATGGACGCCCTTCCTATTCGCCAGTCATCTACAGTAAGCATTGGAAGGATAAAGCCTGAACTCTACAAACAGAAGTCCGTGGACTCGGAGAACGGGACCAGGGAGCCTGTGGAGACTTGCGGCAAACTTAGCTTCTCGCTGCGCTACGACTACGAGGAGCAGGCTCTGGTGGTGATGATCCTAAAGGCCTTGGAGCTGCCAGCCAAGGACTTCACAGGCACTTCTGATCCCTATGTGAAGATCTACCTGCTGCCAGAGAGGCAGAAGAAGTTCCAGACGCGTGTCCACCGCAAGAATCTCAACCCATCATTCGACGAGGCGTTCTGTTTCCCGGTGGAATACGATGAGCTGTGCAACCGCAAGCTGCACTTCAGCGTCTTCGACTTTGACCGCTTCACCAGCCACGACATGATCGGTGAGGTGGTGGTGGACAACCTCTTTGAACTCTCTGACCTCTCCAGGGAAGCAGTGGTGTGGAAAGACATTCACGCAGCAACCACCGTGAGTAGGGTCCCGCACCAACATATTACAGTAACATGCAATATGTACTGTATCTCCTTTGCAGGCATGTTCTTGATGTATGAGGGAGATGACTGAATTCTTCAGTGTTTCAGGTTAGTCTCATGTAGCCAGAAGCTTGGAGATCTCTGCGTACCGATACATGCGGTGACATAGAAATTCGAACCGGGTGGAAAGCATTCAGGTAAAAAATAAATAACGGCATAGCAGAACCAATGCAAAGACTTATAGACATATTGGAAAGGTATCAGGATTGGTTTTCAAAGCAGTGGGCTAGGTTTGTCTGAGGGCATTAGCAACTAATTTATATTGAATTTAAATGTCACCAGACGTATCAGTAGACAATCAGATTGTCAGACAGTCAGACTGTCTGGCTATGTGCAATATGGAAACCCATCAGCAAAAAAAAGAAAACAATATTTTTTTCCTTTTGAATTTGACCAGATGTCGGCCCGTTCACTCTCCTTCAGCCCTTCTCTTCCGGTGGTGTGCCGTTGTTTTCATTCCTAATTACAACAACTCTACACGTTGTAATGGGGGATTGTCGACATATTCAGCTGCGGAGCTCTGAATCTGTCTTGAGAGATTAGGCTACGTGAGACTAGCTCCAGGTTATTATCAAGGGAGAACACAAATAAAGGGGATAAGACCTTGTTTCACTTGTTGTCATAAAGCACCTATTAATGGAAAATTCCACTGAATCATCAATACTGCTCTAAGAACCCATAGGCGGAACGCATTGCATAATTCCAACGCCCTGGAGAAATCATCCACACACCCACACACATGTCTATGTCTATATTACAAGGTTAAATTTAGCAACAGAGCAATGCATTATGCAATTTTTTTAGTGTTTTTTTTGTTTTGTTTTATTGTACAGTGAATACTCAGTTTCATGCCTATTGTTTTAAGGCTCAGATTAGCTTCTCCATGTTCTACAGTACTGACAATAGAAGAACAACCAGCGAGACAACACTTACAGTAACCCCAATACTGTTCCTTGCGTTTCTTGTCTTTCATATAAATCCTTTTTACATTTATCAGTTTCTAGTTTGAAGATTTATTTAATTTTTCTTTGCTGTTATCAGCAAAGTGCAGGATCAGAATCTCAGATTAATCTTGAAGTATAGTACTATTGATGTACCCTAGGACAATATTTACACTTTAAGGCATTGACCATCATAATGTTCAAATGATAAAACTTTAGGCTCCTTTTAGGCTTAAGATGGTTAGAGGTGTGTATGGGTTTTCCATTTCTTATCAAGTATCTCAGCTTGTGCTTACTGAGTACTGACTCTACATACTGTACTGTAGTTTTTAGTAGCTTTTCATCTTCACACCACAGTACATTTGGGGATATTTAGGGTAAGTCAGAAATCGAACAGTATTTCTGATGGTTTCAATTATTTTGAATATAATTATGTTTACTCCAGATGAACACTACTTGAGAGACCGCAATGCTGGTTCATTGTCGTCCATGTAAGTCCATGTTAGCTACAAGCCGCCAGAGAAGTGACCACTCATACCTTGTTAAAGGGTCTATTGTCACACACTCATCATCAGGACAAGTGATTAATTGATGTGTATCTTGCCCTTTAATGATAAGTGGACCTAAGCCATGCCAGGACAATAATCTCTCTGCTTTCAGAGTGATTTTGTAATTTTGCCACACATTTTGCCTTAATGTTAGTATATACCTGAGAATCCTACATCAAGGCGGTCAAGTGAACTATACAATGGGCGCGTTCGGATATAAGACACTGAGCACACTGGTCCAAAACAAACCAATACGTGAGTGCACTGAATGCAGTCTTAATGTTCTCTGCTCTGTTTTTTCCTCCAGGAGAGCGTGGACCTGGGCGAGATCATGTACTCTCTTTGCTACCTGCCCACAGCGGGGAGGATGACGCTGACGGTTATCAAATGCAGAAACCTCAAAGCCATGGACATCACAGGCTCTTCAGGTAACCCGACAGCAAAATAGGTTAACTCCTGTCACAGCACCAGGGTCATAATACACGGACATTGCAATGTTGTTATCACGAACTAAAAAACTAATTTGGCAAAAAATCTATCTCATAAACTGGAATAAAAGCAAAAATGTAATTGAAGGGAAAATAAAATGTAACTATATTGCATTGGCTCAAAACTAACAAAAATAAAAGGAATATGATCATGTACTCGTGAGACAAGGCAAGATTTTGGACCTGTATCTGCTCTGTCAGGTGGGTCTAATGTTTTCGGGTTCGGGTGGACCCATGGCATGAAGAGCTCTACTCTGCATAGTTTGAAGTGACAATGTTTCTAATCAGAAGTGCAATCATGAAGACAGTACATTTTTCACTAGTGCAGACTTGACAGGAATAAATGAATTGATAATGGATGGCTGGATGGAGAGGAGGGGGACATTGACATTGTGTTACCCTGAGCAAGCAATTTTTTGCGACAGTGGCGATGAAAAACTTCCCCTTAACTGGAAGAAACGTCAGGCAGACCCAGGCTGTAGGGTGGGCGGCCATCTGCCTCGACCGTGTCGGGGGGGGGGGGGGGGGGGGGAGAGAGAGAGAGAAGGAGAGACAGAGAAAGAGACGGCCGGAGAAGACTGGAAGAAAAAGGGGAGGGAGGGAAGGAGGGATACGAAGTACAAGTGACAGGTAGACCTGGCAGGTATATATAGGCCTACTCCTCGCTTATTGGTGAAAGGGGAGGAGTTCAGGTGGAAAGCTATCAGTTACCATGGCAGCAAAGTCACGGAGAAGAGTATGGGTGGAGTTGTGATCAGTTACCATGGGAGATAAGTTTTGTCATGTGAGTAGGAGGAGTTGATTTTGAGTAACCATGGCGATTGATCAAGGAGCGTTACCCTGGAGGAGTGAACCAGGAATAGAGAATGGAGCATGGGAATAGAGTGGGGGGAAAGCAGGGTGAATAACGATCTTATTGTTTGAAGGCGTAGTCCTCCTCCTGAACAAACGTTGTACCAACTCCATTTATAGAACTTTTCCAACCAATTCACCATTAGGTGGCCATAATGCAAATATTATGTTATCATCAAAGTCACAATGTTCAAACTCAACAACTGTTCTACAACCACACTCATACCGTGTATAGGGTTGTCACGATCATGAAATTGTACTTGCCGATTAATTGTCACGCAAATAATCGTCATTAATGATTTAATTGTGTTTTTGGCATTGATTATTGTTGAAACATAAAAAGAATTGTTGGCTTTTAGGCTTTGTAAACAAAAGTTGCACAGGGCAGATGTGACATAACTTAAATGACTGACATGTTTAATTAACGTATACATTCAAAAAAGTGTAAATGTAAAATAGTGGAAATAGCCAATCTATAAGCTCACAACGTGTCACATCGCGCTGAGCTGTGAGCTTATAGATCTGCTGTTTCTGTTATTTTCTTTTTTTTTGTTCAAGGTTTTTTTATTTTATATTTTCACATACAGGTCTATATCAAAGGGTATACAAAAACAGTGAATGTATGTTACCCCTCCCACCCCCCCAAAGTTCCCGCTCCGAAAGAGCCACAACCCTGGTATCTCATTGTACCATTAAAACAAAGGACAATACAAACAAATAAGACACTGTTTCTGTTATTTTCTGAAAACGTTTGAAGATGTATGAAAATTTTTCAACACGGAAACGATAAAGACGGTTATGCAAAACACACATAATTACGATTATCTCAAGTAATTGCAAATCAGGCGATTGTGTAATAATTGTAACCGTGTAACTGGAACTAATGATAACTTGATCTGCATCTCACAGACCCGTATGTGAAGGTTTCCCTGATTTGTGATGGACGGAGGTTGAAAAAGAGGAAAACCACCATCAAGAAAAGCACACTCAACCCTGTGTACAACGAGGCCATCATCTTTGACATTCCACCAGAGAACGTGGAACAAGTCAGCCTGTCCATCACGGTGATGGACTATGATAGGTCAGTGGTTTGGCCATAGAAATAAATGTATTGAATGGACATGTCAAGCATGGAAGAGGAAGTTTTCAATCCATGGCGGCATGTTCAAAGTAAAATCTACAGTTAAAGTTAAATCTACAGTTGATTTAGTCGACTATAATGTATTTTGGCGGTGCCTTGATGGCGTCGTAATGGCTGATTTTACACTTGGTTGCATGCTGAAAATAGCCGATCTACAAGCTCACAACGCGTCGCGCTGCGACGCGTTGTGAGCTTGTAGATCTGCTATTTTCAGAGTGCAACACCCGAGCGCAACACTGGATCTCTTCTCCACTCGTCCCTCACTAACATTTTAGTCTAGTTTTTATTTGTTGACGAAATTGTCAATATATTTAGTCTCAGTTTTAGTCATCGCAGCTGAGTTTTTATTTAGTTTTTATTTAGTTTTCGTCAGTGAAAAAAGGTAGTCGACCAACATTTTTCGTCATAGTTTTAGTCGACAAAATCAACGGTCAGAATCCCAGGAGTGAAAACATAATCCCTAGCCGCTCCGGTTTGGTGGGAATAAAAACATTAATGAGACCTTAGATGGCTAATTATACGACTCTTAGGAGCTAAATAGTTAGTAGTTAAGGCTTGCGACTATTTAATCAAACATATAATACACTTTCAGCTTCCTTTCAAGACGGATTAATGCTTATTTTTCCTTTATTTCTCCTAAACACTACCCATATTGAATAGACAGACGTGTGTTTATGTGCATGGCTGTGTTGATGTAATTGATGTATTTTCGCGTGCATGTCTCTGTATGACTGTTTGTGTGTGTGTGTGTGTGTGTGTGTGTGTGTGTGTGTGTGTGTGTGTTTGTTAACAGGGTTGGACACAACGAGGTGATCGGTGTGTGTCGCACTGGGCCAGATGCCGAGGTTCTTGGACGAAACCACTGGAATGAAATGTTAGCCTACCCTCGCAAGCCCATCACACACTGGCATGCTCTGGGAGAGGTACCTGCTCTTTTTTACCATTGATGGTACTCACATTTTTTACTTAAGGGACCAGTCGAAATTTACATAAGGGGGGGCATGGAGGAAATGTATGTGCCCTGATCTAAAATGCCATGACCCTCCCTTTGACAAAAAAAAAATCAATGACCCTCCCCAAGTGATTACAAAAAAAAGAGTAACCCTCCCCGCCTAGAAGTGTCACGATATATTGTGTCACGATATAGCCTATCGTGGTATTAAAATGTGATGATAGGTATTGTCATGATGTCATACTGTATCGTAATATTTTTTTAATTGTTTTTTTAATAAAAAAAAACACTTTCTTTTTTTTTGCCGGTGAAAGTTAGGAGTTTTTACTGTATGATATGAAATGTAAAGCTTATCATAATCATAGTAATTATTAATCATGTCCTCCATCATATTCAAGGTATTTTGGAGAGAAATGAAACAGACTCCAGTCAGTCACTTTCAGTTTAAAGCACTGCAGAGGGGAGGTGTTGTGTGTCAGCTAATGCTCGTTGACGCTCGTTAATGTGACATGCATCTGCACTCTCAAATAGGCCTACATCTAATCTAAGATTGTATTATACTGTATCTGGTATTATAGATTTTTTTTAGCTGTTGGAAATAACTAGGCTGCACTTGGTTGGTAAAGTCCCGATGACAAAAATATGAGGTTTGTGGAATTTATAGTTATGCAGTCTTATATTATATTATATTTGTTATATTAGTGTCTATCTGTCCTCTGAAACAATGGGTTTATAGTTAGTGAGAACTTCACTTCTCCATTAAGCTTGCACAAATGTATTTATTTGTGTGTACAAAGCACTTTGTAATTGTAACTTGCTTTATAACGTTATTTATAAGATGATGGCCAATGTTGATGATACATGAGAAAAGAACATTAATAATATATCATATCGATATCATGCCCAACATCATGTATCGTATTGTGAAATTCTTGACACCCCTAACCCTCCCCATCAAATACAACATGACATTTAAAACTGATATGTCCAATGTTTTGCTTTCCACATTGATTAGAACATTGCTGTAGTGTAGTCAGTCTTGCTAAATGCACAGTGTATCTGTAGTAGTGGTAGCAGAATGGATAGTGTTCTCATCTTACATGTGGGAAACCCATTGAATCCTGGTCAGGTTGAAGAAAGTTGAATATTTGGTAACCAGTAGTTTAAAACTTTTGTCACTCTGCCCTTTTAATTATCAACTACAGTGACTACAACTACACTGTTGCCTACATAAAACAAATTAGGCTATCAATTATGGCCTGATGCTTCTGGTTTTACTTGTGGAGCTAGGCATCTATACACAACTGTCCATATAGATCCACATTAATCACATGCACAGAATTACTTCAAATGATTATGAATATCCAGTTATAGTAGGCCTATTTATAATGCATCTCTCCAATAACGCCTGTTGAAGTTTTGCTTAATTGTTCAACCACCATCGTTAAGACGCTGAATAGATTTGACTGGGTCGTTCACACTCGCTGTGCGTTGATGGCTTGTTAACGACCGTCATTGATTCTAAATAGACAAGGTGTTACTTGATTTGAATTCTTTGTATCCTTTGAAATGGAGAGGGGTCATTGACCACTGTTCTGCTGTACTAAAAAGGTATATAAAAAACGGACTATTTTATCAATTCAAAATTGCATGACCCTCCCTTGGATTCAAAGTAAAATTAGCTGACCCTCCCTTGGACCAAAATTAGAAAGGCATGACCCTCCCCTATTTTCCTCCATGCCCCCCCTTATGTAAATTTCGACTGGTCCCTAACGGGATATTTCACTTTAAAAAAAACGTTGAGTCATTTTATCGTCTACCCAGGCTTTTGTGAGCCCCACAGACCAGTTGCTTGATTCAATATTTAGATATTTTTCACTTTATGAGATACGCCCCCTTCCTATACAAACCCATTATAACTTCAAACTCCATTTTTAGCATGTTAGATTCATCAAAAACACCGTCCTTGGTTCTGGTGACTCACCCTGTCCTCCTAATACGCGAGGGGGCCGTGTTTTTTTTATATAACTTTTTTCATTTATTTTTAATATTCTTTTTTGGAAAATGAAAAATATATATATACAATAAAATAATCAAATAAAATAAATGAAAAAAGTAAAAAACACTATTTTCTTTGCTATAGAGTGTTTGTTCAGTAACAGGAGTCTCCCTGTCTCTCCAGCTCTTCAATAAACAAAAGAAATTGCAAAATTTCAGTCAATCAGGAGAATGAACCCATTTATCATTTTTATAGTGTTCCAGTTAAAATTTTGTCTGCGCATTTCTTTGTGTCGTCACTTCCAATTCCACTTGTATTCTGTCTGTATTCACTTGAGTTCTCTGATTGGATAAAATTGGTATCCAGACCTGAAAATGCATTTTCTGTTTAATAAAGAGGTTGAGAGACATGGAGACTCCTGTTACTGAACAGACACTCTAGTCTATAGCAATGCGTACGATCAGAATTTTGTGTTATTTAACACTTATTTTAACCAAAGATCACTTACAGTACCCTACCTTTAATTACAGTTAATTAAATGCAGCTTCATTAAAGCAAACAGGTTTCAGGTTTCAGATTTATTTTTGCTATTTGTATGCTTTATTTCAGATAGGTCAGTGTAGAGAGTCAGAAACCAAGGGCAAAGGTAGACATGCAAGGACAAGTCAGGGGTTCAAACTTGGACTCGTGCACACAATGAGCATATAGGATAGTCTCTGTCAGGTCCAAAACTGTTACTTTTCAGGATTGAAATTCAAAAGTAGCAGATCCACAAGCTCAAAACGGGTCGCTTTGCGACACGTTTTGAGCTTGGCAGATCTGCTGCTTTGATACTTAAATGTCACGCTGTAGTATGATCAAGTTGGGCGTTAATTTACGGAAAAGCACAGAAAGTTAGAATATGGAGATAGGAGGTTTCTGCCCGACAGCAACGATATGATCTGTGCACTAACTGCCCCACCCTGCCACCCGGCACCCCAGGTTTCAGATTGTTGAGTTGAGCTGCATTTCATGTTGTCCAATGACCAGCCTTTTTGGAATTCAAATTATTACAAGTATTACAACCAAGTACAGTATGTATTGACTACACTACAGGGCAGGAATTTCAGGGAGGCCACGAAGGCCATGGCCGCCGTTGCCCCTCAGTTTGGCCTTGTGCCCCTCAAAAAAAATGGCATGCCCTGAGGCCACAGTGGCCTTAATGCCCCAGCTGACTGTGCCACTTTCTCCTCTGTCTCTTTCTTGTAAATATGTAGACACCAGTGTCTCTTTCTTGTCATGTAGACACCAGTGTATTTTGTTGAGATTCTGAATTCGTAACTCCCCTGAGTCCCCATCTTTAAACCAATCCAGTAACTTTGATTGGTGCAGCCAGGGCTGAGCATGGATCAGATTGTAAATACCATCATGTTTTAATTTCACTGCAGATCTGCATATTACATTCAAAATCATTACCTTTAAATTCAATTAATTATTTAAATGGACTAAAATCTGTTTTATTTGCTGGCCTTCCTGCCCTGGCATTTCGCCTTTGTGCCTGGCCTGATTGACTATCATATACGTAAAATACAATGAAGACTGAGACAAAATATAGCTCTGATGTATCAATGGTGAAATGCTAGTTTAGTCTTAAGTGTTGTACATCTAAAATACTGGTCCTGGTTCTGATTTCAGGTCTAACAAATAGGCTAATATTTTCTGTATTGCTTTCACAGTGGCCAGGAAGAGCAACAAGTTTTGAGAGTCAAGGTTCCTGTTCCTCACCCAAACCTCCACAGACACCCTGAGAGCCGTGAGTCACTCCAAAAAGTACAGGAGTTGAACTGCAAATGAGTCTCTCAAAAGAATATGAGTTGAGGCAAGTCACTGACTGTGTCTGAAATCCCTCACTCATTCACGACCCTACTGCCTATATCGGGAGATATGTAGAGGACTAATAGTGAACTCATCGGCAAAAAAAGAAGAAGATTTGTGCCAAATAAACATCTTTCTTTAAGCACAATGCATGGTGGTATGTAGGGTTTGTGGTAGTGACGATCAGTTGTAACCTACTTTTCACAATGCATTGTGGGATATGAAGAGTCCACTATTATCGATGGGGCATTTGAAAAACTAAAGGTGGTGACATAATGTAAAGTATTCCAAGTCTAAAAATAAATAAATACAAAATGCAGCGCCTTGTGGCACCAGAAGAAAATATAGATGGGTGCAAATACAATCCACAGAGGGACATGAGACATTATATCTAATGACAGCAAAGACTGCTTCAAAGCAGTGCACCATATACAGGCCAGGACATTGATAAATCGCTCAGATTGCTTTATGTCATGTCAAAAATGTTACAGTGATACTTTTAACAAGCACAAATATATAGCCTAAGCCTACTTACTTACTACTATACTACTATACAGTATACAGTAGGCTAGCCCTAGAATGGCAGATATTCCACACAGAAAGGCAGTATGATTTTCCTGTTTTTGAAAATCATGGCGCAGGCCGCGCTGGACCCCTCCGCGGGCCACACTGGACCCCTCCGCGGGCCGAATTTTGCCCGCAGGCCGCAAGTTTGACACCCCTGATATACAGTATAGGGTTTATAGGCTAATTATCACCGTACATTCGGACACCACTACTACAATAAATGGGATAATCACTATACTGTATAGTGCACTATATAGTGAGTACGGAGTGATTTTGGACACATTGCCGCTCTTAAGGTCAAGCTTGTCATGAAAATGTTGGTATTCTTTCTTATTAAAGCACTTCAAGTGCTCTACAGAGCTGGCTATGCACGGCATGTAACATTCACGTTCATCATCTTGACCAAATAGTATTACAGTAGCTCTACACTACAACTACAATGAAATTACATCTAAGTAAAATGGCTATTTGCCACTGAAGAATGTTACTTTGACCATTGGGGTGGAAGTAGTACTTAATTTAGGATGTTATAATTCACAGCAACAAAATATTTAACCGTTTCCAGTTCTTAGTGCATGATTTTCTGGTCTGGTACAGCTCTTTCTAGTCTCTTAGCATTTTCAATTGAAATGACACAATGTTAAAGGGCTAAGCTAATCAGTGCCAAGACTTCATTTAAAAAACAAATAGTACACAATCCAATGCATAAGGTCTGTGGTGTACTCCATGATTCGGCCATAGAAAACAGGGAACCGGGTAAAAGTCTTAACACTCATCAGCCATAAATGATGTTATTGGATTTTAATTCATTGTCATTACAAAAGTCAAAGGGGTTCCCTGATATGTCATAGTTAGTTGCTGTAGCCAGTGGATGTAGCAAACTTAGTTAAAAAGTAACTGGCACTCAATGCAGTTTTTTGGGGTGAATATTGTATGTCATTTGGACATTAGCTATTAATCTAGTTTATGGTACATAATTTACTGTATATTTTATCAGTATTGGTCTAAATAGAAAAAATCTAGAAGAGACTTTAAAGGGCCAGGTGAAACTTGTTCAACTTAATCTAAAAACTATTTTAAATACATATTGTTGCCATTTATTGCAAATTAAATGTGAATGAGGAGGTGTATTTTTTATCAAGTTCTAGTAAAATGTTGCTGATGCTTCAAATAGTCATCTATGTCGACATAAAACTTTGTGTATGGTCTAAAAATATTTGAACAGTTTAACACTGTTTTGAAGTGTGGGCTCCATAACCTTAGATTAAACATGTCTAATAAGGTTTGAGTGCAAATGGTCATCTGACTTGAAAAACATTATCAATTCATTTATATGTGTCAAAAACTTATTTCATATAGAAAATCCTTTCAAGCTAAATAGGTCCGCAGCAGCTGGATCTTCATCAAAGTAATGGTAGAAGTGAATAAATAAGATAGAAGAAGCATTGACCATTCAATTGATTTGCTGTCCAAGGAAAGACTTACTAGACAGCACATTTTACAATTTACAATTAGGGCATTTAGCAGGCGCTCTTAATCCAGAGCGATTTACAGTAAGCAAGGACAACACAAGGTAATACATCAAATGCATTTTGAGGAGAACAAAGAGTTGAAGTAATATAATTTTCATCAGGTGGAAATTCAGGGAATTGAAATCCACTAAATAGCACACCTAAATAAATGTAGCATTTTAGAATAAAATGGTTCTCCCCAAGTTATAGAAACTTTATAGACTTAATAGCTCAGATTTCAATCCTTAGAGGTCATTTTATATAGTGCACATTTAGTACATATCATATTAAGCCATACGAAATTGAGTTACGCGCATCTAAAATACTGCATTTACTGACTTTTTGTTTACATATGAGTAATAAACAAGAAAGTAAGCACCATAGCAAATATACTACAAAGGCTGTGTACTGTTAACTTACTGTACTTGCACATGAAAATAATGATGCTTTTCTCCTGCGCTGTTCCCAATATTAGAACATTGATTTTGAAATTTTTACTCAGAGCATGCATGTCATTATAATAATATAAACACTGAACAAGGGAAATGTAACTAATGAATATATTACAGTATTCCAAATGTCTAACTCTGTGTTTACATGTGTACATACTTGTTTATGACCATATTTGTATACAGTATATTCAAAAGTGAATGAAGAAAGTTAGTCGTAAACTTCTGGCAGTAGAAATACTATGTATTTATATAGATTATTTGGTGATTTGTACAGCTCAGGCTTGTGTTTGTATTTATACACGTTCTGTAACAGTTGTTAATAATTTGTCCCAATGGAAACATATTCAAGCTAAATTGATCAAGTTATGCCCTGTCTAGGAATTTAGTGTTTTTAGCTTGAATTGTGCAAATCAATATTGAGCAAAAGCAGCAAATGCAACTACTGTCATGAAGTGTACAGTTTGTGATAACTTTTGTAACAATTTCAAGTACACATTTGAAATATAATTCATTGTATCTGTTTCTTATGTATTTTAAATAAATAAATACAGACAACCTATCTCTTTGATTATGAGGTCATCATTAATCATTTCATCCTATATAAGATCCTCTATCAGTATACTTTCTTAATTTTAGATGAGATTGTATTATACCACCATTTCCAAAATGCAGGTATAGTGGAAAAGTTCCATCTCATGTGAAAACGGGAACTGATCTTGTATGGTGGCAGTTTTGGTGTTCGAAAACTTTCGGCAAGCTTCCTAGTAATTTGTCCGGCATGTATTGGCGGGGGATTGAGTGAGGACGTTGACAAAGAGAAAGAGAGAGCACCAAGTGAGAGAGCGTTCTAACGATCATTGTGGTCGAGCGAGCATCGGTTTCAACGATAGATTGACTTTACTGATCCCCAAAGAGAATTTCAGGATTTACAGTAGCAAAGATAAGACAAAAAGTCCATAAGTTGCATAAAAAACAAAGAACTCCAAACACTCACTGTATAGTTTTTATGCAGGGGCATCATGCAAGTAATAATTCTGGGGCGCAGTTAGAGCATTTCCCTAAGAAAAAGATAGGAAACTAGAAAAAGTGCTCATCGGAGCACAGGTCTCCGCCAGGTCAGGTAGGTTATTGTGGCCACCTGGTGGCGCTATAATAGGCCAATGTGAAAAGGGTGCCATTTCTTCCTCGGGCTAGTGGGAATGTGCGTGCAAGTTTTCACGGAAATCGCATGCTGTGTTCATGATTTGAGACATTTTGTTCAAAACGGACCAATCCTGCAAACTTTGGAAGCCAACCTTAGCCAATGAGGATGGAATATGAAATATCGGACAGATCCATCTTGATCACATGACTATAGAGATACTGTGTACCGATTTGCGTGATGTTTGGATAACATTTGTATGAGTAAATGGGTTTTGCACAAATCGGCCTCCTGGTGGCGCTATAACAGGCCCATGTGAAAATGTTGGGGCAGAGGTTTTGAATTGGCATCCAGGGAGTGTGTGTGCACAGTTTCGCAGCGACCGGGCCAACGGTGCCGGAGAATAGCTGGTAACACACGGACAGGACAGGACACACGGACGGACACACGGACGGACAGGGGGTAAAACATACTCTCTCGCCATGCCTTTCGGCCTGGCGGAGACAATAATGATGGAAGATTCTGCTGACATCTGCATGACATTTGACATATACAAAATATTCGAATGCTTTGGGGGGATAATTTTTTTGAACGCTTGCCCAGTTTCAATGGGCTCTGTTCCTATACAGAGAGTGCCATTTGGGGGTGCCCTTCCTTCCCACCCCTCTCCCTCATCCTCCCCATCAGCCCAGGCCCCCTTCACACCTCACTCACCATCAAAGAACAGCTGAGCAAGGCCTCATTTGCACCTGGTATTAACATGAAATCTGAAGTGATCTGAACACAAAGCAGCAGCCTTGAAACAGTCCCCCTCAAACACTGTGTTTACCAAAGTTCACAGACATGTTCAATTTGTGGCTGGAGCTATGCAGTCCTTTCTGACTATTTTAAGATTATTTTAAGTCTGCACCTTCATCTATTATTCCTGCTACGCATAAGACATTAAAACACAAAGAGTGGTGTCTGCAGTGAGTTTAGAGCAGTTGTCATGACTAATCATAAAGTAGCTAGCGTTGACAGAGCCAACAGATCTGCAGATGATGTAGTCAGCGACAGACTGCAGTAATTTTCCAGCACACACAAAAAAAGAAAAATCTACCCATATACCATGATTTTATTTGTGCTTATTTAGCTCGGCATTCCATAGGCCTACGTAATTTCTGATCTGTTGCAAGAGAAATTATCCTAGTCACACTAGATATACTGCCATCTGTCACTGGATCACAAATGTCTGTATAAACAAGGAACAGGTTGTGTGGCTAGGCAAACACGTCTTGCATGCCCTGACATTAGCAGCAGGACTGCATCACAACAAGGCTTCCAGCAACCATCTGTCAAACTGATCAAGTTTGCAAACCACACCAACCCAGACTGTTTTGGTCCGTTCTGGCGATGAGTCTCCAGATATCACGAGGAGGAACATCGCGTAGGTGTCCTGGTGCAGTCAGAATAATCTGGGTCTGAATGCTGCCAAGACAAGTGAAGATGATAATTGACTTAAGAACCCCCCACCCACCCACCCTCAATGTATTCCCATTGAAAACTAAAGAGTTCACCATCTGTCTAAAGATGCCTGTGGCTTCAGCTCCATCTCAAAATTTGATAAATATGCCTTATAAAAACGCACGCACGCGCACACACACACACACACACACACACACACACACACACACACACACACACACACACACACACACACACACACACACACACACACACACACACACACACACACACACACACACACACACACACACACACACACACACACACACACACACACACACACACACACACACACACAGTGTGTGTGCAATGTTGATATTTTGGCCTCAAGGTGATGCTAGAGGCAGCATCATGGGGTCACTCAAATGGTTAGGGTTCATCTTAAGTACACAACAAGTAATTAAAGCAATTTGCTGTGCACAATTCGGTCCACAACTAAGCAGGCCTCAGTGCAAGCTAGTATGATGGCCCCCCAGGTTCATGTGCTGTACGGCTGTACGCTGCCCACGTAGTCAGTCATGCACATCACTCGTCACATGATGAAATATAGTCTTGACATTGGACAGCAACATTACCAAGCAATCATCATTGGCAATCGCAAAGGGCCCTTTCTTCACCCAACACACCCCAGACAGGCCTCCCACCCACAGGCCCCAGTGTGACCACAGTGCCGGCACTGTCTAATACTACGCCACTGATGAACTCTACTTATTTTGGTGACCCAATGACCTTTCCTCTAGTGCCACCATTAGGACAAACTTTCTTTAGTCTCATTATACTGGTAAATACCAGAGTCAGACCAACAAAAGATTGTCCTGATGTAAAATTGTCAAAGACTATTTAAAAGATCTAATAATAATAATGTTTATTGTCCCCAAAGGGATATTTTTCTGTTTCTGTTTCTGTTCAAAAACAACAGAAAACAACACATAACCATAAAGCACAAAACAACATATCACCAAGACAATACATGAGGATCCCACTGTAAAAATAAAATAAATAAATACACAGAAAATCATCCTATCGACGGGGCAGTTTGTTATAAAAGTCCATCAGCCAGCTACAGAACAGGGCAGGCACGAGACATCTGAAGAACATCCTACCTACATTTCACCAGCATGTGTCGATTTCAACAAGGGGGGGGGGGGCATACACTGGATCATGTACGGTACACCAACACAAAGGGTGCAATATCCAAAGATGTCCCACATCCCAATCTAGGACACTCTCTGATCGCATCGCTGTGCTGTTAACCCTGCCGGTTTACCTTACAAAAGGAGAAAGAAATAGCCACTAGAAACATCAAAGTGTGGCAGGAGGCAGCAACCTCAGCATTGCAGGACTGAGAACACTGACTGATTGATCAGTGTTCAAAGAGGCTGCCACAGGCCGGAGTCAGATAGACAGACCTGGAGGATTATGCGTTGGCTGAGAGCAGCTAGGAACATAGCTACTGTACCAGTAAGAGCTAAAGCTTCATATGCTCTGAACACATAAAGATCACTTTTAAGGAGTAGTTTACCCCAAAGATGACTTATTTTCTATCAATTACACACCCCATGAAGCCTTGAATTCATGGAGATTTTTTTTTGTCGCATTCCTAAGCCAATAATTTGATGATCATCAAATTATTGGCTTAGGATTATGGCAAAAACTGAATAATCTCCATGAATTCAATGCTTCACGGGGCAAAGTGATAGAAAATTAGTATATTTTTGGGTGAACTACTCCTTTAAGCGTAGGGATCCATGGGCATGAGGCAGGAAACAATCACCTACTACAATTGGTATAGATGACAACAACTCCCTGCCAGACACAATAAATACTTTCGATCACACATTGTGAAGCTACTATAGCAACAACCCCCCGCCCGTAAGGAGGGTGAACCCGCACAAAGCTGGCCCAGATAACACCCCCAGTCCCATGCTCAAGGAGGGCGCCCAGCCACCCAACAGCTGACAGATGAGCTAACAGACCTTCAATGGCCCAGACTGTTGTTTGTTCATGCTTCAAATCAGCTACCATCATTCCAGTACCCAACAAATCTCCAACAATGTGCCTTAATGACTAACATCCCATGGTACTGACTTCAGTTGTTATGATGTGTTTCGAGTGGCTGGCTAAGATGCACCTTGACGCCTCCACACTGGACCCCAACCAACGTGTCTTCTGGCAGAAAAACAATTAGGATGCAATAGCCTCTGCCACCCATCTATTCCGGTCTAACCTGGAGAACAAGAGCACATCATTTACATTATGCCCGTCTGCTGTTCATAGACTTTCGCTCAGCGTTTAACAGAATTCCTCAGACTCTGACAAATAAGCTGTCCTCTGTTGGACTGAGCATCTCAATGTGCAATTGGATTTGAGACTTTCTGAGTAACAGGACAGATGGTCAGAATCCACATCTTTCACAGCTACTGTGAACACTGGACTGGAGCCCTGCAAGGCTGTGTGCTGAGCCCATTACACACTGTTAAGCTATGACTACATTGCCATAGACTAGAGCAATTACCTCATCAAGTATGCTGATGACATTATATCACCAACAATGACAAATCCACCTATAGGATAAGGTGAGTTGAGATATGGATTAGCGACAACAATCTCTCTCTGAATGTCGCCAAGACGAAGATGACTTTCAACTTCAGGAGGGCTGGAACAATTCACACAAACACAAAACATGATTCATTTTCAATTCCTTCGTTTTTATATGTTTTGCACTATGGCACCAGGGGCACTATGTTGTTGGTTTTTACATAACCTGTAAAGAGAAGAATGACAATATACTTGAATTTGATTGAATTGAGAAGCTATAGTCTGTTTTCTGTCATCTTGACAATATATATCACATGTAAGTGATTTATGCTTGCTGTATCCCACATTATTTAAATTGGTTAAATCTAAGCTAACTTTGTTTTAAGTGAGGCAACTTTTGGAAAACTGACATAATATAAGACAATATGTTACAAATTGCATGCACAAAGTTTTGAAGAACTACTACAGTATATGTTTGAAAACATGCAGCCTATCACAACTACAGGCATGCCAAAAGGTCTTCATTTACAGTCTATGAGAGACAACTGGTAGACATGTCCACACTTATAATTATACATTATTAGACGTAAAATGTGAAATTGATCCACACAACATTTTTACTTACAATAAAATGTATGGGAGGAAAAATCACTTGTGAGGAGGAGTGTACACAGTGAAATGTGCATGACTTTGCAAGTGAATGACATCATATTTGATATTTGTGGCCAGTTGCCACTAAGAGGATACCATACATTTCTACTGATTTCCCCCAGAATCTCTTGAGTGTAATTGTGCCATTCACAAAATTGTGCCATTGGTACCGTGTCTGCTACACAGTAAAACCCTCCGTTTATGTATCCATTTGTAACTGGGAGAGGGACAGTGTACAAATGTAACCAAATGGACCAATTTAATCTCAGGAATCTCAGGGTTCATAAGGTAACTACAAACTATTAAATCCATCTGACATGTTTTTATTTCTTCAATTCTTCTCCATCTGTCTTGTCTTTCCTTTCTAATTCCTTCATTCTCATCTTTAGTTTATGCTCGCAACCGGAGCTTGTAGATCTGCTATTTTCACTACTTGTTAAAAGTTTTTCTTTGTTTAATGGAAATTATTCATTTTATCTGCTTTATTTATTAAACACTTTAATTGATGAAAAAAGTTATAATTTTTTATATTTAGAAATAATAATGTTTTCTTTAAATGTAGAAACGAAAAAAGGGGATATTTACCCACGACCTAATGTTTGGTAAACAGAGCTATAATGAACATGTGTTCTTCATCCCAACCTGCTGTGTCACCAGGACCCCAGTGTTGTTTTGTACTTTAGTCTCCCTACATGGGCTTCTACAAAGCAGACTAGAAGCTTAGAGAAACATGCACAGTAAAATACTCATTGTTAATGTATCCCTTTGTAACTCCAAGAGTGTACAAATGTACATTTACACTCTCTTACATTAAATTAATACCCCAAGCTTTTTACAGTATAAGCAGTGGCCTGTGGGGCAGGCTTCTATAGGGCTGTCACTTTCAAGTCGTCAAGTCAAATTTATAGCAACAAGATAATAAAGACAATAAAGTGACAATATAATAAAACGAAATAAGATAGCTGCGCAAAGCTTGTGAAAATAGATAGGTTTTTAGTTTTTTTGGAGTGAGCATGTCAGAAAAGTAGGAAGGAGCTAAGTTTTAAAAACAATAAGTATCACTTTAAAATCAATTCTTAGTTTCACTGGGAGCCAGTGAAGAGAAGATAAAATAAGAGTAATGTGTTCAAACTTTTAGTTTTTAGTTCAAACTCTGGCAGTAGCGTTCTGAACAAGCTGGAGTTTATGTAACACCTGCCTTGTCAGCCCAGCAAAGGGCCGGCCTTGCATTACAATAATCTAGTCTGAGACAGGAAGCATCTAACTTGATGTTTCTTAAATGATGAAAGGCAGTCTTGGAGATGCCATGTACTTCAAGGTAATTTAACCGTGTTTCTGTCACTCGCACCAGGCAGAAAGATTCAATTCTCCTCTCTTTGTATGATATTCTCTTTTTGTTTGTCTCTTATTCTCTTGTGCCACATTCATCCGGCGGCGAAGTGACAGGACAATAACTACCATAATGACTTGACCTTTCCCTTGATTGAAACGCAAGATGTGTTAGAATGGCATAATTATTGATAATAGCAGGGCTCTTTCAGAGTGCTTAACAGCATGATGAGCAATTGAGAAGACTTTTCAATACCATGCACTTTCCACAAAATGGTGAGCAGCGGTTTGTTCTGGTATACATGAGAAAAACACATGAGAAAAACAGGGCAAAAAAAGAGGGAAAATTACAAAAATGTATTGCTAGGGATACAACATTTCAGTCACTCAGACCTTCATCATGCAGCAAGCAAGCAGCATGCCTGATGAAGTATATCCCTCCCAATCAATACATTTTTGTAAGTGAAGACAGTGTGCAGGACTCCTTTTGTTCTGCTCTTCAAGTTCATTACTCTGACGCACCTGTCCG
Source organism: Gymnoscopelus braueri (assembly GCF_963280865.1). Lineage (NCBI taxonomy): Eukaryota > Metazoa > Chordata > Actinopteri > Myctophiformes > Myctophidae > Gymnoscopelus > Gymnoscopelus braueri. The sequence continues at coordinate 22,540,426 of NC_137625.1, forward strand.
TCTCCGTAGGTGTGCAAAAGGACTTTTTCTTGGTCAAATTATGTTCTTGCATTTTGGAATATGATGAAGGCCTGTATCCTAATGCAATTCCAATAAAAATAATACACTAAGTTCATACAACAAAGAGTAGAAAATGACATGCTTTATTTTAAGACAAACATTTCCCACCATTTTCTGTACTGGGGCCCTACAAGCGGTTATTTTGTCCTGGGCACTTGCTTGTGTTGGTATTGCCATCTTAAGTGACTGCCAAAATGAAACCAGTACAAATGTCAGATTACCACCGAGCCAGTCTCTGGTCCTCAGTCTGCTAAATGCTTTCGGAGCCATTCTGAAAAATCTCAGAGATTTCTTGTATTCACCACATGGTCGAGAGAACCATTCGATATCACAAATAAACATAAAATATACCTCAATTTCTGTTTTATCTATGGTAAAGAAGTGAAGCAAAGAGGTATATAGTGTTTGCATCAGTCTCCTTAGCAATGAAACCTTCCCAGTCCCTGAACGCCAAAGCCATATTTATTGGGCAGCTGTAGGCTAATAGCTCCACATGATGACGTACTGTATGTACTGTAATTAAACATGAATAATTTCCTGAATGATTAATCGGGCTAGGTATTTAATACCACTGTAATATGAAGACTTAGGAGGAGATTTGACTGGCCTGACAGCTAATGCCAACAATACTACACTTGCAGAATTAAGCTTAATTTAACAGAAATTATCCATCACAAAGGCATTGTGCCAACTAATTGCGAATGACAGTAGAAATGGGGTGGAAACAGATGGAAATAGAAAACTAGGCTATGTTGGATATCTTGTTTTGAACACTGTGTCTTTCTGTTTATCGGTAGATAAACCTTCAGTGGGGAGCGGCAGCATTACCTTGGATGCAGTCAGGATTAGGGGTGATTCTAAGGACCATTAAAGATAAATGAATAAATGGATGAACCTTGGAGATTTATGTAATAAAATTTCCAATTAAAAGCCTAATGGTCATTTTTACGGCACTGAGGATTCCTTGAAATGGTCATGCTTGATGTGCAGCAGTGGTTCTCAAAGTGGGGTCTGGGGTCCCTGAAGGGGTTCCAGGGGGTCGCTCAGCAAAATGTATTAATAAAGCCTATCATTATTAGTTTGACCACTTAAACCTTAAACTTTTACTCCACTATAATTATTTGAAAACTTTAGTTACTAGTTACTTTGTAGATTTTGATAATAATTACATTCTTGGAGCCCATTCGGCCAACAGTTACATATAAACAGTATACACTATGTGTGTGTGTGTGTGTGTGTGTGTGTGTGTGTGTGTGTGTGTGTGTGTGTGTGTGTGTGTGTGTGTGTGTGTGTGTACAGTATATATGTGTGTGTATGTACGGTATATATATGTGTGTGTGTGTGTGTGTGTGTGTGTGTGTGTGTGTGTGTGTGTGTGTGTGTGTGTGTGTGTGTGTGTGTGTGTGTGTGTGTGTGTGTGTGTGTGTGTGTGTGTGTGTATATGAATATGAATGAGAAGAATGAGAGAAGGGGGATGAATGGCTGAGTGACGCCTGTTGTTCATCGGACAGAGGCGACATGGAGGGAACCATACTTATATTAGCAGTCAGAAAATAGTGTCTTCACCCCATCGGTAGGAACGCATCCAGGAATCCTATTCTATTACTCTGAAACTTGAACTGAGCCGTTTTGACACAGACATAGAACTCAGGTCATGAGTAACCATGACATTTTAATTCAAATATTTACTCCATGAAATTGTGAACCTCACATTAGAATATTTCTCATTATCGAGATCCGAATGTACAGTGTCTTGGTGCCACAAAAAAAGCCTGTGTATGAATATGATTATCGGTCGTCATAATAATAATATCTCAAATTGATAAAGCTCTTTTCTACCTTTTATTTATCACTCTTTTCTACCCAAAGACGCTTTACATGGGGGGAGGAAAAAACAACAAAAGAAGAACGACTTTATTAGGAAAAAGAAAAGACAAAAAAAAACACTAATAAAGGCTAATGTTCTGAAATAGAACTAATACAATCGTTTTACTGTAGGCCTATAAGTGGTTTGATGTAGTTTTTACAAACACATTTTTTTTTATTTTATCTTGTGGCAAATACAACTTTATTTTTGTCATAAAAAAAAATCAACAAATTCACTATGGGTACTACATGGTATCATCTTCTTATTACAAATGTCAAGACATAATAGACACTACTGAGATACCAAAGTGACTATCTAAAGCAGGGGTCTTCAACAGGGGGTCCGGGACCCCTAGGGGGTCCTCAGAGTTACTAGATTTTTTTTTACCTCAACCACTTGAAACCTAGCATCTCTTTTCTGAGGAGAACTTTAGCCAAAAATAGTCGACCTACAAGCTCACAACGCCTCGCAGCGCAATGTTATACTATAGAGGGGGTCCCTGCTTCATCTCACTCTCAGCTAGGGGGTCCTTGGCCTGAAAACGTTGAAGAACCCTGATCTACAGAGTCCATTCCCCCGTGAGAGCAACCCTGCTGTTCTTGTTTGCCTCCGATAGCCCATCCTTCTGTCTCCGACAGCACAAATCCTGTCAGAGAAAGAGTTGGGAACATGGTGATTAACGCGAGACATGCTTCTTTGTGTTACCGAATCGGGGGGAAAAAAAACCCAGTCTCATGCTGCTGGCACAACAGGTGTGTGTGTGACGGTGTAAGTGTGGTGTCAACGTCTCGGTCATAAATAAATAAATAAATACAGGACGTGGTAATAGCAGGTTGTGGATGAAGCCATTCTTCTCAAGGCCGATCCGGTTCCACAATGTTGATTTACATGGTGGGCAGAGGTGGAGGAGTCAGCGTGATTCACCGGAGAGACGGACTGCACACAAAGGGGGATGTGAGCTTGAATCTAAATGCCGCCGCTTCATCAGAGGCCATTGATTCCGTCAGAGCTGTGGCTCATCCAGCAGTATGGACACTATTCCTGAGTCATTTTTTAAATGTCTTGATAAAACAGGTGGCCGAAAAATGGGACATGATGGATGGGATGGATATGAAAAGAGGAGACTCCACAGCAAAATAATAGCCCAACTTGAATAAAGCCCTTAAGCTACATTATTACACGCATAACGCATTGCCTCGACTCCTGTGCTGGCTAACAGATGTGTGCTGTCAGGGGCAATTGAGTTGTGTCTGTTTGAATGAGTGTGTCCTGTATGTGTTGGTGGGCAGAACCGATAGGAAGCCGTTAGGTAATGGAATGAGGTTATATTTAGAGCGTCTCCTTGAATGCCAGGACATTACAAGGACGCACGCATACGCGCATACGCACGCGCGCACACACACACACACACACACACACACACACACACACACACACACACACACACACACACACACACACACACACACACACACACACACACACACACACACACACACACACACACACACACACACACACACACACACACACACACACACACACAGTATATACTTGATCATGCTACAGCGTCACACAAAAGCATCAAAAGTAGCAGATCCACAAGTTTTGAGCTTGTAGATCTGCTACTTTTGCCATTTTTTAATTTGAATCCTGAAAGGTTTTGGACATGAGGTTTTTACACCCGACAGCGACGACGTCATACCTCTATAAATCCAACAGATCACAGACGGCAAGCAATGCACCGAGATTAAAGTGAGCTTTGTTACGACGCATATCTGTGAGCATGGACATTCCTCCATGTCTCTCACCTTGTACTTTAGTTAAGTACACTCAGGAGCAATCACTGGAGCATGGCTGGATCATCTCTATATTAACCCAGGGAGACCGGGAACGCATCTGTGTCATTTTAAGATATCTTTGGCTATTCAAAAGTAGCAGATATAAGCTCATAGCGTGGAACCAAGTGCCGTGCTATGAGCTTGTAGATCTGCAATTTTTGGAAAAATTGTGGAACATTTGTGCAAATTTGTGCAAATCTAATGTTTCTAAGCGAAAGAAAATTACTCCAATCTGTGCTTCTGGGGGTCCCTAGAACAACATGTTTTTTGGGATGGGGACCAAATACATATCATTTTGGGGGTCCTTGACATGGAAAAGTTGGAGCACCAATGATATAGCAACATACTGTTAGGATTTAGAAAACATATTTGGCCGTGGACCCCCATCTCAAAATGTTTTGTTCGAGGACCCCCCGCCCATGAAGCAAAGATTTGAGTTACAAATGTTTGCTTTGTAAATATATATATTCAAAGATTTGCACACATTTTCAAGATTTTTCAAAAATAGCAGATCTACAAGCTCATAGCGCGGCACTCGCTGCCGCGCTATGAGCTTGTAGATCTGCTATTTTTGAATGGCCAAAGAAATCTTAAAATGACACAGATGCGTTCCCGGATTGAATGGGTTAAACCACTTGATAGTCCCTCTGGTGCTATTATGAACTTCCCACATACATGGAACCCGATAAGTATCAAAGCAATTAAGGGTCCCTCTGATGGACTGGACGCATACGCCAGGGATCTGCAATGTCATTGTTCTTATTTAGACTATATACTAGATTGATAGGCTAATTCCACTTTATATAAAGACCCTATAATACCATTCTTTAATGGACTTAGAACGCAGTGCAATGGGATGTGGTACACAGTATGCATTGGTGACATCAACTCTTTGAAGGACCGAAGGGAGCCAAGAACTTGGTAGAGGCTGACGAGGCACAGAGATTAATGCCTTGTCGGATGGGTTAAATCTCCTTTATACCTCTGGCTGGAACCAAGTCCCTCCTCAATTTTCCACAGGCTAAAGGCAACCAGACACAATGCCGAACATTTCTCTTGGATAACCCCCCTCTGGCATTTAATGTATTGGGTCTGTGTGCGTGCGTGCGCTAAATGGATAGCTGTGATTATTCCAAGTTTCATATGAACAGAAAATAGATCTACAAACACCTGCAGCAACTATATTTACACATTTGGAGTACAGTATTCTGAGTATTGAGTGAATGCAGGAATAAACGGCAGTCCTTAGCATTATTACTTAGATGTATTACTCTCCACTCTTTGGTTGAGGCCAACCAAGTAGTAACAGTAGTACTACACACTATTGCAACTATACAGAAATGTATGAATTCTCTTTTAATTAGCTATATAAGCCCTTTGTGGTGAAATAGGGCGTAAGTCCTTAAACTTTTTTTTTCTTCACATTAGTAAACAAAGATACATAAGAGTGATAACAAGTGTTGGATATGAATACAGGTGTGCCTTGATATTTTTACTCCCCCCCCCCCCATCCTTGGTGTGCCTTGTGCACAAAAAGCTGTAAACAGAATCAAATGAAGAACTAACGAACAGAAACCAAAGAACAGAAGTCGTCAGGCTTGACACAAATGATTACCGCAGTGGTTTTGGTGGGGACAGAAGTTTAAACGGCTCCTCATTTTGCTGGGGACCCCCTGGAAGCCGCTCAAAGGCCCCTGGGGGGTCCCCGGAACCCAGTTTGAAAATAAGTGGTTTCCACTTGATAGATTATTGTTGACCGCCCCAGTCTACAGTCCTTTTTGTATAGATGCAAATGATACTAACCACTCAACGGAGTAAGTCCAATAATCTGTTGTCAGTCTGAATGGATGGGAATGTAGTATTCACGCAGGGCCACAGAGAGAGAGAGACACAGAAAACATAATGTAAGGTGAATCTCTGCGTTTACTGTACAGTATGTGACAAACGATTCACCAAAAGGGCACAAATAAATGGTGCATTTATACAGTGCCTTTATCCAAAGCACTTTGCACTTCGACATTAAGACCTGAAGCCGTTTCTTCTAAATCCCAACAGTTTTCTGAAAAACATATGTTTCTATATCAGTGGTGCTCAAACCTTTTCATGTCAAGGACCCCCAAAATGATATGTATTTGGCTGCCGACCCCCATCTCAAAATATTTTTGTTCCAGGGACCCCCCAGAAGCAAAGATTTGAGTATATGTCACCAAACGTATCATATATGATACACACATTACACTGATTTTTTAATAAATCAGTGTAATCAATACTTGGACCAAGAACCTGTTGTATCATATCTGACACATCCCCACTTCCCCCTGGACCATACCATTTGCACTGCAGGTAGTTACAGAGCCTCAGGTGGTCTGATCCAAAATGGCTGCCGTCAACTAAACAGGAGAGGTTGATGCACTACTAACAAACAATTATTTTTTAAGCAGTTCGGGTACGTTTTCCTAGTATATCTTTACTAATATTTTGAAATAAGTGTTGGATAACTTGAATGCACTTAAGAGCTCTCAAAATTTAGCATTTGAGTTTGTTTTTTATGATGTCAAAAGTGTTTGTATCATATTTGATACTACAGGTCTATAGTCCTTTACGATTTGTATCATATTTGATACTACAGGTCTAAAAGATTTTTTTTTGTAATGTTAAAACCGACTTGATTTTTTTTTTTTTTTCAAAATTTTATCCCACGATTTTGTAACCCTATTTTTTACACCCAGTGCCAATCTCTATGTAATCCTGGGCACTACACTCCCTCTGCCAACCTAGGGAGGCCAGGGCCGAGCTCATGCCTCCTTCAATGCATGAGAGCTAACTAACCTTCTTATCACCTGACAGGGGAGAGTTTCCCTGGTTGGACGTAGCGTGTGGAAGGAACACGTCATTCCAACCAGTTCCTTTCCCCTCCATCAGGCGCCCCGGCTGGCCAGGGGGAGGCAGTAAAACCGACTTGAAATACACCTTTTAATACCCCTTGTATCAAATATGATACAACAAATAAATGATACAAAGGAATGTTAAAAAAAATAAAACAAAATCAAAAATGTTTTAGGACCCAATAAAGTGTCCCTTTTCAAAATTTTGGAATTTTCTGACCTTTCCTTCATAGTTCAGGTTCTAGAGGGTTAAAAATGTTCGCTTAAAAATATATATATATTCAAAGATTCTCACACATTTTCACGATTTTTCAAAAATAGCAGAGCTTCAAGCTCGTAGCGCGGCACTCGGTGCCGCGCTATGAGCTTGTATATCTGCTATTTTTGAATAGCCAAAGTGTAAAATAATGCTTTTTAGCTCAAATCAAAAAAGTGACACAGATGCTTTCCAGGTCTTAATAGGTTAAACCCAGGGGGAGCCCGGAACCTTCTGTTTCACAAGTGGCCGCTCTACCTCCTGAGCCACTGTCACCCCTATGAGATTGACAAAGGTGACAAATTAAAGGACAACCCTGAAAAAAAATGAGAGGAAAAATATAATAAATGCAGATTCTTCCATACAAGTGTGATACAGCGAACCCTTTAACATACATGTGCTGTGACATGTATAATAAGAACGCTGAGCCGGGCCCTGTTGATCTGGATTTTGATTTGGTTATTGGGGCACAGATGGCAAGACTGTCAGAAAGACTGTTCAACTGGCTAGTGTTTCAATAGGAACAACAACTTAACCTGGTGTTTCAATAGGAACAACAACTTAACCTAGTGTTTCAATAGGAACAACAACTTAACCTAGTGTTTCAATAGGAACAACAACTTAACCTAGTGTTTCAATAGGAACAACAACTTAACCTAGTGTTTCAATAGGAACAACAACTTAACCTAGTGTTTCAATAGGAACAACAACTTAACCTGGTGTTTCAATAGGAACAACAACTTAACCTAGTGTTTCAATAGGAACAACAACTTAACCTAGTGTTTCAATAGGAACAACAACTTAACCTAGTGTTTCAATAGGAACAACAACTTAACCTAGTGTTTCAATAGGAACAACAACTTAACCTAGTGTTTCAATAGGAACAACAACTTAACCTAGTGTTTCAATAGGAACAACAACTTAACCTAGTGTTTCAATAGGAACAACAACTTAACCTAGTGTTTCAATAGGAACAACAACTTAACCTAGTGTTTCAATAGGAACAACAACTTAACCTAGTGTTTCAATAGGAACAACAACTTAACCTAGTGTTTCAATAGGAACAACAACTTAACCTAGTGTTTCAATAGGAATAACAACTTAACCTAGTGTTTCAATAGGAATAACAACTTAACCTAGTGTTTCAATAGGAACAACAACTTAACCTAGTGTTTCAATAGGAACAACAACTTAACCTAGTGTTTCAATAGGAACAACAACTTAACCTAGTGTTTCAACAGGAATAACAACTTAACCTAGTGTTTCAACAGGAACAACAACTTACCTAGTGTTTCAACAGGAACAACAACTTAACCTAGTGTTTCAACAGGAACAACAACTTACCTAGTGTTTCAACAGGAACAACAACTTAACCTAGTGTTTCAACAGGAACAACAACTTAACCTAGTGTTTCAACAGGAACAACAACTTACCTAGTGTTTCAACAGGAACAACAACTTAACCCATTTAGACCTGAGGCCGGTTCTAATAGCGCCTTCTAAATCCTGACCTGAAGTTTTCTGAAAAACTTATGAAAAAAGTATGTTGCTATATACTGTACATAGCAAAAACAGCCCCAAAAGGGGTTCCCGTCCTGAAAGGTATAGTTACAAATAGGGGTTCCCGCCCTAAGTGTCATCGGATTTCATTTTATGGTAAAGGCATCAGTAAATAAGGTCGAAAATGATGGTAGAAAATGCATATTTGATGGCTATGATGCTCATAGTGTGACATAGACAGGAAAAACAGGTGACTGAGAATGTCAATGCTGGAGGATCAGACTTGTGTCGGCAATAACAGTAGTGTCAACAACTACATAGAGAGGGGTGTTATAGTAGTGTTGATACAGTAGTGCAGTGGTACAAACACCATAGACCAAAAAAGTAATGGAGTCATCCTTCACCCATTATTCTCAACAAGTAGGAGAGCGCATGTGTCGCGCAGTGGTGGAAAACGTACTCAAATGTTTTACTTAAGTAAAAGTATCAATTCTGCAATGTAGAAGCACTCTGTTGCAAGTAAAAGTCCGGAATTCAAAATTTACTTGAGTAAAAGTACAAAGATATTGGTATCAAAATGTACTTAAAGTAAAAGTACTAAAATGTTTGAAAATAGCAGATCTACAAGCTCGCGACGCGTTGTGAGCTTGTAGACCGGCTATTTTCAAATAGCCTAGGTATAAAATAAGGCTTAAGTGGTTAATGAATGTTTTATAATGTAATCATGTATATCTGCAAAGTAACTAGTTACTTAAGTTTTCAAATAATTGTAGTGGAGTAAAAGTACAATATTTGCCTCCGAGATGTAGTGGCATAGAAGTAAAAGTATGGACAATTGGAAATACTCCAGTAAAGTAAAAGTACCTCAAAATTGTACTTAAGTACAGTACTTGAGTAAATGTACTTAGTTACTTTACACCACTGGTGTCGCGTACACCAAGAGGACGGTACAGGCCTGAATGTTTGACCCCAACAGTGAGCTGGTGTCTGTGCTATTCTGTGAGCGTCATTTTCCTGGCATGCAGTGTTTCCCAAACACTGTCCCAGACCGAAAAGAGAGGTTTGACTCATTCCAGGATTCACAGGGTACAAAGGGGTCACTGAATAGTTTGACAAGGATGAAAATGATGTGAATCATATGCTATGGCCTTCATTGTCACCAGATCTATAGTGGTTTCTGGACTGACATGTTCGACAGCAGCACAATGGTTTCATTTCTCTGGCAGAGTTTCAGAGACCTTTAGAATGTCAATGTATGACAAGGCACACTAAAGCTGTTCCCATGACTCATGGTGGCCCAATACCATTGATTGATTGATTGATGTACTTTATTTAGTAAGACATGAGAACAACAGTACATGGAAGTACAAATTCACAATACAAGGTCTACTAAACTGGAAGACTCAGATTGCACTAAGCTTGTATAAGTATAAGAGACAGACAGATATACACACTACTATACAGAACGTCATACAATCAGCTTACAGGTTACTGGTATGAAAAAGAAAATATTTGTACAAGAGAAAAAAGAGGAAGAGTTCGGGGAGGGGGGTAGGTTAAGACTTTGACAGGGGCCATTTTCGAATTGCAGCCTCCTGAGGGTGTTTCTTTAAGGCACTTTTGAAAGTGAGTAGGGTTTTACACTCCTTAGAACGTATAAATAAACGTAGCATAATGTAATTCTCATTAAAGGATTGTACATTATTGATGCTGTTAATAATTAGAAGACCAGCTTCCATCCTGATGAATCTGAAACTATAGTGTAGAACTTATCATACAACATGGAGGCCTGGCATACAGGAGCACATGACAGTAACAGACAGTGCCAGACTTAAAACTAGCTAAAAGGCGTAATAGATCGATTGAATATATCATTAGATAGAAATGTAATAATCAGCATGAGGTACAGTCAGACATTTGAGCTAAAAGGATAACACAAAAAAAGTCCTGAGGACTTGTTTCCATTGTGGTCCTATGAGACAAAGACCACTTGAGTTAGCATGTATTTGGGTGGGGAAGTGGGCCCTGGTAACCAAGAACCACTTTCCTATCACTTTTCAGACTCATCTATATTCTATGATTCAGGAGATATCTTTTTTTAGAATAAACTGTACTCGCAATGAAGCCTTTATTCTATGTCCATGTCTTGTCTTCAGTCAAAAATATTACAGTTTGTGATCGGCAGAGATTCTGTTTTCATCCACCGTGTCTATGCCTGCATGCTGTCAATGTGAAATAAAGAAATGAGAAGTGTGTACGTGTGTGTGTGTGTGTGTGTGTGTGTGTGTGTGTGTGTGTGTGTGTGTGTGTGTGTGTGTGTGTGTGTGTGTGTGTGTGTGTGTGTGTGTGTGTGTGTGTGTGTGTGTGTGTGTGTGTGTGTGTGTGTGTGTGTGTGTCCAATCATACTACTGCAGATGATAGCCTGGATGGAGTGAGTACATGTGGCCAATAATCGGCCTCCAACAGTGCTTGAGAAGGAGAAAAGGCAAACCTTTAAATAGACTTGAGAGTCTGAGAGTTAGGAGATAATAGTGAAGCAGCACTAACCACAGTAATGGCCATTTGAATAAGCCAGGCATAGCCGTTTTTTATGGTCATTGAACTTCAGACTGACATTTCTATTAACAACCTGGTACCTGGCTACCATGACAAAAGTTCAAACAAGGAGACAATAACTACCCATTACATACAGATTGCTAAACATAACTATGTATCAACATGAACAATCCTGTACCAAATCCCCAGCTGAGAATGGTTGCTGACTAGATTTTCTGAATTACATTAATCCATTTACTACGGTACATCTAATATCCAGAGAGCTGCCAAACATCACGGTTCTGATAACCCCATGTTGCAAAACATGGCGACAAAGGAATGGAACAGATTAACAGCATCCTTGCATAATGTCCTTTGAATAAACAGATGTACCCTGTGTCACGAGAAGGGCACGCTTATGAGTTACACAGTCTGGGCACTAATGAGGACCAAACACTCCCTGTTGCAACTACACCATGCTGTCAACAACGCACGCACACGCACACACACACACACACACACACACACACACACACACACACACACACACACACACACACACACACACACACACACACACACACACACACACACACAGGCGAGCACTGTCTAGGTAGGCAGTCTGGCCTAATGGTTAAGGTGCATACCACTTGGGCCCTATCTTGTGCCGCCTTAGTCGGTGTGAGGGCCGCGGCCCGAACTTCTAGTAGTAAAAAATGGCTATAAAGTTTAGGCATAAGGGGTAAGGCGGCGAGCAAGATAGGGCGCATTGGCTCTAATGCAGCCTGACAGCGAGTCGCGGGTTCGATTCCCGAGCCCGATGGCCTTTGCTTTGTGTCACTCCCTGTCTTCCTGTCCTACTATCCAAATAAAAGGCAGAAAAGACACCCCAAAATTATCAAAAGAAATTTATAAACATTACTGTGAACTACATGGTGCAGTGGTTCTCAAAGTGGGGTATGGGGAGGTCCAGCTAAAGAATTGATAGCTAGGAACTAAATAGACCCTTACAGGCCTAAAACTCTCCAAACTTCACTTCACTTTTCAAAAATTTCCAAAGTTATGGGGGTCCGAGCCCTAATGCACACCAAAATGGGGGATCTTGAAATTAAAAAGTTTGATAACCCCTGACATGATCGGGGTGTGGCTACAAATCGAAAAAGGTTTATGATGTTGGTTTATGATGTATGTGTTGATACTATTGAATAGTAATTATTGGTTATACATCTTAAAAAGGTAGGGTAAGTGATATTTTTTGGATAAAACAAAATGTTTTTAGTTTTAAGGTTAAAGTATTATGTTCTGATAGTAATCATTGTTATCCACGAGTTTCCAGTGTCCCATGAGCCCTTGCGTGAATTATGGCCATCACTTCCTCTTGTCAATCATTCAGTTAATTTGAGTGAACCTTGTCAGTCAATAATAATTTGGGAACACAACCTGACAGAAAATAAAAAAGGGTCATATTAGTCTACCTACTTACCCAGATCTCCCTTCACACACAGCTGATTAAAATTAATGATCAATGGCTCTTGACACTTGCTCTTAGCTAGCCTAACCCCTGTCCTGTGTTGCATTCTATGACACCTGAAGCTCTGCACGGTGCTTGTTAAGTGACTTCAGCGCTTGATAATAATTGATCATTAATTTGAATCAGCTGTGTGGAGGGAGATCTTGTAGGGTAACTAGGCAGGGTAATATGATCCTTTTTGATTTCTGTCAGGTTGTGTGAATTGCATGACTCACAACGGGAAGTGGTGCATTGACACACACCCTTTTCCCCAGTAAGCTCCCTAGGAAACATGGTATAGTTTTTGTTCAGAAACAGGGGTCTCCCCATCTCTCCAGCTCTTTAATAAACAGAAAATAAATTTTCAGGTGGGTTGAAAATGTTCAGCCAATCAGGAAAGAGTATCCATTCATCAGCTTAAAATTTATAGTGATCCAGTTCCAATTTGGTCTGCTCATTTCTTAGTGCCATCACTTCCAGTCTCACTTGTTTAATCTGTATTCTGTGCAAGTTCTCTCTCCTGATTGGATAAAATAGGTATCCCGACCTGAAAATGCATTGTGTACATATTTTTTTTTTCGATTTCTACTCGTATATATGATGTTTTTGCATAGTATTGTATATTTGTCTGTCATTAAATGTATCGATGAATTGAGTACAAATGCTGAGTGCTTTCTTGGGTTTAAAATCCTCTTTAGACCTTGTGTTGAACTGTACTTCACTGTGCTTGTCTTCGCAAACTGTTAATAAGGTATTCAATCAATCCATCAATCTATATTCTTTTCAATGAATAGTGAAAATAGCAGAACTATAAGCACTAAAGATCAGCACTTTTCGCATGGCGAAGTAGTTAACAGTTTAAGTCCACACTGATGTTGCCTGCACCTTCATTTGGCCAATCAAGTTTTTCCATTGCTTTTTGTTTTTGTTTTACAAATGCAAGCACCAACCTTTCAGCAGAGGCGGCCAGAGAGGTGGTGGTGGGGGTGGGGGGGATAGAGAAAGAACCTGACTGCAGACATGGCCTGCCCCAGTCTCTATGGAAACCTGTTGGCAAACAGCGATGTCTGGAAGACTCTAATAGATGCTCACGTTGATGAGAGCAAAATAGCAAAACTGAGCTTCTGCAGTGGTGGAAGCAGCTGTACTCAGATTTTTAAGTAAAAGTACCAATACCACAATATTAAAAAAATACTCTGTTACGAGTAAAAGGCCTGTATTCAAACATTGACTTTAGTAAAAGTACAAAAGTATTGGCATAAAAATACACTCACAGTTCTTGAGTCCTCAAATCTTTCCAAATTTGTCAAACGCAATGTGTTGTGAGCTTGTAGATCGGCTATTTTTGAATGGTTAGTCTATGTTTTGTAATAATAATCTAAATCTGCAAAGTAACTAGTAACTAAAGCTGTCAAAAAGAAATGTGTGGAGTAAAAAGTACAATATTTGCCTCTGAGATGTAGTGGAGTAGAAGTAGCCTACACAGTATCAAAAATCAAAGTAGTATACGCAAGTAAAAGTAACTCAGAATTGTACTCGAGTACAGTCCTTGGAGTAAATGTACAGTACACCACTGAGCGGACACAACACAGCTGAGAGAAAAGCCCCTCTCATCTGTTCTGACATCTCTTTCATTTTCACTTCATTGATTTGCTGCCGAGTAAATACAAAATAAAGACCTTATTGTTCCTTCTGTGTATTGGATGGGTGTGACTTTTGATGCGTGCAGCTGGTCAAAGAAGTGGATGCTGTTATATAGCAATAATAAGCCAACCTGTATGCATGGACAGAAGCCAGAAACACCTCAGGTCCACTTTAAAATACTTCAACACTTGAGTATGTGCTCTTTGTATTTTGACAATCACGTAGTCAGGTTTTAGAATGGTTTTAGAAACCTTTCATGGTAGTTACACAATTATCTCTGTAGCACAAAAAAGAATATGTGTTGAACATTCTGCACTATTTATATTTTTATTTTATTTTTTTCTTACAGTCATTGAGCAACTCATATGACTGTACGCTTATTTTCATGCCTAAGTGTCATATAGATCAGTGGTTCTCAACCAGTGGTCTGGGGACCACCAGTGGACCTTGAGGGCGTGTCAGGTGGTCCCCAGCTAAATGATGGAGAGTTGGTAACCAAATGGACCCTAATAGATTTAACTCTTGAGGGTGTAAAATGAAACCAAATGGACCCTTACGGGTCCATTTGGTTTCATTTAACACTCTCAAGAGTTAAATTATTGTTAAACATCTGCATTACTTAATTAAATAATTGTTATTTTGATCAGCCTTTGCCTGTTATCTCTCCTATTGGTACCAACATCAATACAGCATGGAGTTGTGGACAAAATCTCATCCAACGACAACAAAATATTTGGAGTCTTGGGTCTGAGAGGCTAAATCTCATACAAATGGTGGTCCGTGGCTCAAATGCCAAATAAATAATGGACCTTGATATGAAAAAGGTTGAAAACCACTGATATAGATTGAATGCTAAACTGGTGGTCGAGTGCCACCTAGTGACAGATCAAAGTAATGCATACATAGTCAATTGCTGACATTCTTATTTCAGTACACCTATAGGAAGGATATGGTTTTCATTTTGTACCTCGGCACATGATGGATTCATTACTACCATTATGTAACACATCCCTCTAAATAATATTACATTTGACATTTTAAATCATTGTGGGAATACTGTTGGCCCATATTCATGCCCCTTGGCTCTTGCTGATTGGAACTGGCTGGCCTTCAAATACCAGACATCAAACGACCGGTATGAAACAACCTCCGTCACCCAGGAGGGAGTCATGATGATGGTGGGCTCTGTGTCAGTCTACAGTTAACTCTTTACTCTCCAAATATTGCAGGTTATAACCCTTGCCCTTAGCTGGAGAGACTAAATTAACCATAACCCACCAGTTAAAACTTCAGTATTACACAATACTCTGCTGTAAAATGTAGCTCAAACAACTGAGTTGGTGATAGACCTGCGTAGACATGGACTGAACAACCATGAACTGGTAGAATATTGACGTATAACAGCGCCAAACATTCAGCAAGTTTAAAGAAGTAGTTGCTGTTCACCCAAAAAAAAGTACGTATTTTCTATCAATTACACACCCCCTGAAGGCTTGATTCCTTGGAGATTTTTTTGCTTTTGTCACATTCCTAAGCCAATAATTTGATGACCGGCGAAGTCTATCCGGAAGGAGACTCAAAGAGTCTCTTACTGAGCAGCCACCCGGTCATCAAATTATTGGCTTAGGCAGTGGTGTAAAGTAAATAAGTACATTTACTCAAGTACTGTACTTAAGTACAATTTTGAGGTACTTTTTACTTTACAGGAGTATTTCCAATTGTCTATACTTTTACTTCTACTCCACTACATCTCAGAGGCAAATATTGTACTTTTACTCCACTACAATTATTTGCAAACTTTAGTTACTAGTTACTTTGCAGATATACATATTACATTATAAAACGTACATTAACCACTTTAGCCCTATTTTATATCTCGGCTATTTTGAAAATAGCCGATCTACAAGCTCACAACGCGTCGCATCGCGGACACGTTGTGAGCTTGTAGATCTGCTATTTTCAAACATTTTAGTACTTTTGGTACTTTAAGTACATTTTGATACCAATACTTTTGTACTTTTACTCAAGTAAATTTTGAATTCCGGACTTTTTACTTGTAACAGTACATCTACATTGCAGTTTTGATACTTTTACTCAAGTAAAACATTTGAGTACTTTTTCCACCACTGGGCTTAGGAATGTGACAAAAAACAAAAAATCTCCATGAATTAAAGGTGTGTAATTGATAGAACGTAAGTAATTGTTTGGGTGAACTACTCCTTTAATAAAGGTTTTTCATTTGATAGGCCGGTGTAGGCAGGGACTGAACAGACATAATAAATTTGTAGAATAATTACATTAACAGTTCCAAACATTCAGCAAGTTTAATTAATAAAGTTTTTCATTTGATAGACCGGTGTACAGTAGGCAGGGGACTGAACAATCATAATTAAATGAACTGGTAGAATAATGACATTAACTGTTCCAAACATTTAGTTTTAATAAAGATTTTCAATCACTACCATGGGAGGGGTTTAAAGGACGACTTCACCCATTTTCAACTTTTCTTCATATAATTGGTCCTCACTAATGCTCATGATAAAATGGTACCATTTTATCATGAGCATTAGTGAGGACCAATTATATGAAGATACGTTGAAAATGGGTGAAGTCGTCCTTTAAGCTTACTGGTGATTGCTGGCACAAAATAAGTTGAAAGCAATACATTTTGAACCAAGCTGAATCTTACGTGTGCCCCCCCCCAAAAAAAAAGAAGAAAAAGAAAAAAAGGAAAAACTACATTTCATCTACAGACAATCCAGGGAAAATATCATACAAGTAGCCTAGGTATAAGTAGCCAAATAGTCCAAAAACAGAGATTGTCCGCGTTTGTTGTTGGGACAGCTGTCATGGCCATCATTTACACTCACTTCCAGGTGCAGACTTCCCCTTGGCAGACTTCCCCTTGGCTTTAGAGCCCTTAGAGTGGTCACTGACGCGGTTTGCGGAGCACGTGAATGTCATACTTCTGCCTCTTCAGCTTCTCGGCGAGCTCAAACTTCTCGGCGTGGAGCTGGTGGAGCATCACTGCCAGAGGTCACGTGCCTTCTCCGCCAACTTCTCCTGGCTGAGATGGTCTATGTTGAGGGGCTTAACGGGAACGTTCTCAACAGCGCCTTTTTCTTTCTCCTCGCGGGCCGTTAGCTTCTTGCCCCTTCTTGCCTGCTCTGCTTTTGCAGGTAACCCCCAATAGGACTTATTGGTGAAGATTTTCTTTTTCTTGGCTTCCTCCTCTGCGCGGATCTTGGCCGGCCTCCTCCTCCCGTCTCGATCGCTCCCCTGTCCAGGCGCTCTTGGCGCTCCTTGTCTTGCTCTTGACGGATTCTACTGCTGCTCCGAAGCGGTCGGTAGCGCGCTCCGGCAGCGCTCTATGCGGCTGAGCTAGCTGACCAGTCTTCTCCCTCACCTTCTGACGGTTGGTGAAATTGGAGCTCGATGAGGGACTGCAGGTCGGTGAAGTCCTTTTTCCAGCCTCTTTATGGTGGAGGCCATCGAAGTCTACCTTCTCGCGCGTCTGGCAGCTTGGAGAGGAGCGAAGTTAGGCATAAAGGCTGTCTTCTGCCGCGGCCTGGACTCTTCCTCGCCATGTTCCGGTCTCTTCCTGACCATCGGTGAGCTTCTCTTCTTCAGCTACATCCTCATGTTCTTCCTCCTCCTACCTCCTCCACCTCCTCCTCCTCCTCCTACCTCTTCATTCCTCCTCTTCCTCTTCTATCTGCTCCTCCTCTGACTGCCTCGTCCTCCTCCTGCTCGCAACTCCTCCACGATTCTCCTCAGTGTCTGACATGATGTTCACACGCTGTCTGAGGCAACAGTTCAGAGTAGATAGGACTGAGAGAGAGTATCACACAAAACCAGGCTGGTATCCTGAGCTGCACACAGAGGTGAGAATGAGGTGTTGGCCGGTGTGGCTTGGGGTTTTGAAGGTTCGGCCTGACCATGTTGACTGGGTGGCGCTGACCAAACTCTGCAGTCTAAAGGGTCGGCAGCAGGGGAGATTTTCAGACAGATGGTATGGAGTCTATTTTCACACACATTCACCAAAGTCTTGACACCCCCCTCACCCCCACTCATCCCCCCTAGACCCCTGCTCTCTACACGACCCCCTGGGAGCACACACACACTCCCTCCTCATCATTCCTTTGTAAGGACACATAGATGAGCGCCTATTTCAGAAACACAACAGATGCAATCTCACACACACGTCACACGTCACACACACACACACACTCACACACACCACACACACACACACACACACACACACACACACACACACACTTCACACACACACAACACACACACACACACACACACACACACACTCGTGCTCTCCAGGCTCTCCCACAAAGCAACAAATGTTCATCATTACATAGTTACATGCAGAGTCAGACTCTTCTACAAAATCATAAGATTTGACACAGAGAAAAGCTCTGGGGAAAGAATCCTTTGGGGAAAACTTCTGTCTGGAAGCAATAACAAAAGATTAACAGAAGAATAACAATAATTCTCTATGCAAACTAATGACTTTTTTTTTAAAAACTCTAATTAGGAAACATCCCTTCAGTAACCCAACCAAGACAGCTATTAACCCATTCGCAAAGGTTAGCTATCACTTAGAAATCTATTTTGCATAAGAATTTCCTTTAAAAAACAAAAAAGGCTAAAAGGCTTATCAAAGCCTGTGAACATTTGAAAAGGCCAGTACAGCTGTCACATTTTCAACCAGAAGAATTTCAAATTAGACCTGCACAGTGAATACATTTATTAC
>NC_137625.1:22559493-22724493 GCF_963280865.1 Gymnoscopelus braueri
GAGGGGCTTACGGCGTTCCAACAGCGCCTTTTTCTTCTCCTCGCGGGCCGTTAGCTTCTTGCCCTTCTTGCCCTGCTCCTGCTTTTGCAGGTAACCCCCAAAGGACTTATTGGTGAAGATTTTCTTTTTCTTGGCTTCCTCCTCTGCGCGGATCTTGGCCGCCTCCTCCTCCCGTCTCGATCGCTCCCCTGCCAGGCGCTCTTGGCGCTCCTTGTCTTGCTCTGAGCGGATTCTCTGCTGCTCCGAGCGGTCGGCGCGCCGGCGCTCTATGCGGCTGCGTAGCGTGACCAGCTCTTCCTCCTCCTTCTGACGGTTGGTGAAATGGAGCTCGATGAGGGACTGCAGGTCGGTGAAGTCCTTTTCCAGCCTCTTTTGGTGGAGGCCATCGAAGTCTACCTTCTCACCGTCTGGCAGCTTGGGAGGAGCGATGTTAGGCATAAAGGCTGTCTTCTGCCGCGGCCTGGACTCTTCCTCGCCATGTTCCGTCTCTTCCTGACCCTCGGTGGGCTTCTCTTCTTCAGCTACATCCTCATGTTCTTCCTCCTCCTCCTCCTCCTCCTCCTCCTCCTCCTCATATTCCTCCTCTTCCTCTTCTATCTGCTCCTCCTCGACTGCCTCGTCCTCCTCCTGCTCGCACTCCTCCACGATCTCCTCAGTGTCTGACATGATGTTCACGCTGTCTGAGGCACAGTTCAGAGTAGATAGACTGAGAGAGAGATTACACACAAACCAGCTGGTATCCTGAGCTGCACACAGAGGAGAATGAGGTGTTGGCCGTGTGGCTTGGGGTTTTTGAAGGGTTCGGCCTGACCATGTGACTGGGTGGCGCTGACCAAACTCTGCAGTCTAAGGGTCGGCAGCAGGGGAGATTTTCAGACAGATGGAATGGAGTCTATTTTCACACATTCACCAAGTCTTGACACCCCCTCACCCCCCTAGACCCCTGCTCTCTACCACGACCCCCTGGAGCACACACACACTCCCTCCTCATCATTCCTTTGTAAGGACAAGATGAGCGCCTATTTCAGAAACACAACAGATGCAATCTCACACACACGTCTCACACACGTCTCACACACACACACACACACACACACACACACACACACACACACACACACACACACACACACACACACACACACACACACACACACACACACACACACACACACACACACACACACACACACACACACACACACACACACACACACACGCTCTCCAGGCTTTCAACAAAGCAACAAATGTTCATCATTACATAGTTACATGCAGAGTCAGACTCTTCTACAAAATCATAAGATTTGACACAGAGAAAAGCTCTGGGGAAAGAATCCTTTGGGGAAACTTCTGTCTGGAAGCAATAACAAAAGATTAACAGAAGAATAACAATAATTCTCTATGCAAACTAATTACTTTTTTTAAAAAACTCTAATTAGGAAACATCCCTTCAGTACCCACCAAGACAGCTTAACCCATCGCAAAGGTTAGCTATCACTTAGAAATCTATTTTGCATAAGAATTTCCTTTAAAAACAAAAAAGGCTAAAAGGCTTATCAAAGCCTGTGAACATTTGAAAGGCCAGTACAGCTGTCACATTTTCAACCAGAAGAATTTCAAATTAGACCTGCACAGTGAATACATTTTACTATGCAGCATCAACAAACCAAAATGATTAATGATTTACTTAAGTTTGAGTAAGAAATAGCTATACTGTGTATAATCGCATACAGAAGTTACACACTCCCAAATGCAAAATAGGCAGATATATAATATAGTTGAGTCCTAAAAATCTCACGAATAAGAACAATGATTTACATGATAAGCTTCCCCATACACTGTGTTTGCGTATCCAGTCTGGAATGCCATTAAAACATTTTTGCTATTCGAGAAGGCAGCTCTCAGCACATTGAGTGGATTAAAATGTAATTGCTTCCACGTCATTTACTCCTCAGCTTGACGTTAGAGCACTGAAGTGATGCATGGCTGTACGCAAGTATTGACTTTTAGCAAAAGGACAAATGCAGTTTTAGTGGATGGGATAATTGACAGAAAGGGACAGGTGCTCAGTTGGCGTCTGTGAGCATCCCCCGTGAACACAGAGAATGCCGAAAAAAAGTTCTACTCTGTTAGATACAGTAGTGGGAAAAGTACTCAAATGTTTTACTTAAGTAAAAGTATCAATACTGCAATGTAGAAGTATTCCGTTACAAGTAAAAGTCCGGAATTCAAAATTTACTTGAGTAAAAGTACAAAAGTATTGGTATCAAAATGTACTGAAGTACCAAAAGTAGAAATTACTCATTATGCAGGATGTCCCATTTCACAAGTTTTCAAATGTATAAAATGAATAAAAATCATTAGAAAATAGCAGATCTACAAGCTCACAATGCGTCGCATCGCGACGCATTGTGAGCTTGTAGATCGGCTATTTTCAAATGGCCGAAATGTATATAGGGCTGAAGTGGGTAATAATAATAAAAATCTACAAAGTAACTAGTAACTAAAGTTTTCAAATAATTGTAGTGGAGTATAAGTACAATATTTGCCTCTGAGATGTAATGGAGTAGAAGTAAAAGTATTGGAAATTGGAAATACTCAATTAAAGTACAAATACCTCAAAATTGTACTTAAGTACAGTACTTGAGTACATGTACTTAGTTACTTTACACCACTGATTAGATGTTCCTTCTTATGATAAAGTTATTATATATGGGGCAGATGAGAAGACATATAGCAGATACAGTGTTTCAAATGGACAGAGTTGGACGGTGGCCATAGAACATATGGAAATCATGTCTGAAAGCCCTTGAAAGAAATCCCATCTCTGTCTTATCCCATACTGTAAATACACAGGAGTTCAGCCCTGCCACGCATAGCTTGAGAACAGCAGGTGGTGTGAGTTTAATCAAGCCACTCATTGGTTGCTGGTGGCAAGGGACAACTGTGTCTATCAATAGGAACAAAGAGAGGCAGCAAATGACGGGTTTATTAATAGCAACCCTCTCCTGGTTCTTGGCAATTAGAATTAACATACTTTACAATTTGACTGTACATTAAAATCACACTGAATTGAAGATATACTTCAACCCATGACGATTGGTTTGCCTTCAAAGTTTCAGATTATACTGTATATAATGCAACCAACATCAAACAGTGTTTTGCCAGTGAAAAATATAGAGTATAGTGAAGATAAAGTACTACAAGTTAAGTAAAGCTTCTAACTGAGCATTTTATTTCAGCAAGCTACTAACTGTCAAGAATTCACAGCACCCACAAAATATAGTCGAATACTGCAGTTCATCTCCCAGAATGATTTTGCTACACCCAACTATACGATGTGTCTCAGTTCTTTTCGGCAAGCAACACCATTGTGCAATGGAGTATAAATTAAGCTTAATTTGTAATCTAATCTCTGTTCTGTTCTGGTGAGAGTATATACTGGAAGTTGAGTCATTCTTTCAAAAGTGAATGTGTTTATCTTGCCAGTGGAAACTATGAACTAACAAAGGACTTGCTGCTTGACTTGAATTTAGTGTCGGTACAATTACCTAGACAGCTGAATATACAGCTTGTTCTAAAACGCAGAGGGAGAGAGAGCATTGGTACAGCTTAAACAGTAGTAGTTAATAATAAAGATTCATCGGGCAGCAAGAGGGTAGAAAAGGCAGCAAGAGGGTAGAAAAGGGGGGAGTAATTAAACATTTTACTGACACAAATTGCTGATTGTTTGCAGCACATGGATGCCGTGAATGTCATGCATGCATGTTTATACTATGAGTAAGTCAGTCAGTCAGTTAGTTACCAACATTGACTATTATAAGCTTAAGAGGGAATTCCAGCTATATCCAGGTTCTGGCTAAACTAGGCTTGCCACCTTTTCTTGGTGGGGTGAAAATGAGGTTGAAATAAGATTAGCAAAATTACTACTCTATTTATGTCCACTTTAACTTGATTTGTGCACTTTGGTGTTCTGTCAGGTTTCAAAGTTGAGTTTGTGGTTTTACCTTCTTTTCTAAATCGTCAATGCAAGGGGGGAAATGTAAGACTTTCTGGGGCCTTCACTGAGACAGAACACAAAGGATCAAACAATAAGCCAAAAGAAACAAAACATAATGTAGTAAAGATTTTTGTTCCAAGATACCAGTCATGACAAAATGGCAACAGCAGCCTTTGTAACCAATGCCCTTTCAACAAACATACAGACATCAGACATCAACAAAGACCAAAGCTCTCTGGAATAGGCCAAACGCTTTCAGGATTTCAAATTGTTCAGGAAGCAAAGAGGGTTGACTAATAAGTGGAAATCAATAATTAATTCTTAATCTATTCCTAATAAAGTGTAGAGAAAAAAACGATGACAAAACTACAGTTATTTTCACAACTTGTAGACAGTAGCCAACTGGCCATATGATACAAAGGGGTGTACACCATACACTGCATGAGTCATCTGTCTTTTTCTGTGATGGCAAAGTCTTACCTGTTGAGGGAGGAGGAAAAGCTAGGGGACAATCTGCAAAAAGAGAAGAAAAAAGTATTTTATTTTTTAAAGGACACATTTTATTTGGCTTAATTTTTGCATAAAGTACTGAACCTTTAGACCATATTCTACCCTCCAAATGTGGCACTCAGCTTACACATACTTACACTCAAATGACCACAATGGAAAAACTATTATCATTTTGCAGATTATTGGGATGCTGAGACTTTAGATTTTTCACCGTTATAAATTTAGGGTTAGTATTCTTTTGCCACTTCATAGTGAATTTCTTCCTGCATTGTCATCCGTTTTAATGAACTACAGAGGAACATGTTTAAATGCTTTATTCAAAGAGTGTGAAAGAGACACTCTGACTTGAGAGACTAGGTTCAGACCCTCTCATCTCTGTATTATACAGAGAACTGCATCCTTATGTCCTTTTCCTTCTCTCAATATACTCATTGAAGCCTTGTTTGAACTTTCAAAAATTTGACCACTTAAAATTATGTATTAGTTATTTAACAAGATTTGTCATTAGTATTATGTGAGAGAAGAAAAGGATGTCTGCACACAGTGTAGCAGCTCCCAGGAACAACTTTATTTGAGGACAAAGTTTCGAATGTCTACCGGGTCTTCATCAGGTCTGATGAAGTCCCAGTAGCGGTCGAAACATTGTCGATGTGGCTCTGGACAACCGGATCTTCATATATATGGCTATTTATGGGCATATCGGGTTTGTTTATGGTTATGTCTGAGTCATAGTGAAATGCCTATATATGGGCGTATGGGGTTTGTTTATGGTTATGTCTGAGGCCCCTTTCCCACCGGTTGAACCGGTTCCATTCTTTTTTCCAGACAAATTTTGAACCAGTTCAGAGTGTTTCCTCTGAAAATGAATTGGTTCTGAACCCTAAAAGTTGGTTTGGAACTGGAACCAAAAATACAAAAAAGGAAAAGGGAAACTGTATCTGCCATTGACGATCTAATTTAGAACGGAACCAGTTCTAGAACCGAAGTTCTTTAGGTGGAAAAGGGGCCAGAGTGACGTGGCCGTGGTCCGCCGGCCGGCCGGTCCTCCTAGGCCAATTTCTTATATAGGATAGTTTCTTAAATTGGAGTATTTCTTCTCTGACCCTTGTCCTACAGATAAAGAAATAACAGATGCCAGTGGGATGAGAGACAGCAGGACCTGAGTAAGCCTCATGAGATACTATCTCATGAGGCAGAGGGCTGGGAACCTCATCTAGTGACAAATCATCCAAAGAGGAACAAATTAGGCTTCGGTGACAGAGGAACATCATGCATTGTCCAGAGAAGGACAAATGTATGTTATGGGTAATTTTGGAGTGCTATTTTGTCCTTCAAGGAAGGAAAAGTTCAGAAGGCTGGAAGACAGGGGAGCTTTATTTCTTAGTCACTAAAATGGACTGAAGAACCGTTTGCTTATATTTTCCCCAGAGGCTTTCTGTATCTCAGCAAGCTCATTTAGAGTATACTAAATTTTCCCCAATTAATTAACCTACAATAAGGTAAGTTACCATTGTATTTGTTCAATTTTTCTTTAAATGAATAAAAGATGACAGGCATGTGTGAAAGTCATTGTTAAAAAGCTCTGGCTTTTCATGCTTTGTAAGCACTGCTGGGTAGCTTATTGACTAAGCTGCTAGGCCGCAGTTTGTAAATAAGAATTTGTTCTTCATCTTTCCATGCTTGGTTTAATAAACGTGAAAAAAAAAGACTTTCACATTACAATATCCACAAGCCTATTGTCTTAGCCTTGCGTGGCCAGACAATATCACGCGACACACTAATTAGCCGAGGGCTAAAGTGCAATGCAATTTTGCAAAGGCAGATTCGTCTGGAACCAGGCTACTATTGTCTGAATTGCATTTTATATCAATGACTTTTTAATGTCAATGAAACTGACATTCCTATTCAATTCAAAAGCTATAATTACTTGGTTAGCACAATATGGTTTACATAGTTTCATTTTTAGCTTGGCATACATACGTTTATTAATTTAAACCTGCTTCAGTGGCTCATGCTATATAAAACATACTGCAAGTCTCTTCAGTGAATTCAGTCTCCTTGAAATGCTTGGTTTTGGTTGGTACCGTATTTATCCACTAGGTGGTAGTGTTAGCCTATAGTAGTAGCCTATACCAGTGGTTCTCAGCCTGTGGGGGTCCCCAGATGACAGTGAAGTGACAATTTAAGGACCTTTAGGACATTTTGAATACCGAAAAAGAAGAAGAAAAGAAAAAGACCACTACTGCGTCAAAAGTAATCAACAAACTATACTATATAACTGGTCAAATTGTCAAATAATATAAGAAAGAGGCAAACATTTTGAAAATAGCCTTGCAAGGTGAGCTTGTTATGAGCTGCTTGTTGTGAGCTGCTATTTTGTATCTGTGGAACCAAGTCAACTCCTACATTCCAAGTGCTTGTCAGGATGGGGGGTCCCCAGTTCAAATATGATTATTTTGCCTGAAAAGGTATACCACAGACTGTCACAATACTTTTCTCCCTGCTGCTTTGCATTTTGGACAATATTGTTTTAATGGCCAACATCTACTCATGGATGCCACAAACACGCATGTGGTGCTAAGAATGCTGCTGTGTTTCTGCAGAACTATACGTTTTAAAACATGTGCCTATATAATTCATTTCAAACATCTTGAAAGCAGAGCAACTTCCTTCACCTTATAAACCAATAAACCAGACTTTGATTTGAATAGAATTGCAAATACAATCAGCTCGGTGGTTTTCAACCAGTGGTCCTTGAGGGGGTTCCAGGTGGTCCCCAGCTAAAAGATGGATAGTTAGGGAACCAAATGGACCCTTTCACCCTTATTAGATCTGTAACTGATGAGATTGTAAAATGAAACCAAATGGACCCTTATGGGTCCATTTGGTTTCATTTTACACTCTCAACAGTTAAATTATTGTTAAACATCTTGCATTACTTGATTAAGAAGTGTATAATTACAATTAGAGAATATAGAAGAATCGTAACTTTGATCAACGTTTGCCTGTTATCTCTCTACCACATCAATACAGCATTGATGGAACTGTGGAGATAATCTTATCCAACAATAACAAAATATACTACGTTTTGGGTCTGAGAGGCTATATGTCATCAAATGGTGGTCCGTGGCTCTAATGCCAACTAAATAATGGTCCGATTAGCTGTAGTATACAACTCTCGTAGACGTATTTATGATTCTGACGTCTACAATCTACGAGAGTTGTAGGGTTCACGCCCCATGGAGACAGGGACTTTCTGCACTATGCCCCGTAGACACTCCAAACATGTACAAATTGAAAATAAAGGTGCTTACTCCAACGCTCCAAATGTTAACTGTCGCTACGGGGTAGTAGTTTAACGTAATAACCCATATATTTTAATAAAGAAGTGTTTTAATGCCATCTGTGGCCGATTCTGTCAGAAGTTCCCAATGGGCGGTAGTGACGGTGACGCGCCCATCTGGTGAAACCCGGAATAATACTCAATGTAAACAGGAAGTAAACGAGGGTGAAAAAATGGCGTTCGGCCACAGACGGCATTAAAACACTTCTTTATTGAAAGATATGGATTATTACATTAAACTACTACCCCGTAGCGACAGTTAACATTTGGGGCGTGGGGGTAAGCACCTTTATTTTCAATTTGTACATGTTTGGAGTGTCTACGGGGCATAGTGCAGAAAGTCCCTGTCTCCATGGGGCGTGAACTCTCGTAGATTGAAGACGTCAGAATCAACTCAAAATACCATCAACGGCTCCACTGTCACCTGTCTGCGGGCAACAGGGGGTCCACCACCTTGTTAGAAAACAGTCAGCTACATCTTACTCAGGCTACTGGGTCAGGGTAAGTAGGCTACTAAAGTGTGATTCGTTTGCTGCATGACGCACGGGTTTCTCGTATTTTGCAGCTGTGTGCGTCACGCTGGAGACGAATTATTACTTTAGTACGCTGACCTTACTGACCTCACTTTGTGACAAGACCAAAATATTGTCTACTTTTGACTCCACTCCATTTCTATTAGATTTAATATCGACAGATTTAACAAGCACCTGTTTGGTGCGGTGTGCAACGTGCATCGATACACCTGTTCTGCTGCTGCTGATAACTCCAAAAAGGCTGTATGTATGTTTGAACACTGTCGCCTCACCTATTTGTTTGGTACCTCTCCTCTGGTACAGGTATAAGCCACGCCCCCCCGAGCCATGAATTTCAGAATAAAAGCTCACAAAATTATTATTTTAAGTTACATAAAGAAAATAGGTTTACGTTAAAAATGGCTAATATCAATCACACTGATTAAAATACTTAGCAATATGTATATTTATAAGTTAAATACAGAAATTAAACTAAAATCCATTCTGTATGAATTAGTAATAATTATGTAGCCTATAATCCATTATGCATGAATGATGTTGTATTTTAGAAATCCTGGTTTAGTACAATTGAATCCACTTGTACTGTTGCTTTTAAATGTCCTTTCTTGAAATATTTTCTTTTTTCTTTTTTTTTTTGTAGGCACTTTGATTTGAATTTTGTCTGAAATGTGCTATCCTTTATTAAAATTGCCTAGAAGGTGGGTGGACGGCGTCGGTGGGTCGACGATGGACGTCATAAACGTAACTTGCAAGGCACACAGCACAAACGCTGTTCAGGGGTCTGCCATCACAATAGCCACACCAGAGGCCATGTGTGGCCCCCAGGGACTGGGTGCGACAGGCAAACTTGGCACAAACATTGTTTAGGGGTCTGGCATGACCCCTAAACAATGTTCACAATGTTCACAAATAGTCACACCAGGGGCCATGTGTGGCCCCAAGGAGCCACAGGTGTACCGTTGCTCCGATCTGCACCAAACTTGCCTCAAACACTGTTCAGGGCTCTGCCATGATAAGTCACACCAGGGGCCATGTTTGGCCCCCAGAGGCCACGTTAGGGTCCACGTGAGGACCACGTGGGGCCCCTGGGTGCCACAGGTGCACCGTTGCTCCAATCTGCACCAAACCTGGCCCAACACTGTTCATGGGTCTGCCATCAGAATAGCGACATCAGAGTCCACATGTGGGGGCCACCATAGACCGTAAAAAAGAATGGACAAAGTGACGCCATTGGTTTCTACAGACCTGTTTTGAAGCCTGTTTTTCAGCGATTTCAAATCTTGGCTGCAACCACAGCGAGGGCGGGTCTTCACTCCGTAGAACCAGTAGAAACCCTAGAAACATACCCTACTTTGTCATTAATTTTAAAATTAATGGGACCATAATTTACTAAACGCATATCATGATGATTCAAAAAAAGACTTTAAACTTGCAATTAAAAACATAAAGTGTTTATGAAAAGTTTTACTAAGGTAATAAAATCAAGTATAAAGTCCACCCAAAACCTCATTCAGTTGTATTGAGATTATAGTGTATTGTGACCGGTAGAAGGTGAAATAGCCACATCTGCTGGGCTATTAATAGGAACAGCACCCTGAAAGAGGGCTTGGGGGCCACAGGTGCACCCACTGCACCGTCGCTCCAATCTATACCCAACTTAGCAAAAACACTGTGTAGGGGTCTAGCATGACATTAGTCCCACCAGGGGCCACATTTAGGTCAGGGACCCCCGGGGGCCACAGGCACACTGTTGCTCCAATTTGCACTAAACTTGGCACAAACATTGTTCAGGGGCCTGACATGACAGGCCCGAAAATTGCACACATATGGGGCACTACAGCAGTGTTTAACAATTCAAATGGACATAACTCGGTGACCATTGCTCTGATCAGCGCAACATGGGGCTGGATATGTGGATATCTGCCTGGCATTATGCTTGTAAACACACACACACACGCACGCGCACACGCACACGCACACGCACACACACACACACAGAAGACAGCTAGTTCAAGCATTCACCGTATTCATATTATATTCAATAGCCACACAACAGGGATCAGCTTAAGTAGATCATCTCAGATGTTTCCGTAAAGTGAACAAAGATTTCTGTGTCGTTTCATTCATGAGGGGTCATGTAGTGTCTGTCTGTCTGTCTGTCTGTCTGTCTGTCTGTCTGTCTGTCTGTCTGTCTGTCTGTCTGTCTGTCTGTCTGTCTGTCTGTCTGTCTGTCTGTCTGTCTGTCTGTCTGTCTGTGTGTGTGTGTGTGTGTGTGTGTGTGTGTGTGTGTGTGTGTGTCCAAAACTATTACTTTTCAGGATTCAAATTGAAAAGTATCAAATGTAGCAGATCTGCAAGCTCAAAATGCGTTGCTTCGCACCACGTTTCGAGCTTGTGGATCTGCTACATTTGATACTTTTGTGTGAAGCTGTAGTTTGATAACGATATCATTATTATCACTTTTTCAGCAATCGTGTCAAGATGTGTCGGCTGTTCCAGTAACAGTGAACAAAGCTTTCTGTGTGGTTTCATTCAGAAGTGAGCTGGGAATCAGGTCCATCCTTATTCGTCCACAGACAACAGGCTGATGCTTGGAGCCCAATGCTGTTCTTCACACTCTGAAGAACAGAATAGGCACAGCCATAGATATATATATAAAGGCTAGATGGCTCAAGGGGGCGTCGCAAGCGTAGCTCAACCGCGGCCATCTTGCGACAGTCATTCATAACATTATGTCTATGGTGCATGTACTATTGAATTAACCATAGCGTGCTCAATTTTCATCCAATTTTCAAACGGTTTGGTGTGTTGTAAACACCAAAGATGTAGTTATGATACTGCATACTTATAATGCAGTAAAAAAAATAAAAAATAACATTAAGTATGCATTATCATAACTACATCTTTGGTGTTTACAACACACCAAACCGTTTGAAAATCGGATGAAAATTGAGCACGCTATGGTTAATTCAATAGTACATGCCCCATAGACATAATGTTATGAATGACTGTCGCAAGATGGCCGCCATGTGGCCAAGGGCGTATCGTCATTGGGGCCACCGAGGCCATGGCCCGGTCTGTAAAACCCTGCTTCCCCAGGGGAAAAAAACAAAAAATCAACATAACAACATTAGCATCCCCTCACCCTATTCTGTTGTAGCCAACCACAGAAATTCGCCTTTGTTTCCAAATCGGGCTTATTTGCATTCGGCCGAATTGTTAATTGTTAATGGCCATTAAAAACCAGTTTCCCCGTCAAACCGGTTCTCTTGCCAGGTAAACAGTATAAAGAGGGGCCAGAAATAGCTCCACATTTCATTTTTGTCGTGACTTGTGACTAGTCTACTACTCTACAACATGAAGAAGCCACCAACCAAAAAACGATTCGTCCAGAGCAGCATGCTACTACACTTCGCCGCCAGCTCCAGCAAGACGCCAGCAAAGGAGGACAGCAGCAGACAGTGCCAGGACACCAGCGCTCATCACCGTGCCAGCGACGACTGCCCCACCAGCGGCTGCTGGTGAGGGGCCAGTGGGGCCACAACCAGCAGCCACCACAACGCCAGACCCGCCACCACCAGCAACCATCGCCGCGGCCAGCAGCACCATACCAGTGCGCCCCTGCTCCCCGGATTCCAGCGGCGCAGTTGCGCCTACAGACCTCTCTGCTATCGACGAGCCCGCAACTCAACCCAAACTAAGCCCCGTCGTATTAAGCTGTAACAGACAAGGCTGCTATATGTTTGCACTGCAGTGCACTGTATTTGATTTGTTAACTTTGCTGTTGTAAATACACTTTTGAGAATAAAAAAACATACATTGATTATACTTGCATATTGTGTTTTATTCACGTTTCTCTCTCTTGCATTAACGCTGATGGTAATTCTCAATAGACTGTCACTTATCAGCCATCGTTGGGGGAGGGGGGGCGAGGGGGGGGGGGGTTAAGAATCTGGCCCGGTCCACGTTAGAACCCACCATACGCTACTGCATGTGGCAACGTCGTACTCCATTGGCCAGCAGCGCGGGTGAGTCATCTAGCCTTTATATATATCTATGGGCGCAGCCACATTGGAAAGAAATTGGGCCTCTTCCTTACTTCCTACATGGAAGGTTGTGCACTTGGTGACAAGTTTTTGATTTTTGGCATGGTGTTAGGTATGGGCATAAGGTTTTCAAAACCTATCGCAAACAAGTTGGACTCGCCCCCCTAGTGGTCGGTATGCAATGAATCCAATATTTGAAGGGCCAGTATATGGTTGAATCCCCAAATAATTGATAGAAAATATTTTTCAATGGATTCTGTTCAGCAGGGGCGCGGCCACTGCGTTCTGATTCAAATCAACAGCCAATGAAGAAAGGGGGGCGGGATCCACATGCAGTGGGTGTTGCATGTAAATAGGAGCGACGGGAAGCAGCGCCATTGTTGTGTACTGTTTGCCTCTCGTCGGACTGTTTAGACGAGTTGCACAGCTCTCAGACCGGTAAGAGGCATGTCCACTCAGATTCTGAGCGTAAGTTACATCCCGCCCACAAATACTAGGGCTCTGGCCCAGAAGTTTCCTCGCCCCTCCCGTTTGTATGCGAGAGCTGGCGGAAACTTCGGGGAACTCAGATTACATGCACACCGGCTCCGAATTTACTGTGCGGCGATGCGATGCGTTTTTTTCCAATCGAACCCAGTTCGATTCGTGCGTCTTTTCGCATGCGGTAAACCTGATTGTCTAATAGCACCCTGTCTGCAAAGGCCTTTAGGTTAGGAATAAGGTTAGGGTTAGGCATAGTTTTACTGAGGTTACGTTTAGGAATAAGGTTAGGTTTAGGCATAGTTTTACTGAGGTTACATTTAGGAATACCCGGTGGCAACCGTTCCGAGGTCGCCGGATTAAACCCAGGGCGAGCGGGTTTTGGGGGGAGGGTTCTTCAGAGCTTAAAATGGCTATAAACTGGGAGGGAATATGTCAAAAATCATAAAAACTTTGCATTTGGTAACTAGTTTTAGATTTTTGGCATGATGTTAGGTAGGCTATAAGTTTTTCAAAAGAATACCAAAATGCTCGCCCCAAAACACAGTTGCCCTGGTGCAAATTCGGCGACCTCGGAACGGTCGCCACCTGGTATTCCTAGTGCCCACATGTGCCTAATGCCCACATGTCCCTAGTGCCCACCTCTCCAAGTGCCCACCTCTCCAGGTGCCCACATGTCCCTAGTGCCCAGATGTCTCCACCCTTAAGCGCCCACTCATCCAGGTGCCCACATGTCCCTAGTGTCCAGATGGTTTTGGTGCCCAGTTGTCCCTAGTGCCCAGGTGCCCACATGTCCCTAGTGCCCAGGTGGTTTTGGTGCCCAGTTATCAATAGTGCCCAGATGGTTTTGGTGCGGTGCCCACCTGACCGGTTACACTTTTTTTTTTTTTTTTTACACTGTTTTATTGACTGAACAAGCTTCACACAAATCGATCTCTTTTGTTTTGACCTCGGCTCCATTTGTTTGTATTGAATATGCATCCACGCCGGCTGCGTACCCGATACGACCCCGCCCCCTCGAGGTGCGCGCGGCGTGAGAACCAACGTGAACAGCAGTTCCATTCAATGGTGTTATGAAAGCTGAGGAGTGACTGACTGACTGCTGGCCATAATAACATAACAACGACACGTCTCGAAGTCCAGCGGATTGGAAAACTGGTAAAGCATTTACATTATGAAGATGTGATCCTTGTTTTGGAATGACTCTTTAATGCAGAATGATCATGTTGTTTACATCGCTTTCTCTGATCCTCGATAAGGCGTCCCTTTGGCTGTGCTGTCACTGTGTCCATGCATTCAGTAGTACACCGTGTTCTTAATATGTTCCAGGCGTGCATCACGGGTACATCATATATGGTCAGTGGTGGAAAAAGTACTCAATTATTTTTTTACCTAAGTAAAGGTATCAATACTGCAATGTAGAAATACTCTGTTACAAGTAAATACAAAATTTACTTGAGTAAAAGCACAAAAGTATTGGTATGAAAATGTACTTAAAGTACCAAAAGTAGAAAATACTCATTATGCAGAATGTCCCGTTTCACAAGTTTTCAAATCTATAAAATGTACAAAATTATTTTGAAAATAGCAGATCTACAACGACCTTATAGATCTGCTATTTTCAAATGGCCGAAATGTAGGCTACACTGTATATATAGGGCTGAAGGGGTTAATGTATGTTCTGTAAATCTACAAAGTAACTAGTATAAACCTATCAAATAATTATAGTGGAGTAAAAGCAGAATATTTGCCTCTGAGATGTAGTGGAGTACAGTATCTCTCGTAGATGTATTTGATCGATTTTGACCTGTTTTATCTCTACGAGAGTCTTAGCTACCACCCCCTAGAATGCCCTGGAATGTCAGCTTCAAGCCCGTACTTCTCCAAACCTTTACAAATGCAAAATATAAGGTGCTTTCCCGCGTGCCCCACATTTTAACTCAGTGTCTGGCGTGTTTGTGCAATGTATTAGTCCATATTTTTCAATAAATAAGTGTTATAAACCCGTTTGTGGCCGATTCTGTCGGAAGTTCCTAATGGGTGGTAGTGACGGGGCGCATCCGGTGAAAGCCGGAATTACACTCAACGTAAACAGGAAGTAAACGAGGGGGGGGATGGCGTTCGGCCACAGACGGGATTAAAACACTGCTTTATTGAAAACTATGGACTATTACATTGCACAAACACGCCGGACAACGAGTAAACATTTGGGGCACGCGGGTAAGCATCATGTTTGGAGAAGTACGGGCTTTGGAGCTGACATTCCAGGGCAATAATAATATATTATATAACCTATTGCTTCTAGTTGCCCGCAGACGCGTACCCGCTTTTGCCACTGTGTTGTTGAAGGACAACGGACACGCGCTAATGAGAAATAAAAATAAAGCCTGTCAAACAGCTGCGTGCATTAGCGCTACTTAGTTACTTTCCACCACTGATTGGAACACATTGTATGTTGTAGTCTTGCAGGCTTGAGACTGCAAATTAACATTATTGTTACATTTCTGTTGGTAGTTAAAGCTGCACTAGTATATGTAACTTTCCTCTTACCCCGGATTTGAACCTGGTTTCCTACACAAGTGCTGACATTTACCATTGAGCTAACAGAGCCTGCTGGCTTGCTCAGGGGATACATTTAATCCTGACCATCAGGTCAAAATTCATGTCAGATCCTGTGTCTAGGTGAGACATGACATTTGACTCGATCTAAATGTCTCAATAAAAGAGCAGGTAGACAAAATACAACCACCCCAATTGTATACGTTATATTGTATTAACATACTCTACCATACAGATTGGACAAAATTACATTTTATTATTTTAAAAAAAGTTACATAGTGCGGCTTTAAATATTATGCAGCCTTGACACAATAGCAGAGACATTCAGCACAAGAGATAACAGAAACAAACAAGTAATTATTTTTTTTGTACCACAGATCATCTGCACTTTGGTAAATTTCTACTGGCAACCATGCTCCGTGCCACCACCGCGTCCCTGTGCACCTACTGCCAAAGAATGAGGGTCTTCATTCCTCCCTCCGCTGCCTCCACCTCTACCGTGACTGCTCCTAATAACAAGCGAGTGGAGAACCAGCACACAGTGGATGCACTCTATGAACTGTCAGTAGACATCCGTAAGGTGCGCAAGTTCAAAGGCTGGGTGCTGGCTGAGAACACGTCATACGTGTCCGAAATGGCTGACTTGTTGAGGGACATGGGCGCAGACACTGCATCCATTGCCCAGGTCTTGGAGGCGCATCCCGAAGCTGTCCTGTGTCGGCCAGAGGACGTGGCGGCCCAGCGGGACCTGTGGATGTCCGTGTGCCCCAACAGGCGTGAGCTGATAGGCATCATCGAGAAATTCCCCGCCTCATTCTTCACGATCACCCACCATGCCAACCAACAGGCCAACATCCAGTATCTCAAGAGCCTGTGCCTCAGCAAACGAATCATAGGCAAACTGATGGCCAGTGCCCCTCAGAGCTTCAGCCAGCCCGTGGAGATGAACAAGGAAGTTATCCACACGCTGCGAGAGACCTACCTGGACCTGGGCGGAGATGAGGCCAATGTGCGCGTCTGGCTCCAAAAGCTCCTCAGCCAGAACCCATACATCCTGATGCGGCCTGTCGAGGCCTGGAGGGACAGCCTGGGTTTCCTACGGGATCAGGGCTTCACTACAGAGGAGCTCCTAAAACTGGTCTCAAGCCTTAGGGCCTCGATGGCGGAGCTGCAGCCAGAGGCCATGGGTCATGCCCTGGGCTACATTGAGGGAGCTCTCCTTTGCACTAAGGAAGAACTCAAGGACATAGTAATGCGCTGTCCCACCATATTGTATTATTCCGTGCCTACCCTGATTGCACGGTTCCAGGGACTGATGGACGTGGGAGTGAGCATGGAACAGATAAAAGAGTCTCCCAATGTGCTGGAGCTCACCACACAGATTGTGCTCTATCGCATCCAGAAACTGGCATCTTATGGGTACGACGTGCGATGGGGTAGCTTGGATGTTATCGTAGGAAACAAGAAGGACTTTGAAATGAGCTACGACAAATTGCATCTTAGGCGACAGCGACCCATGTTCAATCCTGTGGCTCCTCTCAGGTCTGCAGAAAAAGCCGGAATTACACTCAACATGCAAGAGGAGTGAATTTTGAGGCAATATTTTGTTTATACCGTATGTGGGTAAAGGGCTTTATGAAAAATAAACTTTGGGAGAAGTAACAATATATGGAGCCTGGTTAATCTTATAGTGACCCACAACTCTTGTAAAGATTGGAAGGTGGTGACCATTTGAAATGGTCACCCTCTCAGATAGTGTGTACACATAAGGTAACGTTTAATAGTGTGTACACATAAGGTTTAAATGTGTGTTAAATGACAGTTGCTCATTGCAAATCAACGACATCATGTGCATTGTAATCTAGGCAGTATCAGTAAGGGAATTGA
This sequence comes from Gymnoscopelus braueri, assembly GCF_963280865.1. Classification (NCBI taxonomy): domain Eukaryota; kingdom Metazoa; phylum Chordata; class Actinopteri; order Myctophiformes; family Myctophidae; genus Gymnoscopelus; species Gymnoscopelus braueri. The sequence goes on from NC_137625.1 coordinate 22,576,852, forward strand.
TAAAGAATTAGACCAATAAGCAGAATCGCTAAAGTCATCGTTATCAATAAAGAGAATCAATTCCCATCCCTATTCCCTAGCAGAAATTTTACTGATTGTGTTTTCTTAAACTGTATGCAAAATGTGTAATGGGGTGGAATATGTGTCAAAACAAAGGAATGTTAAAGTTTTAATAACTGGCAGCCATCCATCATTTCCGTAGCCTATGGGTACCGTACATAAGATGGAATAGAAGATAAGTTGTGTGGAAAAAATAAAATGCGATTCCAAATTATATCTGTATTTGTTCATTTCAATGGGCAGTGCCACACAAATATGCTTTGACCTCTGACGGATTCCACATAACAGTCAATAAGTCGACCATATACAAAAAGAAGTTGAGTGAAAATACACAAAGTAAAATATTCATTTCATTGGGCTTTGCCTTTCAATGTAAAAGTCAACACTTGCTTTAACAACCCGTATGGGTACATTTTTTTAATTTCAGTTGAATTAACAGTTTTTCACCTGTGTACCTATTTTGCAGGTTATTTCATGGGACAGACATCCAGGGCAGTTAGCTGATAATCAGTGCCTTCTACTGTATATACATAAAGCATGGTGTGTCTGTTGTTTTTAATGATACGCAGGCTTGACATTGAGTTACAAATAACAAGAGACAGTTTGAATATTAACCCAGGTTTAATTAAACAAGCACAAGGAGCTTGGAAGCACTACATTTATTGATTATTACACAGAGGGGACTCAATGGAATGTCCCTCGTCCTGTCACCGTTTTCTCAATAACCATTGACGAGGTCAATGATACTAACACGAAATTGATATCGCCTCTATAATAGCTTTGATCAGTGTTTAACCCATTAAGACCTGGAACGCATCTGGGTCATTTTTAGATTTGAGCTAAAAAGCATTATTTTACACGTTGGCTATTCAAAAATAACAGATATACAAGCTCATAGTGCGGCACCGAGTGCCGCGCTATGAGCTTGTAGATCTGCAAAAAAAAAAATATCGTGAAAATGTGTGCAAATCTTTGAATATATTATTTTAAAGCGAACATTTTTAACTGAAATCTTTGCTTTTTGGGGGTCCGTGGCCAAATACATATAATTTTGGGGGTCCTTGACATGAAAAAGTTTGAGCACCACTGATATAGAAACTTTTCAGAATACTGTTGGGATTTAGAAGACATTAGTAGAATCGGCTTCAGGTTTTAAATGGGTTAAGAATTAAATGCGCAAAAGTCAACGATGCAGCATTGCGAGGAAATGATCAAAACACCTGTCGATGTATAAACTGTTTTCAGAGAGAGGGAAAGCGAAAATACGATGGAGTAAGAGACAGGAGAGGCAGGTAAATAAGTACAGATGTGATAATGAGGACGTTTCTCACCATTTAGGATTTATAAATGCTTCCACTTTTATTGAAAATGTTCAAAAAAGAACAAGGATCCATCCACAATGATTCTTTATATAAAAAAATATATCAATGGGTATATGGCGACACAAAGAGAGAGAAACACATACAACATCAAATATGTACAAGTTGTATGTGAGCAGAAATAAGCAAATCCATTTTATACACAAAGATTTTCATCCCAGCCATGTTGACCTCCCGAGCACCGTTGTGTTCTGTGATGACATGATGATCCCAGTGCCACTATATTGCATGGATGTCAGCATTGGCTGGGGTTGTTGAGTCCATGTTTTCTTATGCAGTCCCAAACATGACAAACCGGTGAATGTGCTCAAAGACAGAGGATCATGCATCCTTCAGGCTTCATAATTCACCCACATAACAAGTTGACAGCGCTGTTGTTGTGTAACAGAGCTTTAGAGTCTTAGCATCCATGAAGTCTGTATACACAGTATGGCAGACCCCTGAGGCTTATGTCACACCTGCATGGGAGACAACATGAAGAAAATGTGTTATTGATATTTAACCTGAGATATGGGACTTCAACTATTATCCCTTTGGCTTTTATGTCATACTCGGTGTGTGTGTGTGTGCGGGCGCGTGGGGGTGGGGGTGCCGTTACTTTATGCCTCTCCTCTCGCTTTTATTATATGACTATCTTTTATTGCAATGATGAGCCTGCATAACTAAGAATTTCACCTACCTTACTTGTAATGTGATGTGACAATAAAGATTGATTCTGAGTGAATGTGGTAAATTGTATACAGTTAAAATAAGTACAAATCACAGGAAAGGTTTACCCCGCAACATTCTAAAAAACGTTATGTTCTACCATTATCCTTCCAAGGACCACTACACCCACTTTCAACCCTATCTTGGTTCCATTTCTGTCTACTCGATCTGCGTCAGGGCCTCAGGTGGGCTGTGGACAGTTCAGAAACCTGCCTACCAATCATTGGTGGGGATTCCAAGGTAATGGAAATTATAGCCTTTCTCTTCCTGGAAAGTTAGCGCTGCTGATGTAGAATCCATCAATAACAACAAAAAGGGTTTCTGAACTGTGAGCGAGTAGACGGGAATGGTGCCATCTTAAAATGATCAGGACCAATTATATGGAGATAGGGTTGAAAATGTGAGAAATGGTTCTTTAATATAAAATGCAAATACAATTAGTTACAGTGCTGTGTGAGTAATGCAGGGATGTCTTAAGTTTCCATCTGACCTGTTTAATGACTGCTCTGTCTCTGGAGTTTGGTACCAATACCATTCCCGGTGTCCTCGCAGTGGCGTTTGCCACTGGTCAGAGTGTTGGAGTGGTGTCTAAGCCCTGAAGAAGAGAGGAAGAAATGTTTTTAATGCAACGTGCAATAATAATTTCCATTTCCTGAAAAGTAACATTTTGGACATACACAGTTCGCACCTGAGAGCGATAATATTAAATACTGATATTTTCCAGGCAATGTAGTTGTGGTTCAATACACACCTTGTTGCATAGAAGGGCCAGGAATCTGTTTCGTGCCTTGTGTGTAGCACACCACCATATTGTTGCTGGTGCCCGCATAGCCAGGAACTGAAAATGAATTAAATATCTTTCAGAGGTACTCTAGTAACTAGCATGGATAAAGTAACTGAAATTGAAGGGAAAAGAAAGTTTGTGCTGTATGAAAATAAAAGATGGATGGAATAGATGGCGAGTGTACAGTTGAGGGGTACCCACCCTGCTGATGAGTGCTGATGCTGGTTTGACTTTGCGGGTTCCCCTGGGAGTAGACCATAACCCCGCTCTGCCAGTCATTCTGGGTATGGACTGGCATCTGGTAACCTGGAGAAATAAAAACATCCCATGTCTAGTAATCCATATACGCAAGAATTAATTGCCATCAACTAATGATATGCTACAAAGGTTAGAAAAAGCCCAGAAGTATGGACTCAGAGAGTGATGCGTTGCCTGCTACCCACCAGACTGAGCAGCTCCATCTTGTGTTGCCACCATGGATGCAAATCCCATCATGGCTGAGGATCCATCACCACAACCGTTGCCATTGGATGGAACTGTAGCTAAAAGCCCTATGGACACAGTAACAATAAATAACATTAATACGATCAATGCAGGAAGCAAGTCAATTTGTGGTAATTCTACCATCCTCCTACAATTTCAAAGAGATGCTATCATATCATATGATCCTGGTGTAATTATCCTGTGTTATATATATAACACTAACTGAGTTAAATTAAAGCATGATCTTGAAATTCATCCATGATTGTCTTGCTTACCAAGGCCTCTGTAGCAGGACAGCTGCTGGTAGATCTGTTTCATACGCTCAATGTTGATGCGGCTGGACTCTGCGTGGTTCACTATAGGCTTGGGGTAGTGCATGCCGATGATGCACTTTGCCGCTTTCTGCACACTCTCCGGCGCGTTCCACGGATCGTAAATGTACTTGGCCGGAAATCCTCTCAGAATGGGCAGGTAGCGCCTGTTGGAAGATAAAATAGCAACTAAGTGGTTTGGCAAAAATCACAGCATATTGAATAGCTAAGATTCCTCCCAGGCAGTGGAATGGGGGAAAATCTAAGTTCTTACTTACCGTATGTAGTCCCCATTGGGGTCTGTGCGTCGGCCAAATCCCACGGGGCAATAGCAGTGGAAGAACTGCTGAAAGAAGGAACTGCAGGACAGCCACATCCAACTTCCCGCATTCACACTCCAGTCTGCGTCTAGCAGCAGCTCCTCAAATACCTACACACACACACAGTCACACACACACACACACACAGGTTTCAGAACTTTTGTAATAGGAGGTGTTCAAATAATTTAACCCATTGAGACCTGGAACGCATCTGTGTCATTTTTTGATTTGAGCTAAAAAAAGCATTATTTTACACTTTGGCGATTCAAAAATAGCAGATATACAAGCTCGTAGCGCGGGCACTCTGCTATTTTTGCAAAATCTTGAAAATGTGTGCAAATCTTTGAATATATACATTTTTTAAAGGGAAAATTATTTACTCAGATCTTTGCTTCTGGGGGGTCCTTGGAACAAAACATTTTGAGATGGGGGTCGGCGGCCAAATACATATCATTTTGGGGGTCCTTGACATGAAAAAGAACCACTGACACAGTAACATACGTTTTTCAGAAAACTGTTGGGATTTAGAAGACATTTGTAGAATCGGCTTCAGGTCTTAATGGGTTAATAGTCAATCGCTGTATATCTGTAACTTCCCAAGGGGCTGGTTGGCTGTATGCCAATGAGCCAACCAATCCCTTCCTTTAACCCCCACTGTCTCTCTCTCTCACACACACACACACACTTTACCTTCATGCCCTCCTCCCAGCTGATCCAGAGGTCCCCCCTCGTCAGGAAGCAGGCCACGGCGTGTCTGGCCAAGTGGTGGATCCAGCCCTCCTGCCGAAGCTGGGTCATGATGGCGTCGATCCAGGGAAAGCCGGTCCGGCCCTCCGTCCACTTGGCCAGAGCCTCTGCGTTGCGGTCCCAGGGGATCTGAACGCAGATGGGGTTGTTCTCCATCTTGTCAAAGCGCGGGTTGTTGGTGGCCGCCGTGTAGAAGAACTCACGCCACAGCAGCTGACCGTACAGGGAGAGCGGAGGAGAGCTGTTCTTTTTGACCTGGGATGGGATTAGAGTACGTTATTTAAGATTATTAGCACTCATATACGTTTATAAGTGTACATTTACTTACACCTACAGTATATAATGTCTTACCTTTCTGTAGAGGTCGGTAAGTTTGAAGTAGAAGAGGCGACAGGAGAGGCAGCCAAACCGTAGGTAGGGGCTGAGGCCCGTGGGACTGGCCAATAGGGAATTGGCGTTCATCCTGGGACGCTCAAAGTTAGCTACCCATGCCTGACAGAGATAGAACCAAATGATCAGAAATGGCAAAATAAAAACTGGAATAAACAAAATCACGTATTTCTTCTTAAAGCTGCACTATGTAACTTTCCTCTTCTACCCCGCATTTTAAGTCACGTTGATATTTCATAAAAATATATTAAATTGTAACGTTGGTTTTAGTATATTTTCCTGAAATTTACAAGCGTCATCTGTCTCCCATTTACAGTATTAGGATTTCAAAGAAAAACTACCCAAGTCCAGCGCCCCTCAATTCAGAGAGTGCTACATGGAGACCTCAGAGAGCACACTTCTTACACCTTACGCCTAATTCATGCTCCATCAACGGTGTCGAAAACAGCCGATCCACAGGTTCACAACGCATACGATCTGTGATGCATTGTGAGCTTGTGGATTGGCTATTTTCGGCTCACATCACAGTATAAATTGGGCGTTGCTGTACGCCGACACAAATTCCACCACTTCACACAGACCCAGGTGACTCTGGTTGAAATGTACTCTACAGCGTACGTCCATAATACACTCAGCGTGTTTGAAAATAAAGTCAATTAGATATATTGATTCACCTTTCTCTCCAAATGCCTCTCCAGTCTTGTGAGGGCTTCAGTCTCTCCCCCGGGCCACACCGCAGATGGAAGACCTTCAGTGTCAAAACCTACAGGAAATCATATTAAAGTTATTGAGTTGATTGAAGAGCACAATCTGTATTGTATGAGTGTAATGAGTATGTATTGTGTATGAATCTTAAAACACACACAAAACAAATACCATTGAAATTAAATTGCTGCATAGTTGATGTAAGGATGAAAAAGAAAAGCAAGTTCCTCCTTTTCCTTCTCTCTGACACTCACCCAGCTCTTCCAGGGAGGGGACGCCAAATTTTTCATCATGGTCGTCCGACAGGGGCGTGGTGCATTTCCCCATGACCTCCGCTGTGATGGATTCTGTGGGCACTCCCACCGCATCCATACGACTGATTAAGGTCTGGAAACGCTTGTACGTGAGGGGAGACTGGCCCCCATTTAACTCTATGATCCTGCGGGGAGACAATGGGGGAGCATGTTGTGTAAGTGAACGGAATATTGAAACAACTAACTGACAGCATTCTGGCAGCTTAGAGGTCAAAGGCTGGAAACAGGAAGAAGCATATACACAGTTAATTCCTCAGTTAATGTTATTCTGAGAGTGCACAAATGGAAACAAATGGCCCTGTACGGGTCCATTTGTTTCCATTCGTACACTCTCAATAGTTAAGTTAACACCAGGGGTATGTATGAGGGATAATAACTTACTTGTCGAGGTCATAGAGCGTGTGGGAGATGCGAACCGTCACCTCCACGTTGGCCTCGCAGGCCAGCTTCTTGATCGCCGCATCTCGCTCTTTCCCGAAGGGCTCGGAGTCGTACTCATAAGACAGACGATTGATCTTCCACTCCTGGAAAACAGTGAACCAAAAAGCAACCAATCACACAATGGAATATGGAATGGAAGTCTGGGCTGGGGTTTACAGAGTAAAATCCTCAGTGCACAAATGTCTTCAGTGTACAAATGTACCCGAATGGGTCATACCTACAGACCAGTACATATCTCGATGCTCTCTTGTGTAAACATTTATGTATTACCTTGATAGGGAAATTTGCCAAATATCAGTCCAGAACACAAGGCTTGCTCAACTCATTAATATATGTCATTTTCTTTAGCATATGGGTGCTGTAGCCCTTTATGCCAACAACCACCATAATAAATGTAATGCAGCAGTCCCGACTGCTGCATTAAATGTGATTAAGGTCGTTGTGTGTGTTGGCTGTTGCTCTTTTGGGAGACTGGCCAAAATATCCCACCTTGAAAAGTCGAGGAAAGACATCCGTGGGCTGGCCCCGTATCACAAAAAGACGAGAGTTGAGCTTTCGGAGGTTGGCGTCCAAATCCTCAAGACTCTGCAGTAGGAACCTGGTAGAGAGGAGAGATGAGAGGGAGCAACGCAGGTTAGTACATGGAGTATTTAAATATAGGTTAAACGCATGGTGTAAGTACAGAATTATCCCTACCATGTGGTGAAAAGGTCACCATAATCAAACATGATAAAACACTGCTTTGCAACTGAACCCTGTTGACCTATCATCCATGTATGAGTGCAAGTCACCCAAACAGAAAAACATACATTATTCAAGACCACAAGGCAAACCATATGGGATCAAAATGCATGTTCTGTCTAGATAAAGAGAAATGCCATGCATAATCAATGGTATGGGCTTCCACAACTAATTTTGAAGGGACATTACGTTACTAACTATAACACTTCAAGGATTAGTCTAGTCTAATCTAGTAGTCAGTGGTAAATGGTGGATTTATATATGATATATTATTGCACCATATATATATTATATATTATATATTATATATATATATATATATATATATATTTATATATTATCCAAAGCGCTTTACATAGATTGTGCATTACATTCACACATTCACACACACATTCATACACCGATGGCAGAGGAAACCATGCAAGGCACCAACCTGCTCATCAGGAGCAATTAGGGGTTCAGCATCTTGCTCAAGGACACTTTGACACTAACTCTGGGGGAGCCCCCCAGCCCGGGATCGAACTGGGAACCTTGCGGTTTCCAGTTCACTCTACCCGGCCACTCTACCCCTGAGCCACTGCCGCCCCAGTGGCTGTGTCTCAGGTCCTAATTCTGCTCTGTCCTACTGTAGCTCCTCTATCCTCACCCCTACAAGGGTTACTTACGTAAAGGAAAGGACATCTATATGAAGAGAACACTCGTCAAATGTGATCTACGATCTATGTACATTGAAATTTGCACGTGCATGAAGATGTCAATTTACATTTTGAAGTCACAAAGAATAAATCACTGTGTGTGACTTCAAATTCAGATTAGGTTCACATTTCAGAGAGTTTGAGTGCTCAAATCAAATCTAGAATCTCTGAGATGTTATATATCACATATCATATACTGTAGATGTCCTTTCCTTTTTTACATAACCCTTGTAAGAGTGAGGATAGAGGAGCTAGGACAGGGCAGAATAAGGACCTGAGATACACTCAGTGACCTCTTATGTAAGTTAATGTGTTGTTAATGTGCCACGCTATGAGCTTGTAGATCTGCTATTATTTTTTTTTACTCAGATCTTTGCTTCTGGTGGTTCCTGAAACAAAATATTTTGAGATGGGGGTCGGCGGCCAAATACATATAATTTTGGGGTTCCTTGACATGAAAAAGTTTGAGCACCACTGATATAGCAACATGTGTTTTTCAGAAAACCGTTTTAGGATTTAGAAGACATTTGTAGAATGTCTTCTAAAAGGTCTTAATGGGTTAAGACACTGGGTTGCCTGACAGCAGGTGGCAGCAGAGGGCTTGGCATGGAATGGATACTGTAACAGCATGATAGTGCATCTTTAAAGTTATATTTGATGACCATAAAACCTTCAACAAATATGTATTATTAACATGAGCGCACTCTGCATATTTAAATGTCTAACTTTCATAATTACTAAGACTACTTGGGGAGTGAAATACAGTCAGTAAAAGGCCAAATATTACATGAATATATTCATGGCTACACAATTTATGAGTCAGTGTTGCCAGCTGGGAATTGCATCACACAACTAGTACCAGCCAGGTCTGTTGGCCAGCCATAGCATCACTTTTATAACACAGTCCTGACGCAGGTTGTCCAACTTAATATACCTGAAGGCTGTTATACTCATAATCAGGGGGCAGCCATATAGTCCATGAGCCAGAGCCCCAAAATTGAGCAATGATTATCGAAAGAGTGGGCAAAACCATACCTACCTATATTAAATTGTTTATAGGATCAATATAAGTAAATAAATATATGATAACCTTTCCACAGGAGTAGCTTTTTCATATTTATCACACATTTTGTTATCTTCCCCATACGTGCATGACAGGTGAAAAAAAATGACAAAATTAAAAAAATAGTTATCATAATGAAACATAATGAAAGTTTTCTGAAATTGTATATTCAAATATGCAAATTAGGCATTTAGTCCATGAGCCAGAGCCCCAAAATTGAGCCAGATATTGAATATTCCCTCGTTAAAAACCTTTCACTCCAACATCTTAACAAAATGAAATAAGAATGTTGACTCTGGCTTTGTCCAATGTTCCAATGTTGATTCTGGAAAGTCGGGCATATTTTCCTAATGCCTAATTTGCATATTTAAATATACAATTTCAGAAAACTTGTAATACGATAAATCATTGTCTTCATGTAAGTAATCAACTGGGGAAGTTTCATTATGATAACTATTTTTTAAATGTTGAAATTTTTTCACCTGTCATGTACGTATGGGGAAAATAACAAAATGTGTGATAAATATGAAAAAGCTACTCCTGCGGAAAGGTTATCATATATTTATTTACTTATATTTACCCTATAAACAATTTAATATAGGTATGGTTTTGCCCACTCTTTCGATAACGAAATCTTGCCTGGCTCATGGACTAATAGCTTAGTGGGCAGAGAGGCCATCTGGTAATCATTCAGAAAGTCTCTGATTCGCCCCCGGTCTGCCCACTATACGTGTCAAAGTGTCCCTTAACCCTAACAGCTCCCCCCACTTCAAAACGTGTTCCGACACCCCTGCCACTTAAGCAATATTTTATACTCCAGCTAGTTGATCAGCATTTTCTTCTTTTTTTTAAGTCTTGGAAGACTTTTTATGACGTTTTTTGGGTTGAAGAAATGCCTATGATGACGTGCCCAAAATAGGTACAGCAGGGTTAAAAGTGATTAAAAGATGAATACATTTAAAAGATAAATCAACACCGATACTGACTAAACGGGTCACAGCCCAACAGCCTTTGCTTGTAGATCTGCTATTTTCGGCTAATGTTCCCCATCACACAAAGATTTTGGCGGACCCCCTGTAGCAACTCTGAGGACCCCCTAGGGGTCCCGGACCCCCTGTTGAAGACCCCTGCTGTAGACTATGACATAGCTGCACACTGTCTGCCAGCCCAATTAGAAAGGCATGGCAATGGCAAGCAGTTTCCACTCTACTAATGTCAACCACTTGTACTACAGTATGCCAAGCCAGGAGGATGCTCTGCTTTAGTCAAGTGTGACAGATGAGACGACTGACCCGGGCAAAATGTGTTATGCAGCGTTATGGGATGTATGCTTTAATTAAACCTTTTGGATTAAATATAGATCCAACAAGTCCTTTCAGATGACGCATGTTGACCTGTTGCCATAGGTAATGCCCATTGTTCATGGGTGGGGACTTCCTGTGGAACTGGTTATCTAGTCAAGGTTGTTTTTCGGGGCATGAATGCCAGTTGCGTGCAGTCGATATGTGAAAAGTGAGCTTCAGGTGGCAGTGAAACTGAGAATTGTTCTTTTCCCTCTACCAATGAAAATAAATACGGTTATTTTTTGTCAGGGCAGTACAGTAGCTCAGGATGTAGAGCCGGAAGGTTCCTGTTTCGATCCCTGGGCTCCTCCTGGCTTCATGTCAGTGTCCTTGAGCAAGACTTTGAGCCCTTAACTGCTCCCAATGGGCAGGTTGGTGCCTTGCAGGGTTGCCTAGGCCATTGGTGTGTGAATGGGTGAACATAAAGCACGTTTTAAAAGTGCTTTAATTGGATAAAAGCACTATAGAAATACAGACCATTATCTCCTGTTTAAGTGTTCACATAGAAACTCTAACTCCAAGTTAGTTGATTGAACGTGGTGTTACAATTATCTAACCACAAAAACCCTTGATTGCAATGAATGCAAGCCATCATTTTGAAGCTGCAGACAAAACTTGGCTTCTTTGACGTCTCTGTTACTCATCTGCAACTCATCCTGATTTAGTCAGCAATGTAATCAGCAAACTCTAAGCATAACAGTTCACCTGTCCCAGAGAATATGATGATATTATATAAACAGTTAACACGTGCTTATTATTAGGTCATTACGGCATAATCCCATAATGTGAAATAGGGTGCAAATTGCAGACTTCCCAGTGCACAGCAGCATACAGCATCAAAATTGAGTGAAAGAAAGTAGATAAAAAAATGATTTTGAAAACACAGCATGACTGATACTCAACTACAGACAGTTGGTGCAGGACAACGTTTTCCACCCATGCCAACAGAACACAGTACACCCAGATCAGGTTACCATCTCTGGCAGAACCAGAGTAATAAATTACATTTCAAATACATGTCAAACACAGTAAGAAGAACTGCTGCCACACTGATGTTGATGGATATTAATAATAGTCTAACACTGCATGTGTGTGCTGTACACCCCAGAGTAATTGAGAGAGGATTCTTATTAGTTTTCCAAGTGCTGGGATTTTCTTTCATTTTTTTGTGGCATTTACATTATCTGCAGCTTCAATCTCTCTTTCAAGGCCTGGTTTTTAATTTGCCTCTGAAAATGATACATGTACTGTACCGTCTTTCTAGTAATCAGAATCTCAAAATCCCATCGGAGACAGGTCACATCTCTTGCTAGAAAAGGGGGTCACTCTCTATGTCCTAATAACAACTGTGCGGCGACCTTTTCTATTTTAATTACTTCATTTCATTTGCCAGCATCTAAACAACTACAGGTGTGCGGGTTGCATCTTCTTGGACTCGGTTAACCCATTAAAACCGGGAAAGCATCCGTTTCATTTTAGATTTTTGCGTTGGCTATAAAAAAAATAGCAGATATGCAAGCTCACAGTCCGTCACTGCGAGCTTGTACATCTGCTATTTTTGAACATTTTTGAAAAATCTTGTAAGTGTGCGAACTACTGATCTAGAAGGCATTTGTAGAATCGGCCTCAGGTCTTAATGGGTTAAGTTATACCCAGACTATCTGACCCAAAAAGAAATAGAGTGGTCGCGAGTATATAGGGACAGCAAGGGAACTTCGAGTACAGACAGGCTTGTCCTCCGGAGAATGACGAATGTATAAATAGGCTATAAAAACCTTGTCTGGTTTTCAGATGTTTTTCGAAACTGTCCCCAAACATGATCTCCCTTCACTGGAATGAACAACAGTGGGTGTTTTAAATACGTGCTAGGGCCAAATAGCCCATTTACATTTACACAAATACGAATGATCAGTTCTACTGCATTGCTTGCCTGAGTTACCGTGCGGTAGAGCTGTAGTGTGTGTAGCAAAAGTAGGTCACAGATGTGAGGAATGGGCGGGTTTCTTTCTACTAACACACCGACCTACTTGGGAAATGAGAGAGAGAGGGTAGAGGAGTAACTTCACATCATCTGCCATCGACCCGTCTCATTCACCCACCAGATCCCAGAAATATATACGACCACTATTATAACTTACTGCCCATTTGTTTAGAGTCAACTTTTAGTAGCTGTATGGGTGCTAGTCCATGAAGCCATTTCTACTTCCAGAGGCCATAAAGTATAGCATGCTTCTTTATAAACTCAGGCATATCCATCTGGCTGATACTTACATCGTTTTGTAACTTTGCTAGGTCTTATTGTGAGCACTGAGCAGTGTTGTTATGGCTAAGTCACAGACAAACAATGGCTTCTATTGCAAGATTACAACAATGCTAACCAGGTTTGGGTATTCCATTCCCTTTTTGAAAGCCACCAAGTATTTAGAATCAATGCATTCAAGCACATTAAACAAACAACACATGAGACCAACAATTTCTTTGCTGTATTGAAGCTATTTCTCCAAAATCTGCACACAGACTAGCTACTGACGGCAACTGCTCTTCAGTTGCTCCTGCGTATAAATGATAAATGTGGCCTATAAATGTACTGCCCGAGCCCGGTCCGAAGCCTGACAAATATGTGACTAATTCGGCCAGGCGTGCAAACCATAACATAAGTCAAGGTTTGTGTGTGACCTCTTGACCGGAGGGGCCCAGTGGAGTGTTTTTGTTTCTGGACTTCTTTCAAAAATAGCAGATATACAAGCTCATATTTTTGAAAAATCTTGAAAAGAAATTGCCAAAGAAATCTAAAGTGACACAGATGCGTTCCAGGTCTTAATGGGTTAAAGTCTTATCCCCCCCCAGTTTTACTAAACAAGATCCTAAATGGACTTAAGTGAGTGCTGGTATTCCTTTCCATGAAACTATGTCCGCCTGAACCGTGCACCCGCCGGTACACATGTACTTCGAACTATTGGCCTGATGAGTGCTTGTTTCTTTCTCTTTCATAGAGTCATAGATGAACCTGAACTGTAACTCAAGTTGAACCATACATTAACATACATATGTATTTTGAATTTAAAGCATATGCAAATGATGTGTATAAGAACTCATGTCATCCTTTGTTCGGGAAGATTTTTTTTGGCCTTGGTGTGTCACACTTGCTGTGTGAGTGTATTATCTCCTTTGTTGCAACAAAATAATATACTCATCATTATTGTAACTCAGAACTGTGTTTGGTGTCTCATTCAGTGTTATTTCTTTTGAGCATTCTAGATGTCCATAACACTCTCTATGGACATCTTGCACAAACTAAGAATGAGACGCAGCCGTGCTAGATTATAGCACAACCACAGAGAATAAAATGAAAAGTCACAAATGGACAAGGAAAATGAAATAGAAAGAATGATTGAGGGCAGACAGACCGAGATCTGAGTCACCCCAGTCTGCCGTTACATAACTTTGTAAGCAAAAACATGGATGCCCCATAACAACAGAAGACGCTGCTGATGCCCCACTGTTCCACTGACAAGCACGAGGCAACACAATAAGCCGGCAAACAGCCAATTGAGAAAACTAAAACGCAACAGATATTTTGGTCATGAACAGGAAGGGATGACGATTTCACACAGCAGAGGATGCCAGTGTACATAAATAACACAGTCAGAAAGGAAGTGCATGCTAAAAGATTGCAAAGTTTACGGTACAGTTCACTGACTAACACTAAGTAGCCTTGTGCACTATATACCCACTATCATCCCTAAAGCATGATTCATACGGTGCTGGGCAGCTGGCCTGTGACGTACAACTGGAGCGTGTGCGTGTATGGTCACTGGTCATTACTGTAAGCAGGCTACAAAGAGTATTAGGATGAGCTCTCATGACCACTCTTAAGGCAAATCTTGCCATTTGGTGATGCGCCCAAACTGTTGATGTGTTTTTCTCTAATAAACTCAATACAGGGGAAATCAGTGTGTGGAGGAATTAATGTTTTCTAATTGAATACTGCTCTCATCTCTGCAACATTAAAGATGTAAAGTTACTATATTGATCTCACACACACACACACACACACACACACACACACACACACACACACACACACACACACACACACACACACACACACACACACACACACACACACACACACACACACACACACACACACACACACACAAAGAGCAGATATCTCATCGGTCATTACTCAACTTTCAGTTTATCTGAATTTCAAAGAGACGTTACAGGCTTGTACTATCTCCTTTCAGAATTAAATGCAAGGACATAGGCCGACTTTTGACACAGCCTTAAGTAATTAATACAGCACGTCAGTGATCACATAAAACCCTATAAAATGCACTATGGAAGACAAAAGAACATATAATATCTAAAACTCCTGTACTGGATTTCTTTTTTATTGGCATACAGATTGGCTGGAATTATCTTATTTCATTACTGTGAGGCAAAAACTTTGCTTTTTGAAATATATGCCACAATTCTGGCTTTTGATCTCTAGCACTTAACTATGACTGGACTCCTGGCACCATTGCTTCCAGGTATAAAATCTCAGTCAAAACGTTCAACCCAAGAGGGAGCATGTTAATTAATTCCTTTGATCTGGTTTACTTAACCAGAAGGAAGAAGTCTGGAGACCCAGACATTTCCATATTTGTGAATTGGGGCAGTGCTTCCAAACCTATTCATTACTCAGGATATGGAAAGATCTGTGTCTGCTGCTGTCTATGTCTGCTGAGCGCTCCATTGTACAACGGTGTCGCTTGTGAGCTTACAGATCTGCTATTTTTGACATGCAACTCCGCCGCAAGGTGTATTTTATCACCTGTATGAGTATAAATCACCTGTAATGGTAAAATATTTACTCTAATTCACTCTATCAGAAAGAAGACAGTGACTTTGAAAGAAATGTACAACAATAAAGACAAAGAGATGGAGTGTGACAAATTGGTGGTGTGAAGTGAGCTACACACGCTGTAAAATACACCACAATCAATGCACAATGAGTGATCAATTATTTTTAGAATGTAGGCACAGTTTATAGGCTACTGCAGAGGTTTTCAACTGATTGTGAACCAAGGATCTCCACCCTGACTAAGAATCAACCTGGTGACCACTTGTTGTGCTGGGCAGGGACCACTCACCCTTCTGGAGATTCTAACACCCTTTTCTGAGGAATTCTGAATTCAAGATTGTTTGAAAATGGCAGCTCTAAAAGCTCACAATGCGCTCATCTGCCATTTTCAAATAGCTGATATATAAGGTAAAAGCGGTTAAACTGATTTATATTGGCTGCTATTTCCCTCCCAGGGGTCCTTGAGGGGGGTTCCAGGGGGTCTGGGGACCCCCTGGAACCCCCTCACTAAATACATTTCGGCCATTTGAAAATAGCAGATCTACAAGCGACGCATTGTGGGCTTGTAGATCTGCTATTTACAAAGATTTGTATACATTTTGAACTTGAGAAATAGGACATTCTGCATGAGCACTTTCTACCTTTGGTACTTTAAGTAGGCTACATTTTGAATTTTTGATACCAATACTTTGGTACTTTTACTCAAGTCAATTTTGTATTCCGGACCTTTAGTTGTAACAGAGCATTTCTATATATTTCAGTATTTATACTTTTACATAAGTAAAACATGTGAGTACTTGTTTTCCCACCACTGCTTACCTCCACCTGCTGATCCCAACGTTGGAAGAGCCTGCGAACCAGGGGTCCAGGATGTAGACGCAGCGGACGGTGTCCGCTCCCTGGATGGATTCCTTTAGCGAGGGGTTGTCGTGGATCCGCAAGCCCTTCCTGAACCAGTGGATCGTATTAACGACCATTACTCAACTGGATGAATCCTTTTGGAATGGTGCAAGAGTCCAGTTGTTTTATTTTTTTCCCCCGCAACGTCCGTATTATTATGTCCAAGAAAAAACTAAACAAAGGGCAACTGCGTGATCTAAAGACGAAGAAAAAAATCGTATGTGTGTGTGTTTAACCTGTCTGTCCGACTGATCTAACCCTGCTCTAATAAAACCTTTTCCATAATGTCAAAGGATTGAGAAACTGGTGACAGTCCAGAACCATTTGGCCACGAGAACAGAGTGCCCTTTCCGACCGCTACACGGCGGGCTTTAGGACCCCGCTTACTGACCAGTTGTTGTATAACTTGTTTTTATGAAAAAGGGTGAAAAATGCATATAAAATAAAAAAATACACTACGACGATTTAGTCAATGGGACAACGAATCTATAAACGTAAACTATGCAAACATATATTAAATTATTATTATAAAATGTGTTACAAATAAATTGTATTATTATTATTATTATTATCACAAACTGGTCTGTAATGTTGCAATGTTGTCCAGATGATCACTGCTCCTCGCGGTGAAACACACGGGTAATAAAGCTGATTATGTAAAAAAAAAAAAAAGAATCCTGACTTTATGAATATTTTTGGTCAATTCGTCATCTGGAATATGCTGCCGATCGATACTTAAGCTGTCCCAGGATGCCGATCTTTAGTTCTTCTGCGTGACTCGGTCGTCTTCAGTTGGAGTTGGAGTGGTGTTTGTTTGTGTTGTATTTGTTGTTTATATCAGGCTAGTTTTCATTTCCGATCGTAATAAACAGTAACACTCTAGTGTTGCCCCCGCCCCGCACCTACACAGTACACAGCTTAGCGTTGCCAGATTTCGCATGAGTAATAAGTAACCCAGGTCTGAAAACAAGCCCAAAAGAATTACGTCTCTGGCACTCTCTGCCTCCATTTTCTGAAATTGCTACATTGGACCATACATATATTTCATATATATCTATGCATTGGAGTCAGTGGGATCCCCCACAGAAACACACAAACTGGCATGAAATATTTTCAGTTGGGGCTTTGCAGACAAATATATTAATTTGGGGGTCCTTGATGAAAATGTTTGAGAACCATTGGTTTAAACAACATTAGGAAACAAGCCAAAATAAGCAACTACAACACTTAAGAAACAAGCCCACAAAACCGCAACCCGCAACAAACCAATATTTATATTAAAGCAACTTTACAGAAAAACAAGCCCAAAGTTGCTTATAATAATAAGCGGACATGGCAACACTGGTACAGCGTCGCAAACGAGTCCCTCCCACTAAAAGTGACGCACGCTGCGCTATGGCACGCCATTGGTTCAGACAGTTGCCTACGTCAGGGTCCCAGTCACGTTTCTGCAGCGTGCTTTTTAAGAGTGTGTTTACTGTGCTACAACAACAACAACTGGAGCTGATCTGCAAGCTCACAGCGCATCGCAGACGCGATACGCTGTGAGTGTGAGCTTGCGGATCGGCTATTTTCGGCGCGCGGCACCGTCGTACTATCGACAGAGTAGAAAATAAGTTTGAGCATAAAACGAAAACAGATGACATAAATATTGTAAATATGATATATTAGTATAGTAATTTTATTATTTATATATAAATAACACGTTATTACATTTGTTTCTGTAAATGGGTTCAAGAAAGAAAAAAAATAGTGTCGCCCCAACTCCCCTCCTCTGCAAAAGGTCAGCACGTGGAGTACGGCGTGATGAGCATGTCACATAATAGGCTACGCACTTACTAGAGCAGACACACATGTGCTCTCAACCTGAGCTGTGTTCAAGTATGTGTGTGTGTGTGTGTGTGTGTGTGTGTATGTGTGTGTGTGTGTGTGTGTGTGTGTGTGTGTGTGTGTCTGTCTGTCTGTCTGTGTGTGTGTGTCTGTGTGTGTGTGTGTGTGTGTGTGTGTGTGTGTGTGTGTGTGTGTGTGTGTGTGTGTGTGTGTGTGTGTGTGTGTGTGTGTGTGTGTGTGTGTGTGTGTGTGTGTGTGTGTGTGTGTGTGTTTGTGCGCGCGCGGCAGGGCTGCCAACCCTCCTGGATCCTGGAGGAGGAGTCTCCTGGATTCATTTGGTGTCAAACTCCCAGGAAATTACATCTACTATGTTAAAAAAAAAAAAGTAGTGTAAAGTGCATGCAACAATACAGAGATATCACTTATCGGTAATACATTATTTAAGCGTTAATTATTGATTGATTGATTGAAATTTTTATTAGGCAAAAGAATGTAAAACAACACAGTTACATTTATAATACTTTTGTCTAAAAGGTCCGAGCAAAAAAGTCCTTGTGGACTTGTTTCCGTTGGGGTCCTTGAATTAATTTCATAGACATATATAGTAGCAACCAAACAGTTCAAATCAACATAATAAACAGAGAAAATAAAAACCACTATGTACAAAAAAGCATCATGAAAAATAAAATAAAAAATATATATACCAAAAAGAGGGGAGGGGGGTCGTCTGTCTACAGGGAAACTGGTACTACCTCCTCTTATGGCCTCCAGAAAGATGAGTTTTTAGGGCTGTTTTGAATGAGCCCAACAAACTGCATTTTTTGAGGGATGGGGTTAGGCTGTTCCATACCTTGGTGGCCGTGCTGTAGAAGGAGAATTTGCCCTTAATTCATCAATTATGCTTTAATTCATCACGAATTCCTTGTAATTCATCATTAATTAACATCATTAGTTAAGCAAAGTTACTTAATACATGATTTAAGCGTTAATTAAGCGGTAATTAAGCATTAATTAAGCATCAATTCCTTGTAATTCATTAGTTAATCATTAGTTCTGCTAAAAGGATTAAAACCCAAGAAAGCACTATGGCTTGTTTCCATTGGGGTCCTGTGTATGTATTCAATTAATCGAAGATGAGGTCAGGTCAGAACAGGTCAGGTCAGATCCTCTCCAACACAGTGGGCAACCACACTAATGAATAATGCAAAGTAAAATTGTACTGCCGTTGAAGCTATATTGCATTTTTTATTTTCACCCTAATAGTTAAGAAAAGAAAAAGGAAAAAAAGCATCAGGGCTCAGGCCATAATGGATGTATTGTTGTTTGTCCACAAGATGGCAGTATAACATATGCCATCACCTAGCCCAGTGATTCTCAACCTTTTTCATTTCAAGGACCCACAGTTTGATGTGCATCAGGCCACAGACCCCTATATTTGTATCTCTTTGATAAATCTGAACAAGATTGATCAAAGACCCCAAGTCACACACACACACACACAAGTGAGTGTGTGTGTGTGTGTGTGTGTGTGTGTGTGTGTGTGTGTGTGTGTGTGTGTGTGTGTGTGTGTGTGTGTGTGTGTGTGTGTGTGCGTGCGTGCGTGCGTGCGTGCGTGCGTGTGCGTGCGTGTGTGTGTGTGTGTGTGTGTGTCTGCACACGCGTGTGTGTGGTGTTGCTGTTGTTATTATCTTGAATAGGCTGCTCTGTATCCCTATGCCAAGTATTAGTAAGAGCTGCATACACACTCTGAAATATGTTGCATAATATTTATAGGGGGGGGGGGAATAATCAATTATCCATGCTGCAAAATCATGATCACTTTGCTGTTACCAAGCAACAAGTCTTAACAAGGGAGGACAGGCTTTAGTTGAACCTACAAAATGAGCCTATGGGAGCAGCTGGCGGCCGCCCACCTCCACACACTCACCTGAGTCTGTCAGCAAGATCTGCTGCATTGCATCAATAGTCCATGGAATTCTGCTGCACGAACCAGTGAGCACATTCCCTCCTTAAACCAGGTGGAGAGAGAGATTTCAATTTCAGAGTCTGGCTGGCTAGCTGTTGCTGAAGTGGTACCTTTATCAGTCCAAAAAGTATAGAGTCATCTCATCTGTTATGAAGTTTTGCCAAGGTTACCACAGAGCCATGTAAATAAAGTGTGTGAGGCCCAGTGGTGGAAAAAGTACTCAAATGTTTTACTTAGTAAAAGTATCAATACTGCAATGTAGAAGTACTGTGTTACAAGTAAAAGTCTGGAATTCTAAATTTACTTGAGTAAAAGTACAAAAGGATTTGTATCAAATGTACTTAAAGTACCAAAAGTAAAAGTACAAAAATGTTTGAAAATTGCAGATCTACAAGCCACAAGCTTGTAGATTGGCTATTTTCAAATAGCCTAGGTATAAAATAGGGCTAAAGTGGTTAATGTATGTTTCATAATGTAATCATTTATCTGCAAAGTAACTAGTAACTAAAGTTTTCAAATCATTGTAGTGGAGTAAAAGTACAATATTTGCCTCTGAGGAGTAGAAGTAAAAGTATGGGAAATTGGAAATACTCAAGTCAAGTACAAATACCTCAAAATTTTACTTAAGTACAGTACTTGAGTAAATGTACTTAGTTACTTTACACCACTGGTGAGGCCTCTGGCATGGAAGGCTGTGTGTGTACAGATGGTAAGTTCAACTCTGATGTACAAGAAGATGCCCCAGCACTGGGATGAATCATCAATACACCAACGGTTCTTCTCTGCGTGTCTTCAGACTCCAAGTCACTCCTACAGTAGTTGTCTATTTTTTCACTAGAAAGAGGTTCATGGATGGTTATGTATTTGCTCATACTGTTTGAAGCTGCAATCTGGAACTTATTTTAATTGATAAAACAATGTTTTGACCAAACTGTAGGCTATAGATGATTAGGCTAATTGCAGTGGTTGGAGCGCGGTGGTCTCCCTACTCATCCGCTGAGACATTTAGACCGTTGGTTCTCAAAGTGGGGTCCGGGGACCCCCAGGGGTCCTTGGGGGGTTCCAGGGGGTCCCTAGCTAAATGTGTTAATATAGCATCACAATAATTTTATGCTTTGGCTATTCAAAAATAGCAGATATACAAGCTCATAGCGCGGCACCGAGTGCCGCGCTATGAGCTTGTAGATCTGCTACTTTTGAAAAATCATGAACATTTGTGCAAACCTTTGAACATATATTTTTTTAAATTAACATTTGTAACTCAAATCTTTGCTTCTGGGGGTCCCTGGAACAAAATATTTGAGATGGGGGTCCGTGGCCAAATATATATCATTTTGGGGGTCCTTGACATGAAAGAGTTTGAGAACCAAGTAGGATATAAGGGCATCTACTGGTTGACAACTATTAGACCTATTTATACTGCCACAGCCTGAGTAAGCGGATGTGCCTTCTTGTAAAAGCGGTAGAGATTTGGTTATAGATTGCAACTTTAATTCATAGGCCTATTGATCTGCAGGTAAAGCTCCTACCAGGACACAAGTACATAAATGTAGTGCTCTGTAGAATCTTAATCAGTGTTATTGTCACATCACAGGTTTACAGGTGTAAATCAGTGGTTAAATTAGTTTTTGTGCAAGCTCCATCATTTCATTGTTTTCCAGGGAGGGGAAAAACCTAAGATGATTTACATAGATGATAGCATAAATAAGTAGCAGGTATGTGCATGAGGTTAGACATGAGGTGCAAAAGCGAGAGGCAACAGGTCCGTCCACATAAGAAGGTAAGGCAAAACGTCACACAAGTAACAATCCACATGTAGAGCCCCAAACTAAAAGTAGTCCGTAAGGAGATCAATCCACATTGATCATTGTAAACATTGTACAAAGAAGGAAAAAGAAAAAAGGTTTTTGTTTCAGTTCCACCAGGTCAGTGGTATAGGCAGTAGCCTAACTGTGCACATTTACTCACTACATTTCTAGGAATGGAAAAAGTACATTATGAATTAACTACCTGAGTCCTATTTCAATGTTACAATCTGAGTTTTTCCACTATTAGTGATATTCTTTGAAAATATCTGGAAAATCTTTTTGGGGGAAATAACTACTGCTCAGTACAGCAATGCATTGATATGCATTGATATTAAAAAGAATATGTACTTTGTAATTTTTAAAGTACTGTAGGTTTCTTTTGAATACTTAAAGGATCACCCATTTTCAACCTATCTTCACTCACTCCTCACTAATGCTCATTATATGATGGTACTACAGTTTACAGTTTACAGTTTTTTAGGCATTTAGCAGTACTCACTCTGTGTCCCTAGAGGAGGGCCTAGAGGAGGCCTGTACAGTTCAGAAACCTGCCTATCATCATCGGTAGAAAGGTTTTTTTTTTTGTTGATTAAAGGAAGAACAATGGCTTTCATTTCAGAATGCCAACTTTCCAGGAAGAGAAAAGCTATATAGTTTTTCTAAGTTTTTTTTAAAAGGCTATAGTTTTGGAATCCCTACCGATGATGTCATTGGTAGGCAGGTTTCTGAACTGTCCATAGCCCACCAATGAAGAGTGAGTACAGAAATTGTGTTTGTGTCAAGGATCAATTGCTATGAAGATGAGGTTGAAATGTGCTTCTTTAAGTATTTTTAAAAGTAGGCCCACCTACTCCAGTATTTTAACTCAAGTACAAATTTGACAGTGCAGCTTTCAATTCACTTGTGGAGTAAGCTAATATTTGACCAAGAGTATCTATACTTTGATAGACTCAAGTAGGCCTACTGTTGGGGTGGAGTACTCTGTCCACCACTGCACCAGGTAGGCTTTGTTTCTGCCAGTTGCCTGTGTCAATCAAGACTGGCAGAAATGTGGATTGGCCGCTTTCAGCCCACTCATCATAGCCCGATCAGTGTTGCCATGTCGGCTTATTATAAGCGACTTTGGGCTTCTTTTTCTGTGAAGCTGCTTGTAAATATTGTGTAGTTGAGGCCCGGGTTGCGGTTTTTGGGGCTTGTTTCCTAATGTTGTTTAAACCAGTGGCTCTCAAACATTTTCCCTTCAAGAACCCCCAAATTATTTGTCCACACGGACCCCCATCTGGAAAATATTTTGTGCCAGGGAGTCAGGGACCCCATTCCCCATACCAGAGTTGTGCTCAAATGTTTAAAAAATATATATTAAAAAGTTTTCACTTTTTTCCAAAAAGTTTTATGAAAATAGCAGATCTACAAGCTCACATCGCATTGTGACGATGCGTTGTGAGCTTGTAGATCTGCTATTTTCAAAAGATATGATGAATTTAAATTGCTCATGACATGTCATGTCATGTGGCTGTGGCCGAAGTCGCTTCTTTTGGGCTTGTTTTCATAGAACTGGTTGCTTGTTTCTCTCGCAGAACCTGGCAACACTGATTGCGCGGCTTGATGCAGTCAGAGAGTATTGAGTGGGCTTCAGCGCTCAGGCACGAAGTTGTGGGCAAGAGGCGCTGCTCGAAAGCACTCAGTCAGTCACTTGAAGAAGGAAACTATAAGCGCTCACTGACGCTCCTGAACGCAGTCTACATATATTTTTTTTTACCTGGGGGAATCCATTTAGAGTCCTATAGCGGCTGTGGACAGCGCCACTAACTGAGACTTTGTGGCATTTGACTGGAGAACAGCGTACCCAACAGAGCCAACAGTATGCGGTGCAGCCATGGCAGGCAAGGGTAAGACCGTTGCGAGGACGCTGGAGGATTTAACGCTCGACTCCGGTTATGGTGGAGCCGCGGACTCGGTCAGGTCGTCCAGCGTGTCGCTGTGCTGCTCCGACGCCACGCATCTGTCGCACGCGCACGGGGGCAACCGCTGGCATCTGACGGAGTCCATGCACAGCCGACAGAACAGCCTGGACACGGTGAACACCGTGCTGGCGGAGGACACTTTGGAGATCTTGGGGGAGTGCGCCTCGGGTCAGTGCGCCAGGCTCCCCGAGCTGGACGAGCTGCCGTGGAGCCTGGGCGAGGTGGAGGGCGCGCTGAGGAAAGACGAGGAGCTGATGGTCGCAGGGACCCCGTCACGGGAGGTGATGAATGATGAATGGATGAATGAATGAATGAATGGTTTATTTTTGGTCTTCAAAACAAATCAAAACACACTTGTGTGGACTTAAAACAAGGAAATCATCATAACATCATCACTCATGTCCAAACTCACTCACATACACACAAATTACAAATTCAATGACCGAAAAAAGGAATAGGCTGAATCACAAAAAAACTTAAAATATGCTGCAAGATAAGAGTAATTTTTTCTTTACTCCAAATTGTAATCCTGAATTATTTTTACTTTTTAAGGCTTTTTAAAATCTCCCCTATGTACACAATTTCAACCCATCATCATCATCACTAAGGCTATATTCCATAGTTCCATCCATTCCATCCATCCGTCTTCAACCGCTTATCCAGAGTCGGGTCGAGGGGGCAACAGTTTCAGCAGAGATTTCCAGTCTTCCCTTTCCCCAGCAGCATTAGCAACTTCCTCCTGGGGGATCCCGAGGTGTTCCAAGGCCAGTGTAGAGATGTAATCCCCCCATCTGGTCCATGGTCTGCCACGGGGTCTCCTCCCAGTGGAACATGCAGCGAGGACCTCCCTAGGGAGACGCTCAGGAGGCATCCGTACTAGATGCCCAAACCACCTAAGCTGGCTCCTTTCCAAGTGAAGGAGCAGCGGCTCTACTCCATTTCTCTCGGGTGACTGAACTTCTCGCCCTATCTCTAAGGGAGATGCCAGCCACCCGTCTGAGAAAACTCATTTCGGCCACTTACATCCGCGACCTTATTCTTTCGGTCATGACCCACTTCATGACCATATTCCATAGTTTAACTCCCAAAACTGAAACACATCTAGCATTTACATTAGTTCTTTTTTTTAATTATGTGTTTTAAAAATACATAACCCTCTTAAATTATACTTTCCAGGTCCTGGCCAAGCTCTCGGCTTTGATGGGTCGCGCACTGGTGAGACTTGCCCGGGAGGCGCAGCGTCTCAGTCTGCGCTACGCCAAGTGCACCAAGCACGAGGTCCAGAGCGCCATCAGGACGGTGCTGTCATGGACCATCTCTGTCAACTGCCTCACCGCGGCCCTCGGCGCCCTGTCGCTCTACAACATGAGCACAGGGGACACGTTCAGCCGAGGCAAGTCGACGCGCTGCGGGCTGGTCTTCTCTGTGGGGAAGTTCTTCAAGTGGATGGTCGAGAGCCGCGTGGCCCTGAGGGTCCACGAGCACGCGGCCATATACCTCACCGCGTGCACGGAGAGCCTTTTCAGAGAGGTGTTCGGCCGCGTGCGGCGCAGCGCGCTTATCGAACGGGACAATGGGATCCCCAAGTTGACGCTCGAGTCCCTCGAGCAGGCCATCAATAACGACTCGGAAATATGGGGTTTGTTCCAACCGTACCAGCACCTCATATGTGGGAAGAATGCAAGTGGTAAGTGCACTGTATTAGTCCATATTTTTCTATAAAGACGTTTTTTAATCCCGGCTGTGTCGGATTCTGTCGGAAGTTCCCTGTACTCCTCAATGGGCGTTAGTGACGGGGCGCACCCGGTGAAAGCTGGAAATACACTCAATGTTAACAGGAAGTAAAAACTGCGCAAAGACTCCGAAGCACGAGTTAACATTTGGGGCAACCGGGTAAGCACCTTAAAAAAAAAAGTGTACAACATGTACGAAGAAGTACGAGCTTTACTGGTGGAAGTGCAGGGGTGCTGGGGTGGGGTGCTGGGGTGTGCTAGCCAAGACTATCGTAGATACGAAAGTAAAAGTCAGACTCTATAAAATACATCTATGATAGCCTTGATCCAAGGCTATGTCTCACCCATAAAGGCACCTGTTGTCTTTATGTTGATCAAGGGCCACCCCCCCCCCCACTTAGTTTTTTTTTACAAACTGAAATAGATTCAACTGATAGACCTGCAGGCATTGAAAATGATCTGCCCATAGTTTTAACCCACTTGGCGTAGTAATATGACCATAATTGGATAATTATGCTGGGTAATAACCACGACTTATCTTCCACACCTAATTACTCAGCCAAACAAAAGGCTTGGCAGTGCCTTGAATATGATTAGCCTCAGCTTTCATCTCAAGGCCCACCTTCATAACAGAAACCGCCTGTCTTGACTAACCAACCCCCCTGGAGCATCAGCAGAGTCCAAATAGGTATTTATGGGATGCAACATTTTTAAAACATGCATTTTTAAACATGCTCCAACTTATATTCCTTTGAAGCTATTGTGTACTAAGATTTAAACTGTAGGAAGAATGTTAACTTTCTGTTTTAGAAGTCTTATCCAATCCCGGGCACTCTTGTGTGTTCTGTGTTTATAGTACATGAGAGATGAGCAGAGAGAGAGGGGGGTGCTGGGGGGATTTAATGCAGAGAGAGAGAGAGGAGAGAGGAAGACTTTGATTTCCTTTCATCAAAAAATCCTTCTTAGAATCATACTCAGAGAGAAAGAGATAATGAAAGAGAGAACTGTGTGTGTGTGTGTGTGTGTGTGTGTGTGTGTGTGTGTGTGTGTGTGTGTGTGTGTGTGTGTGTGTGTGTGTGTGTGTGTGTGTGTGTGTGTGTGTGTGTGTGTGTGTGTGTGTGTGTGTGTGTGAGAACCGCGATATACACTTCTGCAATCTCTCTCTGTGTGTGTGCGTGCGTGTGAAAGAGTGGAGGCTGTATAGTATGGTGCTGTGGAGGAGGTGTAAACTGCATCCCTCATATTCAACACTGAGAAAGATTTGGCGTTAACTGTTTGGCAGAAGACAGTGACACTATAAAAAACCTTTTAGCCTGACCATCTTTAGTAAGAAAACTGGTATGGTCATGGTTTACCATGTAGTGCATAGATAGATATTTATATGAGATATTGGTGCATAGATATGTTACTACTATTCTTGCTGATGTGAAGTGATCTGGGTAGAATGTCAAGGTTGTAGCTTTTGTCTTCACAACATGCAATCTATATAAAATAACAACAATTTTGACAATAAATCACACAAAAGCAAATAAGGTATTTACACATTAGATCTTCAGTGTTATTTGAATTGTTAGAGTTGTGCTGTAATTAAATCAATGATGTTCAGTCTGGTCTGGCTATTCTGAACATTTTGGTAGCAAGACGCACAAGCAGACACCCTCCAGGTTGCATGTTGCACCCAGACAGTACTGTATGACCTAATTCTAGAAAGCAAAGCACAAAACAATGATGTTCTTTGCAATCCACTGTTTTTTTATTTATTTAGCAAGGTTTGGTTTTAGAGGCTACAACTTCAGCCCAATAACTTTGATGTATAGTAAGCTTGTAGATCTGCTGCTATTTTCACTTTACTTGACATTTATTGACACATTTTACTATAGTGACAATATTTTGTGACAATTCTCACTGGCCTAAACAAAAATATTAGCGGACAATTAAAACAAATTTGTTTCAGATTCAGTTGTCAAAACCGTGGTTAAATAGCCTAATTGAACGACATTCTACATATTCATAATGTGTCAACAAATAAACCTTATGTACAATATTTATAGTGAAGGAGGGATAATATATGCTAATCTCCACTGTCCTCCCACAAAAGAATAAATAAAAATAGTTTGTCATTTCTCTGGTGACTCATGAGCAGGTACAAATTAAACTGGTAGATATTTCTATTACCTAATCTGGACCTAAGTACTGCAGAGTTTTTAAATAACTTGTCTGGGGTCTTTTGCCTTCACCCATAATTTCCACATGAAGAATGGTCTGAAATCCTGAGTGTTAATTTAACTCTCAGAGTGTAGAAAGGGACCCATAACGCTCACAGAGTTAAACCAACACTCATGATTTAATTGTGTAGCTAAAGGTGTAGACACACTTGACAGGAAATAGAGAGGTAGATGATAGGAAGGAGCAAGGCTACCGCAGAGAGTGAACACCAGCCCTACATACGAGACTGAAA
This sequence comes from Gymnoscopelus braueri, assembly GCF_963280865.1. NCBI lineage: Eukaryota > Metazoa > Chordata > Actinopteri > Myctophiformes > Myctophidae > Gymnoscopelus > Gymnoscopelus braueri. The sequence goes on from NC_137625.1 coordinate 22,604,847, forward strand.
ATGTTTTGCAAACATCTGGTGACGTTTTGATGGAATTAAGTTTCCAATAACAGACCAGAGTGGTACGTATAGGTCTGGACTTGGGAGGTCATATTATATCACAAAACATACAGCTTGGTCATCAACTTTCAAACTTGCTGGAGGCGACGTCTCATTTTTTGTAATCCCAAATGACTTGTTTGTATCTGATTACGCATGCCATTTGGCATCACCCACCACAAGGTTCTGATTCAAGCTCTGCAGGACCGATGACATGGCATAATGGACTTGCTTGGTCTGCTATAGCTGGTTTATTAAATTAGCAGTAGGGTATCTCTTCCCCATACCCTGTCTTTCAGAATCTGATTTGTTGGGTATTTTCTGTTTGGGGGGGGGGTGTGGGGTGGGGGGATGAGGGGTGTTGGCTATTTATTTTCCTCCATGGTTTAATAAGCTTGACTCTGTGTTCTCTTATTATGTTCTGCCCGTTCCTAACCCCCGTGGGGGCCGGACTCACAGATGAGCCGACAGATTGCAGATCGTTGTGGTGAAAATGCGAGGCACCCGTTCAAGCAAGCTGATTGCATTGTATTTCCATGTCATGGTAATTTCATAAAGAGGAGAGGTTTGTGTACTCTCTCCCAGCCCCTGGTTTCACGCTTGCCAGAGCGGCGGATGGGGGACTCTGAGCAGCATCAGTGATCAGAAATAGTGAATTGCGGTGCCATGTTGCCATGTGTGCTGTGGCTTTCATCTCTCCTCTCCTCTCCTCACCCTTTCACTCCCTTTTATGAGCTTAATGCATTGCCAGTCCTTAACTCCTTGTCTTTTGCGTTGTTGGAGCACATAGCAAAAGCCGAGGAGCAGGAGGAGGAGGAGGGAGAGAGTGGGGGATGTCTAATGTTGCAAAGTAAAGGAGGAGAAGCCCATGGTAGAAGTGTGAACTGGAGGAGGTGGTGTGGGGGGCTACTGGCAGCGGCCCCTCTGTAATATATAATTACCATGTCGTTCTCATTAATTAACGCTCATGCTTATCTGCTACTCATTAAGATTAGGAATTAGCCACAGGAAACACCAGGGAAGCCGAACAGAACAAAGATAATAATTCCTCTCATTCGTACTTCATCCTATGTCGTGCAGGGCTCCATGTTGGAACGTTTGATCTCCTCACTCTAGTCATGAGGTGTTCCTTCACATTCCCCTAGGTGGTCTTTGATCTATCTACCTTATTTCATTATTGAAATGTTAGACAGCTAATGCAGTATAAACGTGTGTATTAAGTCATGCTGGACATAACACAGGATTTCTGTGTCCTCGGGTACACATGGAGAGTCACTTTGTGTACTCTCTGTATGAACCTCTAAAGGTCATAATGCTAGCGATGTTGTCATTTACATGTTCTTCCATAGGCAAAAGAGACACTCAATTAATTTAAAAATGTTCTTTATTAAACATAAAAACAGCCCAGACAACCTTCATCAGAGGCCTGGCTGTCTCTGCCGAAATGTCATGTTGTTAGTTCAATAGAGATTATTTTTAATGAATGCAGTGAGTGTCGTACCTCTTTCTGTAATTATGTATATTTGAAGGCAACACCTCGCCTTTGGCTGTTTGAGCACAAACCTGGGTAACCTCCAAAATGAATAACAGTGCTAACAGGCATAGAGTACTGTACTAGTAACATTAATGAGCTAGTATACCCACCAGCACTTTGCATAGTTTATGTGACTGCACTGCATCTTTAACTGTCATAGCAACTTTTTACCCTCCATCCACCGTGTTTTGACACCATTCTCATGAACATGTTGAAAGACATCTTGGCTCTCTTGTGTGTAATCCCTTCCATCTGTTGACCCTTGAACCATGCTGTGTGAGTGATGATGTCAGAACAACAGGTGGCTGATGGGTAATGGAGTAGACTGTCCTTGATGAGTTCACTCTACCCCCCCAAGCGCCACCATAGGTGGCCTCAGAGGCAAAATCAGTGGGCATGAGTTAGCTCTGTAGATAAACCCTAAACCTTTTCGTTTTCTTTGCCAGTATTGCATAACATTGGCAATAGCTGATGCCAGCTGGTTGAGACATTGTAAATGTCTGGTGACATCCCTTCTAATTGGGAATTTGACATTGCCAGTCACTGCAACTGTCAGATTATATTGTGTTATGTCAAATGGAACGATTTCTCAATGTTCTCTGTCAGTATTACGTGTCTAATGTTATGTGTGTGCAATGCGGTGGGATCATGTTGGAGTACATTTTCAAGGCACATGCGCTGTCCTGGTACTCACTTTTATTTTACTTGGGATAGAATTAAACTGGGTTGATATGCATATGATTCATATCATTTGTATACTCCTGAAACCATTCAGTGACCCCTTCTGTCCTGCGGACACTTGTGGAGGGTGAAGGATGAATCATCTCAGCTGATCACTGTTTTCCACATCTCTGTGTAGACCAGTGCCTATGGTGTTCGCACTTCTATATACTGTATTTGTAAACTGTCAGTCACCTGTTGAAGAGTTGCTTTTCTGTTTTTCCTTGCAACACAGTCATTGAATGTCCACTGTCTCAGCCACCATTTCTGACCCTATTCACTAGAATCTTTCTCATAAATTGTAATGCAGATGTCATTTTAGTCACTGTTCATATTTAAACACTAGCGTGTTGAGCAGTCATAGTCACTGAGATAATTTCCTCTTGATCTCAAACCGAGGTCAACTGGGCCTGCTTAATATTTTCACAAAGTATCATAGGATGTTAATTGCTTAAATGTATCATGCCGTAATGTATATAATGTTTCATGCATGATAATGTATCATGCAGTAGTTAGTAGTACACCTGTATGGAAGCATCTGCATGCATGTTTACACACACACACACACACACACACACACACACACACACACACACACACACACACACACACACACACACACACACACACACACACACACACACACACAAATATATATATACACACACACACACACACTATATATATGTGTATATACTGTATATATATACACGCACGCACGCGATAATGTGTGTATATACAGTATAATGTGTGTGTATATAGGTTTTCCACCAAAGTCATATACGTGTTTTAATCTGTAAGATGAGAAACCAACCTTACAGTGATTTATAGTCAGAATTTCCTGTGAGGCTGTTTAGTTTGTTTTTTAGGTTTCTGGTGGTTAAACATATTTCCTGTTGTCAGTTATATTGCATATCTTCCTACAGCACTTTCAAGGTGTGAGTCTGTGAGTCATCGTCATCCTTTCTCACAGCTGACGCATTGAGGCCGAATGCAGTTGCTTGTTTGTTTTCTTTCTCTCCGTCTCATCTGTTGATGCTTCAGTCTGTCTGAGGCCTGATTTATGTGTCGGACAGTGACAAAGTGTTACGTGACATGTCGCCCTACTTATAAATACAATATTTTTGTCAAGCCACACTTAGTCGGCAAAAGCATATATCAGGCTTTAATCATCCCAAAAGCACTAACCTAGGTTTCTTTTTCTTCAGTTATTTATGACTGTGCTTTAATTGTTTTCATTATCTTTGCCTGGCTGACAGGCAGAGAGGTGTACACTATGTTTTCGCCTCTGTTCGTGTGTGTGTCTGTGTCTGCTTCTGTGCACAGCTAATCTCAGACATCACTGAACCGACTGGCGTCAAACGTTGCTTGCACACACTCTAATAAGTCTTGAACCGTAGGTCGTAGAATTGTGACGCAACTCGCCATATAGGCCACGTGATTTTCTTCAGAACACGCTACTACTCTTTTCCAAAACTCACACAAATTATTTGGTAAACATGTATGATAATAACAGCAATTATAATACCTCCACTAGAACCACAGTTCAAATTCTATAGTGATTCGAGTTTTCGGGCTGCCAAATGACTAAGAGCAGGATACCACAGAGGTGCAGGTAAGCCAGAAGAGCTTCTCAGATCTTTGGTTTCCACCCCAACGGCTCAGTCTGAATCCAGTCTGAAGAGGTCACCCAAAATGTAAAGGGTAATGTCAAAGCCTGTGATTGTTCTTTGCGCTTCAGTTGCCAAAGGTACTTTTTTGCCAACCCAATCGCCAGAGAAAAAACATTGGTATTTTAAGTTTCTGCAAACCATGGACATGTTGAATCTCGACATTTCATGTCAGACGCACTGTCGACTTGAACCCTATGCGGTGCACCCGAGCAAGGTGCTAGCTGAACGAGTGCCCTTACCGCACTGATGACTCAGCGCTGTTGGAGTTGCATACCGATAGAAAGACAATCAGTTACAATGTTCATTCAAAGCACATGGTACTTGACTTCTGGAGCAGTTAGGGGTTTGGTGTCTTGCTCAAGAACACTTTGACACTAACACGGGGGGTTGGGAATCAAACCGGGAACATTCCGATTACCAAGCAGCCACTCCACCACTTGAGCCTATGGTGACCAGGTTGCTTCTCTTTATGAAATAGGCTGACAGGGTGAGTTCTTCTCTCAGGCTGATGATACTGAACTGTGGCCCTTTCGGCCAATCTCTCTCGGCCATAGCACATTAATTTAGTGGGAAATCACGTGGGATCATATAAAGTACGTATCACCAATCAGTCAAACTACTAAGTCAAGCTTTTAACCAGTTTTACCGGTTAAATATTAGAATAATTTTCAGTAATATTGATGTCATTTTGAAGAAATACACAGGGATTATTGTCCAGGAAAATTTATTCAAATGCACTTTGAAAGAAAAAGGAACCGGTGTTTCAATTATTTCCTGAGTTTATTTTGTGTGTACAGTTTCCTACAATTGGCTGCATCCCGGAAAGCAGTTCGCCTTAGATAGCTATTTATATTTTTCCAGCTGTTACAACCCATGTGGTTGCCTTACATAGAACAAACATGTGTAGATTAGGTCAGAACTATAATGAGCTGATAAATTATTAATCAACAAAGCCATAGTTTTGTAATCACACAACAACAAAAAACATTTCATGCAGCTCGGGTTTGTATTGCTTTGTGTAGGTATGTACCAGGAAAAGCTAAAACTCTTCACATCCCATCCTTTTATCCTGCTGTGGGCATGTAGGCAGGCTTCTCTTTCTTCTTTTCCACAGACCTGGTTGGTTTCCCCTAAATGCTCCAGAACTTCCCGTGCAAACAGGAAGTCTTTTATCTGTTTCCCCTTTTAACGCCTTCACGTGGTGACTCAGAAAGACAGAGAGTTGTGTGTGCCTGTGGTTCAGTCTTGCTAAAACCTCTGCTGATGGTCTGAAGCCGTTTCTTGTACTGTATAAAGTCCAGTTTGGATTCATGGTGGATGACGTATATACCTCACATCATGTAAATAGTAGTGATAGCACTGTACGTTCATGTCTCCAAAGAGCTAACTACAGACTATAACATGATCATTATTGGCCAGCTCCTTGGCCAGTCTCTCCCTCATATTGCAGCAAGGAAGATAAAAGGCTCATTAACCCATTTAGACCTGGAACGCATCTGTTTAACCACTTTAACCATTGGCGCTATGAGCTTGTAGATATGCGATTTGTTTTTAATCGTTTTTTGCAAATCTTATATATATATATTTTTAAAGGGAACATTTTTAACTCAAATCTTTGCTTCTGGGGGTCCCTGGAACAACATATTTTGAGATTGGGGTCCGCGGCCAAATACATATCATTGTGGGGGTCCTTGACATGAAAAAGTTTGAGAACCACTGATATAGAAACATAACATTTTTTCAAAAAACTATTAGGATTTAGAAGACATTTGTAGAATCCCCCAGAAGCAAAGATCTGAGTTACAAATGTTTGCAAATTCAAAGATTTGCAAAAAAAATAAAAAAATAGCAGATCTACAAGCTTGTATATCTGCTATTTTTGAATAGCCAAAGAAATCTAAAAATGCGTTCCAGGTCTTAAAGGGTTAAACCACTTAAACCCTATACTTAGTTGACCGGCTGGGGTCCCCAAGGGCTCGAGGTCAACTGCTTACAATCATTTTAAACTTTTACCTGTTTAACTCGTCTGTTGAGACACGGTCTGATTCAGAGACGTATTGCAAAAACGTGCCCCCCCGCCCCCCAAGACCAAAGGGAAACAGCCCGCCCGTTTGCTGTTTACTTTAGTCTGGCTGTGATTTAGACATTGAAGAAGGCAGCAGCTCGTTTTAATAGGGATGAAAAGAGATTAAGAGCTGGGACTTTTCAAAAACCACAGTTGGCAGACTCCGTGCAGCACTGTGCAGACGTTGTGTTGTAGCCGCTGGCATCACACGGTGGTTTACACATGGAGCTTGCCTTGCAGCACCACAGTTATATCCATGTTCTGTCTAATTACACATACCGAATACAGGCCAAGGGAAGGCCTACACTTTAATACTGATGTCAGGGCATCTCCTATACAATAGCATTTCTTGGCATAATGCCTGTTGGAATAAAGTAGTACTGCAAAACATTTTATTGTTATTGTAATTTTGTATGAAATAACAAGAAAATCTGCACACCAGAATGCTGCTCCCATCGTGTCTTTTTTTCATCGGTGGTAACGTTTCGAGACGGTAGGCTCTTCCTCAGACCTTCCTCAGCTCTTCCTCAGCTGTTCCTCAGACCTTCCTCAGACCTTCCTCAGCTCTTCCTCAGCCCTTCCTCAGCTCTTCCTCAGCTCTTCCTCAGCTCTTCATCAGCTCTTCCTCAGCTCTTCCTCAGACCTTCCTCAGCTCTTCCTCAGCTCTTCCTCAGACCTTCCTCAGCTCTTCCTCAGCTCTTCCTCAGACCTTCCTCAGCTCTTCCTCAGCTCTTCCTCAGCTCTTCCTCAGACCTTCCTCATACCTATAAGGCTTGAAACGTTACCATCAATAAAAAAAACACGATGGGAGCAGCATTCTGGTGTGCGGATTTTAGTGTTATTTCATGTCGATTTTTTTATCCAGCACTTAGCCCAGCAGGACAGGATGTGCTTGTCTTTTTCATTATTATTTGTTTTTCATTATGACATTTCAAAATGTTCCCTTTGCGATGATGTCTGGAACAGCCTATAATTTTATCATGTTCCCTCTCTGCCAAACACTCTCTGTCAAATTACCATTCATCTGTCTGAATTTGCAAAAAGCACTGTGACTGAAGTGAGGTTGAGCCATCCAGATAAGGGTCTGTGTGTCTGGGAGTCTGAGGATAATCTGGCAAATGTTCTTCATAAAAACCTTTAATATTTATTTTATTCTGGAAGTCAATGGTGGTTGAATCGGACTGAAACCTTGCTCAAATATGGAGACGACAGGCAAGGTGGAAAAGAAAGAGTTAAGTCTGTGTGGCACAGGTGATGAGCCACCTGCTGGATCCAAAACTTTATGGACAGTTTACTGTCTAGCATGCAATACGCCATCTCGTCTGCCAAGCCATAGAGTCCAATACATGTAGGTTGTGATGTGTTGTCCTATATTCTGTAATCCCATGTCATGACATCATGTAACACGTTTTATTAATGGAGGTTTAGAGTAGGAACAGTTCCTACTCTCATGTAACACGTTTTATTAATGGAGGTTTAGAGTAGGAACAGTTCCTGGCTGTTAGCCGCATGTGATGCTGTCTGTCTGTCTGTCTGTCTGTCTGTCTGTCTGTCTGTCTGTTAACCACTGAATTAAAAAGTCAACTCCAACGCAACTTTCCACCCTTGCCTCTCCTCTACTCTCCGTAACTTACTACTATCCACACTGCTGACTGTATCACTTAATGACAAGCTGAAAACCTTAAGCACCAACCAACACCCATACCGTAGCTCATACGAAATCCAAGGGGGTGACAGCTTAGAGCTGAGTGATGGCAGCATACACAGAAACAGCATGGAGTGAGGGGGAGCGGGAGTTTCCACTTTTCCTGTCAGGGTTCCTGACACTGGGAGTCCCCTCTCCATCTCGCTTGCTCCCCTTTCATGTGTGTGCCTGATTGTGTGTTGATAAACAAGCTAAAGCCATCGAACATGATCACTGTCACAGAGGAATTTATTCGTATGCATGTTACCCAGGATTTTCTACTGCTCCTCTCACCACTCACTCACTATACCCCCGCCGTAGCGATTAATCAGTGGTGGAAAGTAACTAAGTACATTTACTTAAGTACTGCACCTTAAGTACAATTTTGAGGTAATTGTACTTTACTTGAGTATTTCCAATTTCCAATACTTTTACTTCTACTCCACTACATCTCAGAGGCAAATATTGTACTTTTACTCCACTACAATTATTTGAAGACTTTATTTACTAGTTACTTTTCAGATATTATGAAACATACATTAACCACTGTAGCCCTATTTTATACATAGGCTATTTGAAAATAGCCGATCTACAAGCATCGCGACGCGTTGTGAGCTTGTAGATCTGCTATTTTCAAATATTTTAGTACTTTTACTTTGGGTAATTTAAGTACATTTTGATGCCAATACTTTTGTACTTTTACTCAAGTAAATTTTGAATTCTGGACTTTCACTTGTAACAGAGTATTTCTATATCACAGTATTGGTCCTTTTACTTAAGTAAAGAATTTGAGTCCTTTTTCCTGCGATTGTTCCTGCTGAAGCCTGATGTATACTCGTATGACGACGATGTTGCACGCAATTTCTTTTGCAGATGTACAAGCTCACGACACGTCGACTTGACACGCATTATTGCGTTCTTGGCGATGCTTGCAGATCTGCTATTTTCGGCTCATGTAGAAATCAGGCTTGAGGCATTCCCCTGCCTTGCAGAATGTGCCTTACAGTACAGCGCTGAGGTCCTCGCTGTCACACTATGTAATTACACATTCAACGACGTCCCAGTCCTATTTCTGGACCTCTCCACTAATTACTATTTTTCCTTCAGCCGGTGGAGTAAAAGTGGACAGCTTTGTTGCATTTCTAGGCTAATGCTAGAGCGGCACCGACCACCCATTCCAATTAGGGAGAACAAGGCACCCAGGTAAAGGTCACCCTTGGGTTCCAGACAGGGCTACTCTGCTACATTGGTAGCCTACTGCAGTACAATATTTACTGCAACATGTACAGCAATATGTACTGGTCGGCCATAGTGAGAGGGTTCTCTGGTAATCAGAAGGTCACCTTCTCACCAGTGGTGGGAAAAGTACTCTACTTTAAAAAAAAAGTACTTTACTTAAGTAAAAGTGTCAATACTGCAATGTAGAAGTACTCTGTTACAAGTAATAGTCCGGAATTCAAAATTCACTTGAGTAAAAGTACAAAAGTATTGGTATCAAAATGTACTTAAAGTACCAAAAGTAAAAGTACAAAAATGTTTGAAAATAGCAGATCTACAAGCTCACAACGCGTCGCGATGCGACACGTTGTGAGCTTGTAGATTGTCGGCTATATCGACTTGTCGGCTATATCGGCTTATAGCATAGGTATAAAATAGGGCTAAAGTGGTTAATGTATGTTTTATAATGTACGGTAATAATTTATATAAACAAAGTAACTAGTAACTAAAGTTTTCAAATAATTGTAGTGGAGTAAAAGTACAATATTTGCCTCTGAGATGTAGTGGATTAGAAGTAAAAGTATAGACAATTGGAAATACTCCAGTAAAGTAACTGTACAGTACTTGAGTAAATGTACTTAGTTACTTTACACCACTGCTTCTCACCACCCGCCCAGTATATGCGTCTTCAAATTTGTAACACTATATTTATTTGTATCTGTGATGATCGTAATTTGATTCAAATGTTTGTTATGGTTTTTCTTTATGTTTGTAATTCATTTTGTTTTAGATGCTGATATCATGGCGTCCTTGAAAAAGAGAGCTTTGCTCTCAATGGGCTCCCCTGAATAAATAAAGTAAAAAGAAAGAAAGAAATATATTCTTTCAGGCATGGTTGGTCATACTGCAGTAACTGCACGTTGGTCATATGTGACTGTTCTTCCCAAAAAAACAGAGGAAGTGAAGTCAGACTGTTTGTATCTAAATTTGAGTGCTCTCACGATGGGATTTCCCCAGATTGCGCAGCCCATGTGATTGTTATTCCCAGTAAACACATAATGTCGAGTCATAACAACATTGGCATAGGTTTCAGTATCCCAGTAAAAGCCATTCAGACTTTTGCAAAAACATATTGGTACTGCAATCCTCTGAAATGTCAGCTGATCCACACGCAATAAAACATGATGTAGAACAGTTTGTGTTGCCACAAAACATCTAAACAAACATTGTGTCAGATCTGTAAACTGTCTGACTGACTCACATTCTTTCTCTCTCCACGGGCACACAATTGGCTTATTAACAACTGTGTGTGCGTGTGCGTGTGCGTGTGCGTGTGTGTGTGTGTGTCAGTGTTGATTTTGACAGCAAATGTTGATTTAGTTTTAGTCAGTGTTTTGAATAAAATTCCATTTAGTTTAGTCGACAAAAATGTATGTTGGCGGTGCCTTGATGGCGTCTTAAAGGCTGATTTAACACTTGGTTGCATGCTGACAATAGCAGATCTACAAGCTGCGACGCGTTGTGAGCTTGTAGATCTGCTATTTTCAGAGCGCAACACCCGAGTGTCTTTTAGTTCTACTGGATCTCTTCTCCACTAGTCCCTCACTAACATTTTAGTCTAGTTTTTATTTGTTGACGAAATTGTCAACATATTTAGTCATAGTTTTAGTCATCATAGCTTTTTTGTTTTTATTAAGCTTTCGTCAGTGAAAAAAGGTAGTCGACGAACATTTTTCGTCATAGTTTTAGTCGACGAAATCAACACTGGAGTGTTTGTGTGTGTGTGCGCGCGTGTGCGCGTATGTGTGGCAACTCTCTGGTAGAACTCTCGGTTCAATGGTGGTCTACTACTTTATTTACAGTACGTTATCTTTTCATGTATTGTCACAATGTTCTTACAACATCCTCCAAGTCCTTAGACCAGCCTTTAAGGCTTCTCTGCTATATTGCTATAGGCATTTAGCAGTATATAATTGTAGAGGAATGAATGGGTTATTATAGCTAATCTTCCAGGAGTTTCTCAGGGTGGGAGTATATATATGTGATGAGATCTGTGCTTTGCTATGCAGTTGATCTGGTTTAGCTTGCTCTCTGCGTTACCCTATGGTTTTTTGGACAGTGACGCTGACAAGTACGGGCACATCCATGGAGAAGTTTGCATCATAGCATCCTGAGTCAACAACTGTCATCCATGCAACTGTGTGTGCATGCACACAAGCCCTTATTTAACCCATTAAGACCTGCAACGCTTTTTGATTTGAGCTATTAAAGCATTATTTTACGCTTTGGCTATTCAAAAATAGCAGATATACAAGCTCGTAGCGCGGCACCGAGTGCCGTGCTACGAGCTTGTAGATCTGCTATTTTTGAAAAATTGTGAAAATGTGTGCAAATCTTTGAATATGTATTCTTTTAAAGCGAACATTTGTAACACAAATCTCGGCTTCTGGGGGGTCCCTGGAACAAAATATTTTGAGATGGGGTCGGCGGCCAAATACATATAATTTTGGGGGGTCCTTGACATGAAAAGGTTTGAGCACCACTGATACAGAAACATATGTTTTTTCAGAAAACTGTTGGGATTTAGAAGACAGTAGAATCGGCTTCAGGTCTTAATGGGTTAACACACAAAATGTGTGCAGGGGCACACACACATTAGTTGTGAATGTCAGTATACAGGCAACGCCACTGTGTTGTCAGTCAATCACCTGGCACTGCTTTTTGCACCCAGGTGTGGCCATGTGTGGCCTAGCCCATCCATCCTATTTCTGTCACCGGGCAGAAGCTAATTTTGACAAACCACATATTTCAGCAGCAGTACAGGCCTCGGTACCTGTCTCTCTTTTTGGTTGGCCCGCTGTAATTATTAATCAGCACAGCTGTCAACGCGAAATCTTCACAATGCAACACGGACCAAAGCGTTCACGCTTAATTGTGCTCTCGAAAGTTGCATTTAGGGAAAGAAAGTTGTTGAACAATTTATAATGAAACACCCACACAAAGGAATATGTTAGCAATAATTTATCCTGCCACGGTGCAGAATCTTAGATAGTCCTCACAATAGCAGACTTTTGCACTATGCTCCCAGAATCAGACATTTCTATCTCATCAGTAACCCTTAATCCATCATAAAACCCCAGAGGCTCTCTGCAGAGCTGCTATCACGTTTTTCACCTATAAACGCACCAACAGGGTCGGCGGTATAAGGTATTCTTCTATCTTTCTCCATGACTTGCATGTCAGTTTCCAACCCCCACAGGCTCAAGAAGAGACAAAATATCCCGGTCACAATTGACTATGTGACCTTCCGGTATTAATATTTCAACCATAGACAATTTCGCCTGCATGTTGCTGCCGGCCATGTGTTTCAATCTATTTCCCCTCCATGAAGTGTCTCTCACAGATTCCCTGGATTAAAGTTCTTATTAACCCATTAAGACCGGGAACGCATCTGTGTGTCATTTTTAGATTTCTTTGGCTGTTCAAAAATAGCAGATCTACAAGCTCATGGCGCGGTATGAGCTTGTAGGTCTGCTATTTTTGAAAAATCGTGTCATTTTTTGCAAATCTTTGAATATATGTATTAGGGGTGGGACGATATATCGATATCGCGATATATCGCGATGCTTCCTCCCGCGATAAATAATCGATATACTGCCGAAAAATATCGATATTAAAAAAATAACCCATTCCGGTCTTAATGGGTTAAAACAAAATAATGGTTGAAGCAAATTGCAGTTGGTAATTACTGGTATTTCTGACCATAAAACCGCTTCAGTGAAGTGATCTCTGTATTTTACACAGGCATGTAGATTTCATAATCCAAAATGTTCCCACTCAGTGGCTGAACCTGTGCTACAAGGAGCTAATGTGTGACAGCTACTCATTTATCTGTCTACAAAAGCTCCCCCCCCCCCCACACATCAGTAATATTGGAAAACGTTCAAATAAAACAGAACTGTATCGTAGATGAAATTGTCTATGAAAAGTCTGCGAAAGCATGTGCTCCAGTGGAGGCTAAAGGTCGTAAAAGGTATACAGGCCCAATAAAGTATATCGGCCATTTAAGTTTCATGCTTCTTATTTATCTAAATTAATAACACTCATTGCAGACTATACAGTCTCTGAGTTACTGTATAGAGGAATGTAGGCTACTATTTTACTAGTGCATAAAGATGTAGATCACTTTACACTGCTCTCAGTGAATGTTACTTGCTCCAATTTATTGCTGTCGCTTTCTCATTATCTATCTCTTTATCTCTATCTCTCTCTCCTCCTCTGTGTCTATCGTCTTGGAAGGCTGGAAGTCTAGGGCTGTGAAATTACCCAGGAAACATCCATCATGTGCCTACATTCCCCAGACTCCCCACCCCCACCCATCCCCTTCATCCCTGGCTCCGGTCGGCTCTCTAACGCTGGATTTTCCCTATCTCTTCTCTGCCCTTATACAACCATCGTTTGACTGTCCTCTCCCCCGACATAAATCCCTGTGTCGTCTCCAGGGGGGGAAGAGAGGGTGACTGATAGAGTCCCATATAAGTCCTCCCCGGGAAGGGGGATTGGTCTCCCCCAACACGTCCCAATGCATCACGGTTCGTGTATTTCCGTGTTTTTTTTATGTGTTTCTGAAACCTCCTTCGAGAGTGTAGTCTTTGTGATGGGGAGAGATGGGGACAGATAACAACGGCTTTCCCTGCCCCGAAGATGGATTGCATGGAACGGTGGCATTGTTTGGCTGTCTCTTAGCATTCCTCCTGTTGTTTGTAGGGAATGCTACTAACGGTATCAGTCTGCAGCGGGATTGGTCATTCAGTGCACTGTCACGCTAAGGAGACAAATTGACCGATCCGTATCACTGGCAGCGGTTATATATTGCTTGTCAAAGACACTATGGTTAGAGAAGAATACCCTAGTTACTGAAAAGGCAGCTTTCCTTTACTGCAGGAACATAGTATTGGAGTGCTTTTAATAAGTTGAATACGTTTTTTACTTTTAACTTCAAAGAGAGAGAGACAGAGCGGGTGAGTGACCTCTATCATAACAATAAATCTGTTACACCAGATGTTGTAGTGGTCCCAGTGGTGCACCAGCTTTTGCCTGTCACTGTCCGCTGCCATTATATATGATATTGTGTGTATTCATTGGTGTGTCTCCTTACTGCTGTTACACATTGTGTGATACCATTAGTCACTACTAGAGTATCACCTACCCCCCCCTCTGTCTGTCTGTCTCTCACATGCACACACACACACACACACACACACACACACACACACACACACACACACACACACACACACACACACACACACACACACACACACACACACACACACACACACACACACACACACACACACACACACACACACACACACACACACACACACACACACACACACACACACACACTGAAAGCTCAGTCAGGTAAAACTGAATTTATCTCTATGGGGAAAAAAAGACAAAGGATCTCAATCATGTACCAAAGGACACAGCCTAACATAAAGGATCACCAAGCTGGCAGAAATGCCCTGTGAAATCAAATTTGAAACGACGGCCACACACAGCATTCAATAACAGTTCTCTCCCATCACATTTGTGACACCAGGCAAACCTGGTAGAGGTTGTTAATGGAAGGATGACGATGATTCAATACTTTTATTGAAAAGCCCACTGCTAGCGATTCGAGTATAAACATTCTATTAGATCACAGCCAGTCTGTATTGCTTCATTTTCTGTCAGATTTGCAAGTGCAATTAGTTGGCTTCAGTTTAAAGACGGAGCAAGGTTATCTTATCAAATTGTCTGTTCTCGCTGCTGAGAGCCATGCATTGTGTGTGTGTGTGTGTGTGCGCGCGTGTGTGTGTGTGTGTGTGTGTGCTCGCGTGTGCGTGTGTCTGTGTAAGTGTGTGTGACCTGCAAGATTAAAAGCATTGCATCGTTGTCAACGAGTCAAACAGATTTTAAGGTGTGCATCCACGTCAAGCAGGCTTTGTGGGAATGTTATCTTTTTGTGTGTGTATGTGTGAGATATAACACACCTACTCACACACTGCATTGTGAACAGTTGGGTGACACAGTAGTCACACTACTTATTTACATTATGGCCATCAATCACATGGCCATGGATGTCATCAGTGATTTGAGGTGATGAGATAAGATAAACTATGACTGATCCCCAGAGGGAAATTCTGGCGTGATATATGGGAACGGGGGAATGAGCAGCAGAGATTGCCACTACAGGTGTCATCAGTGTTGATTTTGACAGCACATTTTGATTCAGTTTTAGTCATAGTCTTTTGAATAAAATTCCGTTTAGTTTTAGTCATATTATAGTCATTCTGAAATGTTTTAGTTTTAGTCTAGTTTTAGTCGACTAAATATCATAGGATTATAGTCGACTAAATCTACAGTTGATTTAGTCGACCAAAATGTATTGTGGCGGTGCCTTGATGGCGTCGTAATGGCTGATTGTACACTTGGTTGCATGCTGAAAATAGCCGATCTACAAGCTCACAACGCGTCGCAGCGCGACGCGTTGTGAGCTTGTAGATCGGCTATTTTCAGAGCGCAACACCCACGTGCAACCAAACATAAAATGACTTGTCTTTTAGTTCTACTGGATCTCTTCACCACTAGTCTCTCTCTAACATTTTAGTCTAGTTTTTATTTGTTGACAAAATTGTCAATATCTTTAGTCTTAGTTTTAGTTATCATAGCTTAGTTTTTATTTAGTTTTCGTCAGTGAAAAAAGGTAGTCGGCGAGCATTTTCGTCATACTTTTAGTCGACGAAATCAACACTGGGTTGTCATCGCTTGGGATCTTTGGACACGAGTGGACGTTAGTGAACAGCTCTGCCTCCAGGCAGCTCCGAGCAGGCAAACAGCGACAGGACAGAACTTTAGTTGGAGTAAGCATTTTAAATATAACTTTGCGTCAGAAAAAACACTGTGTTTGTCTGTATATCCATGACAGCGCTGTAGTTATCTGCTGGCTGGCTGAATCTGGATATACAACATGTTTAGGCCTGGAGGGAAATGCAGAGATGCCATATATTTTCAGTCTCATGATGGAGCCAGGTTTGTAAATTTGTCGAGAGATTTAACCACTTTCAACCTGACATCCCCATTTCGGCCAAGTCATTCTTGGCGAACATTTTCAAAATAAAATAAAAATAAAAAGTCAAGAAATGTCAAAAATAGTGCAGTCTTGTAAGAAGTAACAGGGCTTCACCCATTAAAGGGATACTTCACTTTCGGGCCGGGGAAACATTTAAAAAATATATTAAAAATAAATGAAAAAAGTTATGGAAAATTCATGGCCCCCTCACGCATTAGAGTGTCCTACTAATGCGTGAGGGGGCCATGAATTTTCCATAACTTTTTTCATTTATTTTTAATATATTTTTTAAATGTTTCCCCGGCCCTAAAGTGAAGTATCCCTTTAAGACCTGGAATGTGTCGGTGTCATTTTTTGATTTGAGCTAAAAAGCATTATTTTATACTTTGGCTATCCAAAAATAGTAGATCTACAAGCTCGTAGCGCGGCACCGAGTGCCGCGCTACGAGCTTGTAGATCTGCTATTTTTGAAAAGTTGTGCAAATCTTTGAATATATGTACTTTTAAAGAGAACATTTGTAACTCAAATCTTTTCTTCTGGGGGTCCCTGGAACAAAATATTTTGAGATGGGGGTCCGCGACCAAATCCTACATATAATTTGAGTAACCTCTGTCGGTCTTGGTGTCTTGGTGTCTTGGGTCGTCTGTGCCCCAAACTGCGCATGTGTCGTTGCCAGGTTTCACGCGCGAAACAAGCAGCAAGGTCTATGAAAAGAAGGCCAAACGCAGCGCTTTCACACATATACCTTGCCTCTTGGAAAACAGCCGATCAACAAGCTCACAACGCGTCCCCACACCCACCTGCACTTTCACAACCAACGCCAAAACACACTACCACCAATATGGCCCCTAAACCGCTTACAATAGAACAACATGGCAACACCGTGCTTCTACACCATAGACCCCACCCACTCTCGCCAGAGAGCCACATTTCGTGGCTGCCTCCGTGGTGTGTGTGTGTGTGTGTGTGTGTGTGTGTGTGGGTGGGGGGGAAGAGCACATCTACAAGCTCACAATGCCTCACTCTCTAAGCCCACTACCACGCCACGCAACACCCAAAAGAAAACATTCTCATACAGCCCCACAGCATTACACTGTTGCACTCACAGAACGTGCTTCCCCCAAGTTGTGTGTGTGTGTGTGTGTGTGTGTGTGTGTTGGGGACGGCTCTATGTCGTTCTCATCCAGAATCGGTGGAACGTCCACCAAGGCTCCGCTGTTTACCCTTTTGTAGAAATCGTATCCCAAAACTAATGGTAGATTCCAAACCGCACGGATGTTTGCACGTGTCAAAATGTACATTATTTGTGTTCGCGCGACGGCCGCGTATGTGTGTTCGCGATGGGGGACAGCTCTGGCCGGGATGTACCGTTGTGTGTGTGTGTGTGTGTGTGTGTGGCCGCATGAGAATGTACCGCATGTGTTAGGGCATTAACGACCTCAGATCTTTCCAATTCGACTCAACTCACAGTAAAGTTGAAGTCGAGTCGACACGGGACACATGCACGCGCGCGCAGCGCGCGTGCATGTGGCCCCCGCGCGCGCGCGCGATTTTTTTTGCGGTTCTGGGCGGGTTCGGTCCGTTTTTTTCGCGGTTCTGGGCGGGCGGATTGGGTCCGTTTCCCCCCCCCCCTTTTATGTCGGGTTTCATACTTTTTTGCGGTTCTGGGCGGGTTCGGTCCGTTTTTTTCGCGGTTCTGGGCGGGCGGATTGGGTCCGTTTCCCCCCCCCCCTTTTATGTCGGGTTTCATACTTTAATTCGGTTCATTCGGTACAAAGAAAATGTACGTCGCAGCCGAGGGGCGCGCAGAATGGTCCATGCATATTTATAGCAGAAACTTAAAGAGGTTCACATTTAACTATAGCCGTACTCATTCAATTCTGAACCGATTCTTAAAATTTAAAATTCTCTATTTAGATGTGAAGGGTCTTCTTTCATGTGTACTAGTGAAGTAGTGATCGTTTCGTCAAACAATATCAAGCAAAAAGGAAACCAGCGCCATATAAGGAGAAACCACACTGACACACTGCTGTCCAAATTGAGCAACTTTACTTGTATTGAAAAAGATATCTGTGTCTTCACTTTCACAACATACAATCATGTGCGTTACTGCGTTTTCATTGTATTTCTTTTCTCTCTTTTTTTTTAACCATTAACAGCTCAGAATCAAAACACAGTACACTGACTGAAATAATAATAATCAGAATCCGAAAATTCACACCCAAAAACAACAGCTTGCCTATACAATAGGCTAATGAATAGAATAAGAATAAGCCAGTTAGAGATACTTTCCATTGTGAAATGTAATCGAAAATCCAAGGTTTAAAACCCCAAAATAAACGTCAGCTTGGCTTTACAATAACACCAGTTAGCGCATCTTTCAGACATTGATAAACCAAATTGAAGGGTTTAATTGCACACCCCAAAACAAGTCAGCTTGAGTTATAATAAAATAATAAACGAAATGTAGCCAAACCAAACATTAAAGCTTTTTCAAAATGCGCTGCCCATGGTCAACTCTCAGAAGACAACTTCAACTTATACAAATAAATAATATAATTCAAAACTCACCCAGATATCCTTTAGAAATAAAACGAGAATCAAGTAATCCCAATAAAACGTTAAATAATATTCCAATGGTATTAAAGTCCACTGTCAATAGCACCAGTAATCCTATTCTTCGTCGCTGTCATCCTCTTTCACATTCTTGGCCTTGCGCTCCTGGTTTTCATGGAGGAAGATGAGGGTATCAACATGTTCAGGATGAAGGCTTGCCCGCTGTCGGGTGATGGTATTCCCGGCCAGAGAGAACACTCTCTCGCTGGGGGTGCTGGTAGCTGGCACAGCCAAGTATCGATGAGCCAGTTTGGCTAATCTAGGGAACTGGCCCTGGTTCCGGGCCCACCATTTAAGTGGGTTCTCCATGGTGGGAATGTGAGGTGTTGCGAAATAATCCCGCAGCTCCTCGGCTGGAGTGGAGCGACCCTCTTTCTTCCCGCTTTCATAGTGTGGTCCAAAAAGTTCCTCAAAGTCACTTTCCAGTCTGGATTTCTTCATCACCGGGCCCGGCGCAGCACCAACGTCCTCAGCTTGGATGTCATCATCGTCATCATCATCTTCGCCGTCATCATTTTCAGCTGCAACGGCAATTAATAACGCTGATCAGTTTCTTCACAAACAACCACATATACGCAAGAATAATTAGGTAATAATTACAGCCAAATTGTATAAAAGATCAGACCTACATTTCAATAGCCACCAAGGTAATTATAGTTTTACGAAATAAATATAAAAATGAAAACTAATGATTTTTTTGTATAATAAATTAACAATAACCTGGATAGCTACGAAAGCAGCTGTATCTAGTGACGTAGGCTATTGTGACAAAATAAGTAATTTCACTTGACAAAATGATTAATAGACTGGACTGTAGGCCTAACGTTACCTGTAGCAGCTGTGGCAGGCGCCTGGGGAGGCTGGGGTGGGTCTGTCTCCTCTCGCAGCAGCTTGTGCAGGTGGTCGTGGGCATCATCTCTCGTGCTGGATGGGAGGAACAGCAGATGTTTGAAGCGGGGGTCTAGCAGACAGGCGATGATGGGGATAGACTCTGCCAGGCCTTCAGACTCTAGTTTGAAGCGCGTTTGCAGCTGTTTTTTCACAGTGGTTTTGAAGGAGCGGATCGCACCCAAGTCCGACTCCTGGACACCGAGGGTGGTGTTGATGACGTTTAAAATCACGGGATAGATGAAAGACAGGCCAACGTGCAACTCGCCACACATCACTTTGGTAGCCTTTGCCAGGGGACCTAACACAGGAATAAGTTGCTCTATGAGCTCCCAATGTGACGCTCGCATGGTGAGGGTCTTCAGAACACTTGGCTTTGTGACTGTTTCATCTGCCAGAACAGCCTGCACAGGGATTCTTTGCTCGTGCAAGCGCTCCAGCATCATGAAAGTGGAATTCCACCGAACCGCACAGTCATTTTGGAGTTTATTTTTTTTGGTCACGTTCAGGTCAGACTGTTTTTTCTTCAGAGCACCACTTGCCACGCATGAGTGGCGAAAATGACTTACAATGCGTCTGGCTGCATTGACGGTCTTGGTGATTTCAGGTAGGACTAATCCAGCTTTTATTGCCAACTGAAGAGTGTGCCCGGTGCATCCTAGGTCTTGTGGGGACATCTCGCACATTTCCAAGGCCAGGTTCATGTTTGAGGCATTATCGTGCACCGTACAAAACGCCTGTATGCCCCACTCTTTTATTGTTGCATCCAGGCGAGCTGAGATGTTGACAGCTGTGTGTCGCTCCGTCATGAGAGAGGTAGTCAGGACTCTGGCTTTCATGTTCCACCCGTCTGTAATATAATGAGCAGTAATTGTGATGTAAGGCTCCATGGTTGGGGATGTCCATAAGTCAGTTGTTAGCGACACGCTCCTGCCTTTCATATCCTCCTTGATGCTCTTTTTTAGGGCGTCACACTGCCGGTTGATATTATTCCACAGTGTTGTGTGGCTCGGGACTGTGTAGTCCGGTTCAAAATATTTCAGTATTGCTTTGAAGCCTTCCCCTTGCACTGCAGCCAAAGGTCGCACGTCTTGGACGATGAAATTAACGAGCAAACCCGTGATGTGCTGTTTTTTCTGATCTGTTAGATGCTTTTTTGTGTAGTTGCTCATGACCTTCTGCACTGGACCACTCGCACTCCCACCACTCCCGTCATTATTCAGGTTAACTGGATGCGTTTTCAGATGGCCGAGCATAACGCTCGTATTCTTGTTGTACTTGTAGCACTTCTTGCATAGTGTACAGGTCACTGTACGTTCTTCATCATCTAGAGTGAAGTACTTCCACACAGATGATCTGTGACTGTGTTTGTTTTTCTGCGTAGCTGAATCCTCTGAATCCGCCATGTCTGCATTTTTTGCGGTTCTGGGCGGGTTCGGTCCGTTTTTTTCGCGGTTCTGGGCGGGCGGATTGGGTCCGTTTCCCCCCCCCCCTTTTATGTCGGGTTTCATACTTTAATTCGGTTCATTCGGTACAAAGAAAATGTACGTCGCAGCCGAGGGGCGCGCAGAATGGTCCATGCATATTTATAGCAGAAACTTAAAGAGGTTCACATTTAACTATAGCCGTACTCATTCAATTCTGAACCGATTCTTAAAATTTAAAATTCTCTATTTAGATGTGAAGGGTCTTCTTTCATGTGTACTAGTGAAGTAGTGATCGTTTCGTCAAACAATATCAAGCAAAAAGGAAACCAGCGCCATATAAGGAGAAACCACACTGACACACTGCTGTCCAAATTGAGCAACTTTACTTGTATTGAAAAAGATATCTGTGTCTTCACTTTCACAACATACAATCATGTGCGTTACTGCGTTTTCATTGTATTTCTTTTCTCTCTTTTTTTTTAACCATTAACAGCTCAGAATCAAAACACAGTACACTGACTGAAATAATAATAATCAGAATCCGAAAATTCACACCCAAAAACAACAGCTTGCCTATACAATAGGCTAATGAATAGAATAAGAATAAGCCAGTTAGAGATACTTTCCATTGTGAAATGTAATCGAAAATCCAAGGTTTAAAACCCCAAAATAAACGTCAGCTTGGCTTTACAATAACACCAGTTAGCGCATCTTTCAGACATTGATAAACCAAATTGAAGGGTTTAATTGCACACCCCAAAACAAGTCAGCTTGAGTTATAATAAAATAATAAACGAAATGTAGCCAAACCAAACATTAAAGCTTTTTCAAAATGCGCTGCCCATGGTCAACTCTCAGAAGACAACTTCAACTTATACAAATAAATAATATAATTCAAAACTCACCCAGATATCCTTTAGAAATAAAACGAGAATCAAGTAATCCCAATAAAACGTTAAATAATATTCCAATGGTATTAAAGTCCACTGTCAATAGCACCAGTAATCCTATTCTTCGTCGCTGTCATCCTCTTTCACATTCTTGGCCTTGCGCTCCTGGTTTTCATGGAGGAAGATGAGGGTATCAACATGTTCAGGATGAAGGCTTGCCCGCTGTCGGGTGATGGTATTCCCGGCCAGAGAGA
Organism: Gymnoscopelus braueri; assembly: GCF_963280865.1. Classification (NCBI taxonomy): domain Eukaryota; kingdom Metazoa; phylum Chordata; class Actinopteri; order Myctophiformes; family Myctophidae; genus Gymnoscopelus; species Gymnoscopelus braueri. Next base: position 22,626,976 of record NC_137625.1, read on the forward strand.
ACACTCTCTCGCTGGGGGTGCTGGTAGCTGGCACAGCCAAGTATCGATGAGCCAGTTTGGCTAATCTAGGGAACTGGCCCTGGTTCCGGGCCCACCATTTAAGTGGGTTCTCCATGGTGGGAATGTGAGGTGTTGCGAAATAATCCCGCAGCTCCTCGGCTGGAGTGGAGCGACCCTCTTTCTTCCCGCTTTCATAGTGTGGTCCAAAAAGTTCCTCAAAGTCACTTTCCAGTCTGGATTTCTTCATCACCGGGCCCGGCGCAGCACCAACGTCCTCAGCTTGGATGTCATCATCGTCATCATCATCTTCGCCGTCATCATTTTCAGCTGCAACGGCAATTAATAACGCTGATCAGTTTCTTCACAAACAACCACATATACGCAAGAATAATTAGGTAATAATTACAGCCAAATTGTATAAAAGATCAGACCTACATTTCAATAGCCACCAAGGTAATTATAGTTTTACGAAATAAATATAAAAATGAAAACTAATGATTTTTTTGTATAATAAATTAACAATAACCTGGATAGCTACGAAAGCAGCTGTATCTAGTGACGTAGGCTATTGTGACAAAATAAGTAATTTCACTTGACAAAATGATTAATAGACTGGACTGTAGGCCTAACGTTACCTGTAGCAGCTGTGGCAGGCGCCTGGGGAGGCTGGGGTGGGTCTGTCTCCTCTCGCAGCAGCTTGTGCAGGTGGTCGTGGGCATCATCTCTCGTGCTGGATGGGAGGAACAGCAGATGTTTGAAGCGGGGGTCTAGCAGACAGGCGATGATGGGGATAGACTCTGCCAGGCCTTCAGACTCTAGTTTGAAGCGCGTTTGCAGCTGTTTTTTCACAGTGGTTTTGAAGGAGCGGATCGCACCCAAGTCCGACTCCTGGACACCGAGGGTGGTGTTGATGACGTTTAAAATCACGGGATAGATGAAAGACAGGCCAACGTGCAACTCGCCACACATCACTTTGGTAGCCTTTGCCAGGGGACCTAACACAGGAATAAGTTGCTCTATGAGCTCCCAATGTGACGCTCGCATGGTGAGGGTCTTCAGAACACTTGGCTTTGTGACTGTTTCATCTGCCAGAACAGCCTGCACAGGGATTCTTTGCTCGTGCAAGCGCTCCAGCATCATGAAAGTGGAATTCCACCGAACCGCACAGTCATTTTGGAGTTTATTTTTTTTGGTCACGTTCAGGTCAGACTGTTTTTTCTTCAGAGCACCACTTGCCACGCATGAGTGGCGAAAATGACTTACAATGCGTCTGGCTGCATTGACGGTCTTGGTGATTTCAGGTAGGACTAATCCAGCTTTTATTGCCAACTGAAGAGTGTGCCCGGTGCATCCTAGGTCTTGTGGGGACATCTCGCACATTTCCAAGGCCAGGTTCATGTTTGAGGCATTATCGTGCACCGTACAAAACGCCTGTATGCCCCACTCTTTTATTGTTGCATCCAGGCGAGCTGAGATGTTGACAGCTGTGTGTCGCTCCGTCATGAGAGAGGTAGTCAGGACTCTGGCTTTCATGTTCCACCCGTCTGTAATATAATGAGCAGTAATTGTGATGTAAGGCTCCATGGTTGGGGATGTCCATAAGTCAGTTGTTAGCGACACGCTCCTGCCTTTCATATCCTCCTTGATGCTCTTTTTTAGGGCGTCACACTGCCGGTTGATATTATTCCACAGTGTTGTGTGGCTCGGGACTGTGTAGTCCGGTTCAAAATATTTCAGTATTGCTTTGAAGCCTTCCCCTTGCACTGCAGCCAAAGGTCGCACGTCTTGGACGATGAAATTAACGAGCAAACCCGTGATGTGCTGTTTTTTCTGATCTGTTAGATTCGCACTCCCACCACTCCCGTCATTATTCAGGTTAACTGGATGCGTTTTCAGATGGCCGAGCATAACGCTCGTATTCTTGTTGTACTTGTAGCACTTCTTGCATAGTGTACAGGTCACTGTACGTTCTTCATCATCTAGAGTGAAGTACTTCCACACAGATGATCTGTGACTGTGTTTGTTTTTCTGCGTAGCTGAATCCTCTGAATCCGCCATGTCTGCATTGTTGTTGTCGGCTTCTGTTCATTTTCCCTCCACCGCGCTAAGTACCGCCCCTTGATTTTAAACATGAAGTGATTATTGGTTAAATGTAGGATACACTATCAGGGTAAACCAATCAGAGACCGGGTTTGCAGTCCGCACCCACCGCCCACACACACATGAAAAAAAAAAAAAAAAAAAACTTAAAGGAAAAAAAAAAAAAAAAAAAAACAACAACTTTCGACTTCACCAGGTGGGAGTCGACTTGTGTTAATTAAGTCGACTCAAGTCGAAGTCGACTTTTTGGTGAATGCCCTAGCATGTGTGTGTGTGTGTGTGTGTGTGTGTGTGTGAGCGCTCGCAACGGGTCGCGCGCGTGTGTGTGTGTTGAACGTGCTTCGCCCAAGTTACAATCTCAGCTGTTTATTCGCATTTTTATGTCAAAGACAGTCTCAATCAGACAATCTCGCCATGCTTATGCTGGCTGGAGAGAGAGAGAGGGGGGACAGAGGGGCGGAGGGAGGGGGAGAGACAGACAGAAAAGAGGGGGAGGGGGAGAGAGAGAGAGCTGTGTGTGTGTGTGTGTGTGTGTGTGTGTGTGTGTGTGTGTGTGTGTGTGTGTGTGTGAGAGAGAGAGAGTGTGTTGCACTGCAATCCTTTCGTGCAAAGGTGGTAGCACGTCGCGTTTAAGTAAATCTCTCCACCAGAGACACAAAAGTTAATCTCATCTAGCCATTACACCATGCCGACTCCGAAAATCTGTACAAGCTAACGATACGGCCGTTTCACAATCTCGCCCCTAAACACGGTCTCCCCGGCTCGCACCGAACGGTCTGGGGTGAGCAATCTGCGCCTAATTGTCTCGCCCCTAAACACGGTCGCCCCGGAACGCAACGAATGGTGGAGAGCGTTTATTTCAATTCAATTCAATTCATTCATTATAATATAAGTACAATGAATGACAGAATATATATATATACATATATATATATATATATATATATATATATATATATTGTGTGTGTGTGTGTGTGTGTGTGTGTGTGTGTGTGTGTGTGTGTGTGTGTGTGTGTGTGTGTGGGTATATATATATATATATATATATATATTTTTTTTTTTGTGTGTGTGTGTGTATGTTTTTTTATGTATGTATGTATGTATGTATGTATGTATGTATGTATGTATGTATGTATGTATGTATGTATGTATGTATGTATGTATGTATGTATGTATGTATGTATGTATGTATGTATGTATGTATGTATGTATGTATGTATGTAGGACGTGCAATAACCCCACGTTTGCAACTACTTTTGCCTGCGCACTTCACCGGGTATGGTCTAGTACATATCATTTTGGGAGTCACTGACGTGAAAAGGTTTGAGAACCACTGATATAGAAACATAGGTTTTTTTTCAAAAAACTGTTGGGATTTAGAAGGCATTTTGTAGAATCAGCCTCAGGTCTTAATGGGTTAAGCTTTATATTCTTTAGTAAATAGAACAAAAACATTATAGGTGGGTCAGCATCATCCAATTAGGAGAAAAGGAAAAACATTTTTTAGCTTCAATTTGATTGTGTCTGTCATTTTATTGTTTCATCAAGCAAACAAAGTGGTAAGCCTGAATTGGGAACGAGGGAATATATACTTAGTACTTATACTGTCACAAGGACCCCCAAAATGATATGTATCTGGCCGCGGACCCACATCTCAAAATATGTTGTTCCAGGGACCCCCCAGAAGCAAAGATTTGAGTTACAAATGTTCGCTTTATGTATTCAAAGATTTTCACACATTTTCACAATTTTTCAAAAAATAGCAGATCTACAAGCTCGTAGCGCGGCACTCTGACACACTCTGACAACCCAAGACCGTTCCCGGTCTTGGGTTAAGTTTACACCACTTAGCTCTCCCATAAGCCCACTGAGAGAAACGAACTCGGAGACAATTCATCTGACGGTTTGGCCAAATGACGTGAGGTTTCAACATTTCTGTGATTGAGCAACACGACTTTTACAAGGACAGTTTTGAAATGACAATAGTTATTTCACAATGCTGACTGTTTTGTCACACAGCCATTCAGTAAAGCTTATGAAAGCCATGTGTCACACAGCAACAGACAAGCTACGCTTTGTGCTGCCACGCTGCCACGCTGCTGCCATTGTCATATATATGTGGAACTCAGAACTTTGTGTTACATCTCAGATAACTGAATAGGAAGCATGAAAGGAGCCACCCCCACAACCCCACGTTCTTCTGGAATCGTGAGGTATCCATACATTGAAGAAAAAGGTCTGCTGGTAGTGGTAGGCAACTTGTGTTATATAAAAAAACTTTCCATTGTGGTCCTTTGAGTGCAACCTATGTGTGTAAACTGAGTGCCACTGAGAGACATACCAATAACTAGAAAAAGTGCTACTCGGAGCACAGGTCTCCGCCAGGTCAGGTACGTTATTGTGGCCTCCTGGTGGCGCTATAATAGGCCAATGTGAAAAGGGTGTCATTTCTTCTTAGACCTTTCACAGCAATCGGAGACCTGCTGGTGGCGCTATAACAGGCCAATGTGAAAAGGCCTCATTTCTTCCTCGGCCTAGTGGGAATATGCGTGTGAAATTTCACGGAAATCGCAAGCTGCGTTCTTGATTTGAGGCATTTTGTTCAAAACGGACCAATCCTGCAAACTTTGGAAGCCAACCTTAGCCAATGAGGATGGAATATGGGAAATCGGACAGATCCGTGTTGATCACATGACTATAGAGATACTGTGTACCGATTTGCATGACGTTTGGATAAAATCTGTTGGAGTAAATGGGTTTTGCACAAATCGGCCTCCTGGTGGCACTATAACAGGGCTATGTTATGTTGGGGCAGAGGTTCTGAATTGGCATCCAGGGAGTGTGTGTGCACAGTTTCGGAGCGAGCTGGCCAACGGTGCCGGAGATTAGCTGCTAACACACGGACAGGACACACGGACGGACGGACAGGGGGTAAAACATACTCTCGCCATGCCTTTCGGCCTGGCGGAGACAATAAGTACATTCACACAACTTTTACGTACTAGTCAAGTAAAATAGCAAAGAACAGCATGGGTACTGTAAAAGGAACCCAGTCCTACTTTATATCTTTGAGTCTCATTTTATCTATGAGTCATACACAGGTTAATTGGCTACTTGAAGTCCAAGATCCATATTGGAGCCTCAGCCACCCCATTTCTGTTTATAAATACGCAGTGTTTTAGAATCATGATGAATATTTCATCAATATTGGCAGTATTTTAGAATGACACAATGAAATGTCATTCTACATCGCATTACATGCTACAAATAATCACTGGCCGCATCTGCAATATCGTGCCATTGACATGCGCCTAGGGAGTTGTTTTTACCACATGTTTCAGCTTATGATTTTATCCTTTAATTATGATATAATTACAGAATGTGGTTTCTCTATGGTTGGTTATGGTTGTCATGGTTGGATGTGAGTTCTCCTTGTCAAGGAAGAGAGATAAAAGGAAGATGGGCAATTCAATGGGAATTCATTCTGAAAGGATGAGAAAAAAATTGTTATCCATGGGGATTTACTCTTACTGATGGGAAAATGTAAATTGGAGGTGCAAATCTTCTTGACCTGTTCCTTGAGCACTTTAACATATACATCAGCTATTTGAAAATAGCCGATCCACAAGCTCACAACGCGTCGCGATGATGCGACGCGTTGTGAGCTTGTAGATCGGCTATTTTCAAATAAAATCTTGCGGGGAAATTATAATAAGCAGATCTGGCGGCAACCCTGGGTATGATAGGAGGTGACCAGTGAAGGCAGATGGCAATTTGCTGCGCTACTGCATGTTTCCTGTCAATGCTTTTTTTTGGGGACATACACAACCTGCTGCCATCCAAGTGCCCCAGATGACCAGCGTTGCCCGCCGCGCGTTGCCCACGTGCATGTGAGAATTGCCTGTCAGCACTGACTCAGGCGGGGTCATGATGACCTCAACTAATCGAATACCCGGGTGCGAAGAGAGCAGTAGACAGCGTTGAGAAAGACTTGGAACACTGTATATTTGCACCTGCTGTGTATTTGACTATGTACACAGTAAAGTGCCTCAGCACCATTCTTGGTGTGTGTGTGTGTGTGTGTGTGTGTGTGTGTGTGTGTGTGTGTGTGTGTGTGTGTGTGTGTGTGTGTGTGTGTGTGTGTGTGTGTGTGTGTGTGTGTGTGTGTGTGTGTGTGTGTGTGTGTGTGTGTGTGTGTGTGTCTTTGGAGAAAACTTCACTCACTCCTTTGTACTTGTTGTTTGTGTTTGCTTGGTTGTTCTAAAAATGTCTTCTAAATCCTAACAGTATTCTGAAAAAAAAAACTGTTGCTATATCAGTGGTTCTCAAACTTGTTCATGTCAAGGACCCCCATCTGCTGATATGTATTTGGTCTCGGACCCCCATCTCAAAATATTTTGTTTCAGGGACCCCCAGAAGCAAAGATTTAAGAAAAAAATAATATATATATATATATATTCAAAGATTTGCACAAATGTTCACGATTTAAAAAAAATAGCAGATCTACAAGCTCGAAGCACGGCAGCAAGTGACGCGCTATGAGCTTGTAGATCTGCTATTTTATTTTTGAATAGCCAAAGTATAAAATATGGCTAAAATCTAAAATGACACAGATGCTTTCCTGGTTTGAATGGGTTAAAATAAGATGTCTCATGCCTGGGAGGAGCCCTGGCTAAGTAATTCACCCTGTTGTAGGAGGGGGTGATTTGGAGTATGCTGTTATACGGGGAGGAGAACCCAGTATAGTACAGCTTTGTTTTGGAAGGCAGCTCACTGTTCCTGGTTCACCAGCAGCCCGTGTTTGTGGTCCAAGAGGTCTTTGGTTTTCCTCAAAAAACAAGACAACTAAATCACAGGCTTCGTGATATACATCCGATGTGTTCATGGTCTTTCGTCCAGAATAATTGAAGGCAAGTATATGCATAATAAGGACAGCCAGCACTGGAGTGCATTGAAGCATGTATAGATTTTTGTTTAACTTTTAGATCAAGTTTCAAACCAAATCAAACGGTTACTAAGAAAGAGTTATTGCATGCAAAACATGCAAAACTAGAAAAAGTGCTCCTAGGAGCACCGGTCTCCGCCAGGTTAGGTAGGTTATTGTGGCCTCCTAATGGCACAATAATATGGCAATGGGAAAAGGGTGCCATTTCTTCCTAGGCCTTTAATTGAGGCATTTTGTCCAAAAAGTGTTTTGCAAAAATTGACCTGCTGGGTCCACTATAACGATGTGAATGGGTGGCGTTTCCTCCTCGGCCTAGTGGGAATGTGCGTGCAAAATTTCACGGAAATCGCACACTGTGTTCATGATTTGGGGCATTATATCCTAACTGGCCAATGATAGCCAGTTAGGATGGAATATGAAAAATCTGACAGATCAGTCTTGATCACATGACCATAGAGATACTGTGTACCGATTTTCGGACGAAATCTGAAGGAATAATATCAAAAAATTACTTTTGCAAACGTCGGCCTCCTGGTGGCGCTATAACAGGCCAATTTGAAAAGCCGGAGATTAGCTGTTCACAGACATTTGGACGGACACATGGACACACGGACGGACGGACGGACGGACGGACGGACAGGGTGCAAAACATTGTTTTGCACCCTGTCCTTCGGCCTGGCGGAGACAGTGATCATGAAAATGTTATTTCAGTGCAGGCCAACTGTAAGAATAGTGAGCAATTTTAATCAAGGAGTGAACACCTCACAATAGCGTATGTAATCCTATATGTTTGATGCTTCATTGCATATAATGAAACCTAACTTCAGAAATTCTAATCAAGTAGAATTTTGAAAGCTGGATGTTCGCGAACCAAATCACAAATACAGTATGCATGATATTACACCACTGGCGGCAACAGCAGTCCCTCTCTCCACACATTTATCTGTCAAAGCCCACGGGAATACTCTGCAACAGTTTATATGATGAAAAGGCAATAGCTGTTAAACTGCAGGAATCTCATGCTGTCAGACAATAACGCTATTTAAATGAACGCCTTATCCCTGCCTCAGGTGGAATTGTGGTGTGCCAAGGAGTTATACATACGCAGATCCACACACACACACACACGCACGCACGCACACACACACGCACACGCACATGCACACAGACACACACACACTTCCTGAAGAGCTGTATGGAGGAGGGAGGCGGGGAGAGGGTATAGGGAGCTGGGAGTGGAAGCTGGGAGGTAAAGAGATGAGAAACAAATGGGGAGGGGTGCAATGAGTGGACTGACTGAAGGGGGGACGAATAGGAAGAGACGTAGGAGAAGTGAAATTGGGTGGTGGAGGTGGTGGTGGTGGGAGGGGGGGTTTGGGGGGGCGGCGGGCGGGCGGCGGCAAGGGCCCAAGCGGCAGGGGCCCGTTCCCGCTGAGCGGGCTGGGATAATCAGAGCAGGGAAATGAGCCGAGTCCCACGCAGCCCTTCGCCAAGCCGCCCCGGAGCGACCGATGACAAGCCTGATAGATGACGGCGCGCGGCGCGCCGCACACTCCTCTGGGGAGCGAGGGAGGAGAAAAGGCGGGAAGGGGGAGGAGTGAGGAGGAGACGGGAGAAGCAGGGGAGAGAGCTGCAGGTGGCTCGAGAGGGTGGCGAGGCGCCAGTCGGATGACGAGGACGGATAAAAAGAACAATCTGTACGCCGCAAGATCCTGAGTGTTTCGTCGAAACTCTGAGCGTCCACTTTCACACCCTCAGAGTTAACCCGTTACGACCTGGGACGCATCTGTGTCATTTTTAGATTTGAGCTAAAAAGCATTATTTTTACGCTTTGGCTATTCAAAAATAGCAGATCTACAAGCTCATAGCGCGGCACCGAGTGCCGTGCTACGAGCTTGTAGATCTGTTATTTTTTGCAAATCTTTGAATATATATTCTTTGTGAACATTTGTTACTCAAATCTTTGCTTCTGGGGGTCCCTTGAACAAAATATTTTGAGATGGGGGTCGGCGGCCCAAATACATATCATCTTGGGGGTCCTTGACATGAAAAAGTTTGAGAACCACTGACATAGAAACATACGTTTTTCAGAATACTGTCGGGATTTAGAAGACATTTTTCTAGAATCGGCTTCAGGTCTTAATGGGTTAAATGAACACTCAAGGCTTTACAGCGTACGAGCTCGAGGGATATAACACTGATCATATGTTTGCTTATATTTGCACTCCCCAAGGTCATTAGTGACATCCATCTACTGCATGGCAGCTACCCAGCTTGAACTTGTGCGACCCCTCTCATTTTGTTGTTAAACTATCCCGAGGGGGCAGATTCACCATGCCTCCTCGCCCTGCCCTCAAACCCATCCTTGCACAGAGCCTGTCGCACTGTACTTAGTCATACTTGATTAAATGTAAGTACAGTTACAGCGTAGTAACAGTAGACAGACTTGCTAGACCACAACAGGCAACCTGAGCCTGTTTGGGCTGGACTGTGTCCCGTGCTGACTGAGGTAGACCCACGGTGTCTGAAAAAAGAAAGCAGAAGCCAAGAGAAATAAACACCGGTAGTAAACAACACTTTAACTGCAATGGGATGCGGTCTCTCTCTCCAGAGTGAAGTTAGCTTTTCCTTCACTCCACGGAAAGATTATCCAATCAAAAATACATGCCCAAAGAATCGCAACTCCATGAGCATTAACAACATGGCATTTATGGCAACTTAACAGGTTTAATATTATGTGTATTATTAAGGCAACAAACTTAAAGGTTTCATGACATTCACTTTTACACCACATTCAAAGTCTTTGTCCTGGTCCTTCAAAAGTGTACAAAAAGTTTTAAGTGAAAATTCCATTCCAGTGATCAATGGCAGGTGTTTTTCTCTCACATTTCTAAAGCCTTTTCAACTGCAATGAAAAAAGAAATCTTTGCCTGCGGGTGTCGCTGGTGAGGGATTTTGCCTGTCAATCATCGCCTCTGCTCCGCCCCCCCCAAAGGAAAGGATAGGGGAGGGGAGGGGCGAGGAGGAGAGTGGGCGGGATTATTCGACAGTGACCTCACTGTCGAAGGGCCAAGCTCAGATTACTTTTCAGCCTAATTATTCAGAAAACCCCAGACCACAGAAAATCCACTGAATGTTTTAAGTTCAGGTTTTTTGGGTGTAATTGAGGTCATAAAACCCCAAATAAAACATTGAAAATAAAAAAAGTGAAAATGAATGTCATGATACCTTTAATAACCTAAAGGCAAATAACAACGCTCTTGTGCATGTGTGCTTGTTTAATTTCGGCTGCTTGTGGTTGTAGCTGATCGGTTTAAGAAGCTGTCTGGGAATCGGACGGTCGCCGGGTTTGATGCTCGGCTCACCCGGTTCTACGCGTCGAAGTGTCCTTGAGCAAGACTTATACGTAACTACTTAACCCATTAAGACCTGGAACGCATCTGTGTCACTTTTTCATTTGAGCTAAAAAGCTTTATTTTACACTTTGGCTATTCAAAAATAGCAGATATACAAGCTCATAGCGCGGCACCGAGTGCCGCGCTACGAGCTTGTAGATCTGCTATTTTTGAAAAATCGTGGAAATCTTTGAATATTTATATTTTTAAAGCGAACATTTGTAACTCAAATCTTTGCTTCTGGGGGGGTCCCTGGAACAAAATATTTTGAGATGGGGGGTCGGCGGCCAAATACATATCATCATTTTGGGGGTCCTTGACATGAAAAAGATTGAGCACCACTGATATAGAAACGTATGTTTTTCAGAAAACCGTTAGGATTTAGAAGACATTTAGCAGAATCAGAACCTCAATTCTTAATCCTTAACCCCTATCAGACCCCCTTCCCCCCCCCCCCCCCTTACCCCGTGTGCTCATCTGAGCCATCTGCTCGGGTGCATGCAGAAGAGTAATTTCCCGCACTGCGCCTAACGTCTGAGAGCACTGCCAGGTTGCACAATGTGCATGAGCAAGAGAAGAGAAGAGAGAGAGAGAGCATGTGTGGGGGAGGCCGGTTACGTTGACTACAGCTCAGCTCACGATGATGAGTGCGAAGTGCGTTGTTGACTCATTAGGTGCAATTGTGATGCAGTGAGTGATGCAGATTTCCGAGCAAGGGACTATAGCCACCGGGGGAGTGCAGAGGAGGAGGCTATATCCCACACACACACACACAGCCAGCACAGACTCATCTCAAATGCACATTGGGCAAAGCTCCGTAATGTCAAAGAGATCATGTCTGCGCTAACCCATTAAGACCTGGAACTTATCTGTGTCACTTTTTCATTTGAGCTAAAAAAAAAAAGCATTATTTTACACTTTGGCTATTCAAAAATAGCAGATATAATAAGTAGATCTGCTTTTTTTTTTAATCGTGAAAATGTGTGCAAATCTTTGAATATATATTGTTTAAAGCGAACATTTTTAACTCTTTGCATCTGGGGGTCCCTGGCACAAAATATTTTGAGATGGGGGTCCGCAGCCAAAATACATGGGGGTCCTTGACATGAAAAAGGTTTGAGAACCACTGATATTATAGCGACATCATTTCTTGTCAAAAAACTGTTAGGATTTAGAAGACATTTGTAGAATCCCCCCAGAAGCAAAGATTTGAGTTACAAATGTTCGCTTTGAAAAAAATATATATATTCAAAGATTTGCACACATTTTCTCGATTTTTCAAAAACAGCAGATCTACAAGCTCGTAGCGCGGCACTCGGTGCCGCGCTATGAGCTTGTATATCTGCTATTTTTGAATAGCCAAAGTGTAAAATAATGCTTTTTTTTGCTCAAATCTAAAAATGACAGAGATGCGTTCCAGGTCTTAACGGGTTAATGGAAAGTGACTGACGAGCGTATCAGAGCCCAATTTAAATTCCGTGCATAATAGATGCTGATGAATAAAGCCATCACAGCTTTCATTGGGGGGGGTAATAGGCAGAGGCCACCCAAAGGTACATTAGCTCATGTCATGTACTGTATCTGTGCCTTGATTTCCTTCTTTTTTTTTAACTTTCGTTGTCTGGTTGTGTCCCCCAGGGGTCTATTGTTCTGGGTCCCATCTTTTTGTCCCTTGACACCAAATCTCTTTGCCGAAAATAGCCGATCTACAAGCTCACAACCCACCCCGAAGCGTGACGCGCTTTGAGCTTTTATATCAGCTATTTTTGTTGAGTGGTTTCCCTACTTTTGCCAAACGTTGCCTTTTATGACATACCCAGAATAGGCAATCTAGGTTAATGTGTTTAAGACTGCAGGACAAAGGAAAAATGGTATGCAGCATTAGTCTCCATATTTTCATTCGAAATCTTTGGATAGGAATTTAGAATTTATATATTGTCAATATTAGCAGATTCAAAACAAACTGGTCAGGTTGCGACTTGGCCTCACACCTAGAACTCGCCTAACCCATGCCCAGGCATTATGCTAGGGTGGATGGCTCAGGGTAGAGGACAGTCAGGACACTGTACAGCAACTTGCAATGGGCCTGGTCTTTCAAGATACGCGAGACTACAGAGACACCCATGTATCTGTCAAAGTTCAAACCACTTCAATAACGTTAAAGACACGCACACTACCAGAGGGAGCTCCACTCATCTCGTTTAACCCAGACTAAATGCGTTCTACTGCTATGCCACCAAAATGTGGAATGCCCTACCAACAGACATCAAAAAGTGTGTCTTACCCTCCTTCAAAAGCACTATAAAAGAGTACCTATCTGCAATTTGTAACTAGTCCCTGTATAAAGTCTAAGCTAAAGATATCAGTCAAACTCTATATGATGTTGATAAGATATATATGATATATGAAAAGAATCAATGTCATATTTGTCAAAAAGCTTGAAATATGATAATACTCCAACATGTTAGCTTTCCATGCATTCTCTCTCTGAGCTAAGATTCAGAACATCACTGATCATTACAGGAATACAAGAATAGTTTTAGCTGCAGTATTTGTCAGGCATTTTCAGGGACTTTGTAGACTCCTGCCAAGGCTGATTTTATTCAGCTTGTGTTCTGTATTTCTGGAGTTATTTGGCAGGATTGTTGCTTTGAGTAAGGCGAAGGGCACCATGGGAGATGAAGAAAAGCCTAATGCAGGTCCATTTTGGGGCCCCACTGTGTGTAGTAACATGAGAGTCCATGGGGGATGCCCACTATCACATGATTTCCTTCCCCCTTGAGGTCTTACATTGGGGGTGTTAATCAGCGGAAATGTGTTTACGAATGTGTGTGCTTCTGTGTGTGTGTATGAGGGGGCGTGGTGTGCTCTTGTGCGTGCGTTATCGTGCATTGCTTTTGAAGTTATGTCTTTAATTATAGAGCAAAATGGCTGGCTCCTTTTTGGGGAGGCATATGGGGACGAGACTAAAGTGCAGCAGAAATAGTTTGAATATGGGAAATATTGAATTTCCTGGCCACAACTTTTGAACATCAAAATGAGAAAGGTTAAAAGTTACCTCTGAGAATATAAAAGATTATACATGCTGAGAGGTACTTAGTGGTGATGGCATTAAATAGTTTTTCGAATCACACACAGTGAAATCCTGTGCTTTAACCCAAGACCGGCAACGCATCTGTGTGTCATTTTTAGATTTCTTTGGGGAATTCAAAAATAGCAGATATACAAGTTCGTATGAACTTGTATATCTTGCTATTTTTGAAAAATCGTGTGCAAATCTTTGAATATATATCTTTTAAACCGGACATCTTTAACTCTGTTACAACTTCTGGGGGGTCCCTGGAACTAAATATTTTGAGATGGGGGTCCACGGCCAAATACATATAATTTTTGAGAAACACTGATATTATTTACGTTTTATCAAAAAACTGTTAGGATTTAGAATACATTTGTAGAATGCCCAGAAGCAAAGATTTGAGTTACAAATGTTCGCTTTAAAAATGTATATATTCAAAGACCCACGATTTTCCACGATTTCCCCCAAAAATAGCAGATCTACAAGCTCCTAGCGCGGCACTCGGTGCCGCGCTATGAGCTTGTATATCTGCTATTTTTGAATAGCCCCCAAAAAATCTTAAAATGACACAGATGCGTTCCCGGTCTTAAAGGGTTTAAAAATATAGTGTAAAAATATAAAATATAATGTATTGATAAACGCATACAGTAGCAGTGTGCCTGCTGTGTGGTCAGCTGAAATGGTCAAGTCTCTGGTGTGAGCAATTGCCACTGCAGGTGCTGGCCGGGGGCTTTAGTCCCGGAAGGGTCCCAGCTGAGAATGATGGGATGTGATTGTGGCGGGTCAGTGTCCTCGCCTGAGAGAATATGAGAGAATACCCTTTACTGGGGACTGAGACGACAAAGGCCTCTGCCATGGTCTTTCTCTGGAATACGCGTGTGAAGGAGATATAAAGGTCAGCAGCAGCCATTGCCTCTGGCCGTGCGGATCAGAAACAGACTCAGAGGCAGGCCTGGGCTATGGCTTCAAATCAATATCGCGATTATTATTTAAAACTTTTGCCTCGATTATGATTGATGAATGATTATTATTAAAAATGAAATGGTGAAAATAGCAGATCTATAAGATTGTATTTTGGCTATTTTCACTATTTGTGCCACCATTATACAACAAAGTAATAAGTATAATAAAGGGCTTAAGTGGTTAATCAGACTATCATTTTCGATCGTTGATATATAAGAAATACTAAAATATACAAATACATTCATTTATTTGATTATTGAATTAACATAAAAGGGTAAGACGGTCGGTTATTGGTTCTAAATGTGTTTTGATTTATTTTCTGTTAATTGCCCAGCTGTACCTGGAGCGGGCAGGTGGATCTCACGGCTATGACTGACATCTCTAATTCTGTAATCGGCCAGAACATGGACCTCTGGGCCTGTTCTGGAGGTGAATGTGACCTCTGTGTTTGGTTCTCCTCACACCTGATTAATTAAGACCAAGCGATCTTTACTGTGAATGGCTGGCCCTAGTTGGGCCACACTAACCAATCCTGACATCTAAAGTAATGCTGGTTAAACACATAATCGCTGGCATTATTATGGTCACAGTTATGATTTGGATTTTTTTCATCACTTTTTCAAACAAAAAAGCATGCCTCAACCTGGTATAATATGACTGTGTCATATCTTTCCCCATTATGTATAGAAAGATTGGTATATTTGAGCTTAAATTTGAACAAAAGTGTGTAGAAATTCAATGACGGTAGTTGTATTTGTTGATGACATGTACAACTACTGTATTTTTGCGTACATTTGTTATGCTATGTTGATTTAATTGAATTCATGGGACCACAATGGAAACAAGTCCCTAGGATTTTTTTGTGTTATCCTTTTAGCCTTAATGTCTGACTGTACCT
This sequence comes from Gymnoscopelus braueri, assembly GCF_963280865.1. Lineage (NCBI taxonomy): Eukaryota > Metazoa > Chordata > Actinopteri > Myctophiformes > Myctophidae > Gymnoscopelus > Gymnoscopelus braueri. The sequence goes on from NC_137625.1 coordinate 22,642,353, forward strand.
CGTGCTGTTTACATTTCTGACTAATAAAGTATTTGATCAATCAATCAATCAAAACACAAGAGAAAAATGCATAATTCAAAGTAGTGAAATCCAATTAACCCTTTTAGGTTTCTTTGGGCTATTCAAAAATAGCGGCACCGAGTGCCGCGCTATGAGCTTGTAGATCTGCTATTTTTGAAAAATCGTGAACATTTTAGCAAATCTTTAAATATATATACATTTTTCAAAGCAAACATTTGTAACTCAAATCTTTGTTTCTGGGGGGATTCTACAAATGTCTTCTACGGTAACAGTTTTTGTAAAAAAAATATATGTTGCTATAATCAGTGGTTCTCAAACTTTTTCATGTCAAGGACCCCCAAAATGATATTAATTTTGGCCGCGGACCCCCATTTTAGTTCTACTGGATCTCTTCTCCACTAGTCCCTCAATAACATTTTAGTCTAGTTTTTATTTGTTGACGAAATTGTAAATATATTCAGTCTTAGTCAGTGTAGCTTAGTTTTAATTTAGTTTATATTTAGTTTTCGTCAGTGAAAAAAGGTAGTAGACAAACATTTTTCGTCATAGTTTTAGTCGACGAAATCAACACCGCTGTGTATATTAGCCTCATTCTCACCGACGCTGGTGTCCCTTGCTCATTGCCACATGGGTCCATTAGCTTTGCCATGAGCACTGCACTGACATAACTCAGAGACTAATGAGCCTGTCTGTGTACCACACATGTTGTACGTCTTGATTTAGAACAGAGAGAGCTTTGCCACAGCTCTAGTATAGTTTAACTGCTGAGTATGGCTGCAGACACAACATGCTACAAAGCTTCATAAGGTCAGTCTCCCTGATTGGGAATATTTCCTCAGGCATGTGATTATATGGCTCAGCTGGGGTCCTCTGGTGCCCCACTGACTGACTTCAGCCTCCAGTTGAGTAAGATTCTTAATACCATCCCCGACATCCAGCCAACTGTCCTATAATGGGGAAGCTCCCTCAGGCGCAAGGGTGACATTCTAAAGACTTGCTCAGTGGTTTCAGAAAAAAAGCTCCTAAAAAAAAATCTCTGTAGAGGTAACCTTGAAGAAATGTTTGGTTATTGGCAAAGGCCAGTTAGCATACGTAATGGTTCCTCGATGATGACGTACGTATAGTTGTCTGTGTGTCCGTCCGTCCGTCCGTCCGTCTGTGTGTCCGTGTGTGTCCGTCCGTCCGTCCGTCCGTCTGCCGTTGGCTTGATCGCAGCGAAGCTCCCTGGATGCTAATTCAGAACCTCTGCCCCAAATCTTTCACACGGGCCTGTTATAGCGCCACCAGGAGGCCGCTTTTTGCAAAACAAATTTTTAGACAGTACTCCTACAGATCTTGTCCAAACATCATGCAAATCGGTACACAGTATCTCTATAGTCATGGAACGAAACAGATATTTCAGATTTTTCATATTCCATCCTGCTAAGAATGGCTTCCAAAGTGCTCCGTTTTGAACAAAATGCCTCAAATCATGAACACAGCATGCAATTTCCGTGAAACTTTGCACGCACATTCTCACTAGGCCGAAAAAGAAATGCCACTTGAAACGTTTTAAATCAGTCTCATGGTGGTGCTATAACAGGCCGATTTGTGTTTTGACGTATAACTGCACCAATCTGCGTAAAATGTTGTATGTGCACTCCCTAGAGGCCAAGGAAAACCCTTTGACCTGCATTTTTGCATGTGCCTTTTAGAGCGCCACCAGGAGGCCGACTTGTGTAAAACACATTTTTGGATATTACTCCGTCAGATTTTATCCAAATTTCACACAAATCAGTACACATGATCTCAATAGACATGTGATCAAGACAAATCTGTTCACGCACATTTTCACTACGTTGAGGAACAAACGCCACCCTTTCAACACTGCCCTATTATAGCACCACCAGGAGGCTGATTTCTGCAAAACATCTTTTTTATATTACTCCTACAAATGTTGTCCTAACATCACGCAAATCGGTACACATTATCTCTTTAGTCAAGTGATCAAGACAGATCCGTCCGATCCGTCCGATTTCCCACATTCCAGCCTGATTGGCGCATTCCGAACATTGCTGGCCCACACTAACCTACCTGACCTGGCGGAGACCTGTGCCCTGCGGAGCACTTTTTCTAGTTTTGGCCTCTTCCCAGTTTGTTTGTTCACCGCAAGGCCTTTCCCCATAAATGCCTCATGGTTGTCTTTACCATGAGGCACACATGAAAGGGGGAAACGCAGAGATTTTAGAACATAAGGATTTTCTGGCCCTTAACCTCAGCCTCAGAGAAACAGGCCCTCAAGAGAAAATAAGATAATGTGACAGCCTCCCTGTATGCTCATTCCCAAGATTCACAGGGATTAAACCATTTAGAGTCAGACCCCCCCCAACCCTTCTGCCTTTCACTTTCCCTCATTCCCAGGTTATATACTATGTAAGCCATATACATGGCTGTGGGTCTTTTGTATACCTCTGGGACTGTTGGGGACATGACACAGCCGCAGAGGAACGCTGCCAAGCTGTTCCAGCCGATAGGACAGCCACGCAGCGCTATACTCACTGGAGATAAGGCCAATGATACAAGCCAGAGAGAGGAAACAGGCGAACAGTGGAGTCGAGCGTGCCGCAGCAAGGGTCACAGACTCCATTATCTCACATCTCTTGAGGGCCTCCATTGTTGCCTATAGAACCCAGCTTATCTCTAGGCAGGAGATCTCTGACACAAATGAATAATCACGCCTGTATCACCACATGGGCTCAGCTCCATCCCAGGGATCCAGAGCTTCATGGGAAAGAGGAGACAAAGCCTCAACCTGTTATCTGTTGCTGAGTATTAATTTGCGTGTGTGTGTGTGTGCGTTTGCGTGTGTGTGTGTGTTAGCATGCAGCAGAGAGGAAACGTTCTTTTCGAGGGTAAGACAGAGTAATGGCGGTATGATGGGCATTTGTTAAACTAATGGTAATGACCTTGGTGCCCCGAACGCTCCCGGTGTAATTTCCCTGCTGGTCTTTTATTGACCGAGTGTCATTGTGGCCTGAAACCACAAAGTACCACCGCCATTTCTCATACATCTAGTTATACAATGCCATATCATACCATTACTCTGGCCATACTGAGTTGTGGTCAATCACTGAAGCAGACTCCGATATAAAGCAGGCTGTACTGCATAGAGGCTAAATTGTTGTCATAAATAGGACACCGTTCTTTGTGTGTGGGTTTCCCTGGCTTTTTGATTGCCTATATTGCTGCATATTTCAACATGGATTGCATTAGCTGATAGCGTGGCTATACTGTAGGTCTCTAAGGAGTGAGGAAGGGCTAGACAGATAAAAGAAAACGCTGAGAGAATGGAAGATACACACTTAAATCTGGAGTGCTCATTTAACTGTGTAAGAACTGACCTGGATTTTATTGCCTAGGAATTAGAAAGAGAGACGGCAGCTTGAATGAAAAAATAGAGAGAGGAGCGCAGTGGTCCCTGTGGTGTAGGGGCCTGCTGAGCACCAAAATGGATTCTGTCATAATGAAACTATTACCTTCACAAAAGTCCAGAAATTAAAAAGGAGCAACACTATTATCACACCTAGAGTTCGGGCCGCAACGCAGTCCTCACACCTAAAAGTCGCACTGCCGATACAGGGGCCTGTTCTGTTGTGTCTGACATCAGTGCATGTTGAAAACCTCCAGGGTTTCTTTTGTGTCTGACATCAGTGCATGTTGGAAATCAAATCTCCATACAGTATACTTACTGTACAGTGTGTGCATTTGGTTTATGTTGTGTCTGACATCAGTGCATGTTGATCTCAATATATGTGCATTTGACTCTATATGTGCATTTAACAGAGATCAGTGCATGTTGAAGTCTCCATGGTTTCGGTTGAGTCTGACGGTTCATGTTGAATGTTTTTTGTTGTGTCTGACATCAGTGCATGTTGAACATCTCCATATATGTGCATTTGACTCCATATATGCGCATTTGACTCCATATATGTGCATTTGACTCCATATATGTGCATTTGACTCCATATATGTGCATTTGACTCCATATATGTGCATTTGACAGGGTCTATATGTGCATTTAACTCCATACATGCATTTGACGGAGGGCCCCTGGCCACGGTGGTCTACCGACCAACCAACCCACCCATTAGGACATTTTGATATCCGCGTCCAGGTGATGCGGTTGAGTTAATTTTTTACATTTATGCATGTGAAACAGCAAGTTGGGATTATTATTATTCTTTTTTTTTGGCAAATAAACTTTTACAAGCACAGGCTATTAAAACTGTCCAGTGAATTTGAGATGAGATTTCATTAAAATTCCCCAGAAACCGATGGATTACTTGCTGCAACATGATCAGTGGTGGGAACGCTGCCAACCAAGTATTTTGTGCAAGGTGCACTACTTATACATCTCTAGAACCGGGGGCCCCCATAAAGCTCCTGGCATTTCTGTTCACCTTTAGTGCTGCTGAGGATGAATTTTATCTCCACACTGCATCCATCACGGTGTATCTGATCTTCCATAACAATGGAGGGGAACAAAGACAGATGGAAGGTGAGAAGGAGGCGGCGGGTCAGAGGAACACTGACAGGCCCTTTCTTGCCAGCTTTGCTTCCTTCCGCTCCGAGGATCATATTGTCGCTGTCAGGCGGAAACCTCTTATCTCCATATTAAAAATGTTCGTGTTTTTTTCTAAAACTTTTGCTATTTTAGAACTTGAATCCTGGAAATGAACAGTATTGGACATATGAGGTTTCCACCCGACAGAGACGATATTGTCGCTGTCGTCGGGCGGAAACCTTTCATCTCCATATTGAGTAGTTTTAACCCATTAAGACCTGAGGCGATTCTTTTAAAAAATCTAAATCCTAACAGTTTTTTGAAAAAAATCTAAAATATTGTTTTTCAAGATTTTTCAAAAATAGCAGATCTACAAGCTCGTAGCGCGGCACTCGGTGCCGCGCTATGAGCTTGTATATCTGCTATTTTTGAATAGCCAAAGACATCTAAAGTGACACAGATGCGTTCCAGCCAATGCTATTGGACACACTTCACATCTGTGGGTTTTACAAAATATTTAACCACTTAAGCCCTATCTTGTAGGCCTACTTTCAAAGTAGTTTTCTCTTCTTTTTAAATAGCCATTCTTACAAGCCCACAATGTGTCGCATTGTGATGCATTGTGAGCTTGTAGATCGTCTATTTTAGCCATTTATGTTACATTTTACATTTATATTGCACCTATAATGACATGCCCAAATAATGACACGCATCTCTGTCATTTCTTTGGCTATTAAAAAATTGCAAATATACACAAGCTCATGAGCTTGTATATCTGCTATTTTTTGAAAAATAGTGAACATTTGTGCAAATCTTTGAATGTATATATTTTTAAAGCAAACATTTGTAACTCAAATCTTTGCTTCTGGGGGTCCCTGGAACCAAATATTTTACAAATGTACAACAAAAAAAATCACCATCTTTAAAAAAAATAGCAGACCTACAAGCTCATAGCGCGGCACTCAGTGCCGTGCTATAAGCTTGTAGATCTGCTGTTTTTGAATAGCCAAAGAAATCTAAAATGACAAGAGATGCTTTTCCGGATTGAAGGGGTTAACAGGCACTTGCTGTTGACGTTTGCATCAATGACAACGTTCTGGCGACAGGCAATTGTTTGGCCCCGTTGGCTTTTCATTAAGACAAGAGCTATTAAGCCAAGATGTTGATGGCTTTTAGTTTGCTTATATTGTTTGGAGGCATAACAGTATCGCAACATTTAGGACAAAACTCATCGAAAGAAAGTGAAACTTGGGTGATCCAAGCCCTGCAACAACTTCCAAGTGATAATAATAATCTTGTTTTATTTCATGCAGAGCTGTTACTACTGCTGCTGGCTATCCATTGAATACCATGGGATTACTTAGTTGTCAAATCTGTATTAAATAGGATCATAAGGGCTTGTTATCACAGCAAAGCTTGATGAAATATTGATGAACAATTTTACCTCTCAGTTTGTGACCAATAAGGTCACAAAGCTAAATGCTCTTTGTTCAAGTTATTGTTCAACTATGATCAATGGCCGTCCATAGCTAACCCAGCAAAACCTGGATCTGAGCCAAACATAAATAAATAATCAAGACCTATACAGTCAGAAGCAGTGGTGGAAAGTAACTAAGTACATTTACTTAAGTACCGTACTTGAGTACAATTTTGAGGTATTTGTACTTTACTTGAGTATTTCCAATTTCCAATACTTTTACTTCTACTCCACTACATCTCAGAAGCAAATATTGTACTTTTACTCCACTGCATTTATTTGAAAACTTTAGTTACTAGTTACTTTTAAGATATCAATTATTATATTATGAAACATGCATTAACCACTTTAGCCCTATTTTATACCTAGGCTATTTGAAAATAGCCGATCTACAAGCTCACAACACGTCGCATCGCGACGCGTTGTGAGCTTGTAGATCTGCTATTTTCAAATATTTTAGTACTTTTACTTTTAGTACTTACGTACATTTTGATGCCAATACTTTTGTACTTTTACTTTAAGTAAATTTTGAATTCTGGACTTTTACTTGTAACAGAGTACTTCTATATTGCAGTATTGGTACTTTTACTTAAGTAAAGAATTTGAGTACGTTTTCCACCACTGCCTACACAGTAGTATCCCCCGCTGTGTCAGAAGCTATCGTGTACTATCATTGCACATTGCTATCACATGCGGTTTATTGATATTTAAACCACTTATGTGCTGTTTGAGGAACAGGCAAATTGTTATCAATATGGGTTTCGGAGGAATGTGTGCACTATTGATTAGCTGAAAGGCACACAGTGATTGACATCATCCCCTTAGGTCCTAAATTGTAGGGGTTCCGATATATTGTTTGTGAGCTATATACAATGCTATATGTTAGTATAGATAGTGACCTTTAGCGGAAAAATCATTCCAAAGCTGAACAGGAAAGGGAATGATTACTTGGTGCCAGAATCTGCACTGAACGATTTCTGGTGCGGTTGGGGGGTGGAGGGTCAGTAGAGTTTAGACCTGCAAAGAAAGCCCTTTAGTTGCACATCTTTTGCACCGAGTTTCCTTAAGGTCTACATTTGATTGCGTTACCATGGGGACTAGAATAATGGCATGATTCAGGGTAGTTACAGGAACATTTCCTTCATTACTGCCGGTGGAAGAAAAGAATACTTGGATACAGCGATGTTGGAGCTTGCCAATTGAATCTAAAATGGGACTGGCACGAAACCTTGTGAATCTGCTTGTAAGATGAAGAGTTAACCCATTAAGACCGGGAACACATCTGTGTGTCATTTTTAGATTTCTTTGGCTATTCAAATTTAGCAGATCTACAAGCTCATAGCGCGGCACCGGGTGCCGCGCTATGCGCTTGTAGATCTGCTATTTTGGAAAAAACGTGAAAATGTGTGGCAAAATCTTGGATTATATATTTTTCAAAGCGAACATTTGTAAAATATTTAGTTCCAGGAACCCCCAGAAGCAAAGATTTGAGGTACAAATGTCCGCAAAAATAAATAAAAACAAAACAAATATTTGCACAACTTTTCATTATTTTTCATCTACAAGCACTCGGTGATGAGCTTGTATATCTGCTATTTTTGAATAGCCAAAGAAATCTAAAAATGACACAGATGCGTTCCCGGTCTTAATGGGTTAAGAAAGATGTTACGCACGCCATATTCTCTCATGCATTTCTCTTTTAGAAGCAATAGTCATATACTGATTAAAGTATATTATAAAGGCATAGAAATAATCTCCTGCTATAGGAGGAGTCTGGCTAAAATAACAAAGAAAACACTAATAAAAGAGATGGAAGAAGCTGTCACCAGTACTACTGGTTCTCCGTGTATTTTCTTGCCCTTCTCAGCAAATTCCCACCAGATTTATGGGTCCGTTATTGGTCCCTTAATTTGAGTGCTGCTGAACTGGACGGGCGGATGCCACAATATCCCCATCCACACACTGCCCCGTGGAAGAGGGCATTACGAGTGAAACCCAAATCATACTACACGTATGTGGTACAGTGCTACGACTGTGGACTGTGTCACTCGATGAACATGAACGATTTTTCATTTTTCACGAGGGAACACGTCAGGTTTTTTAACCCATTGATACCTGGAACGCATCTGTGTCACTTTAGATTTCTTTAGGCTATTCAAAAATAGCAGATATACAAGCTCATAGCGCGGCACCGAGTGCCGCGCTATGAGCTTGTAGATCTGCTATTTTTGAAAAATCGTGAAAAAAAAAAGTTTAGATTTTTTTCCAAAAACTGTTAGGATTTAGATTTTTTTTAAAGAATCGCCTCAGGTCTTAAAGGGTTAATTGAAAATCCGTTGTTTACATTGAGCAAAGCAACATGGCCGTGCGACAAATGATGAATTAGCCCTGATGGGTCATGGAGGAGGTCACAGCATCTTATTACCTCGTGGAGGCCTTCCAAACCTTGCTACCACAATGAGGTGGCTGCGTTCTTCATTTCAGAATTTAAAGCGGCAACCAATACGTTTAACCCATTGATACCTGGAACGCATCTGTGTCACTTTAGATGTCTTTGGCTATTCAAAAATAGCAGATCTACAAGCTCATAGCGCGGCACCGAGTGCCGCGCTACGAGCTTGTAGATCTGCTATTTTTGAAAAATCGTGAAAATTATTTTTTTATATTTTTTTCCGAAAAATTGTTAGGATTTTGAATTTTTTAGACGCGGCCTCAGGTCTTAATGGGTTAAATGTCTTACCCGGGATTTGAATCCGGGTCTCCCGCATGGGAAATCAAACTTCTGCCACTTTACCAAGTCAGAATCCCCGCTTGCCCATGGGGGACATTGCACTTATGGGCTTCAGGCACTACTACTTGACAAGCAACAGGTGGCCTACCCAACACCACTGGGTCTACATTTCTCAATGGAAGAGTAGGGAGACCACCTCCAACCGCTGCAGATGTGCAAGTTACATCATGTTAAAGGGCAAGACCACTTTGGTAGAGGTTTGGGTTGTGTAGTTACCTTGCCATGATGTAACTCCAAAGGTGGACGAGAAATCAAAAATAATTGCTCCATTGATTAGGAATTGATCTTGATTCTAAATATGCTCCTCATTGACTTACATTGGCAATGAGTCAATGCATCATCATGCATTGACTTAGATTGTCAATGAGGAGCATATTTAGAATGATCAATTTCTAATTAATGGAGCAATTATTTTTGATTTCTCGTCCACCTTTGGAGTTACATCATGGCAAGGTAACTACACAACCCAAACCTCTACCAAAGTGGTCTTGCCCTTTAAACATGCTCTACTATACAGTAGATCAGTTCAAATAATGTTTTATTCATTAAAATACGTTCCTGATTGTAGCTAACTTCATGCGGAGAGAATCTCTCTCGGTGGCAATTGCAGATGAGAGAGGAAATCAAGCTGCTGCAGTTAATGATGCAAAGAAAAGCTCTTTAATACTTCACCAAAATGTATAGCTGGTTTAAAAACAGCACATATATTACTTGGAAAAACTCATATTTAATAAGACCACAGTTTATTTCTTTACATCTGGGTTAAAGTCAACTGAGTGTGATCTGTAGTCATCCTTTCTCCCTTGACATTAGGGAATATTTTCTCAAGGGACAGACTGGGACAGTTTTAAATTCCTGTGGTCAAACCGGGTGAAAAACCCAGCATAGCCCCTTATGTAAAACACATTATTACACACACACACACACACACGCACGCACGCGCGCACACACGTGCGCAGTTCCCACCCGCAACACACCACCACTCATCACTCGCCATTACATCATGCAATTAAACTTACATCCAGCCACAGTGTAACTCAAAATTGATTTCCCCTTAACACAACCTCACACTGGCATAAAAACAGCCCTGCAGATTTGCCGATTAATGTTGCATATGGGATAACTGTGCTGTCATACCACACTTGTTCCAGACACGGATAGAGCAACCACCCTATCATAGGCGCTCAGTCGTCATAATCAAGAGAGTCCCGACAATGATGAATTACTGGTAATTAACCCATTAAGACCTGGAATTGTGTCATTTTTAGATTTGAGCTCAAAAGCATTATTTTACACTTTGGGCTATTCAAAAATAGCAGATATACAAGCTCATAGCGCGGCACCGAGTGCCGCGCTATGAGCTTGTAGATCTGCTATTTTTGAAAAATCGTGAAAATGTGTGCAAATCTTTGAATATATATATTTTTAAAGCGAACATTTTTAACTCAAATCTTTGCTTCTGGGGGGTCCCTGGAACAAAATATTTTGATGGGGGTCCGCGGCCAAATACATATCATTTTGGGGGTCCTGGACATGAAAAAGATGGAGCACCACTGATATAGAAACATAGGTTTTTCAGAAAACTGTTGAGATTTAGGAGACATGTAGAATCGGCTTCAGGTCTCAATGGGTTAAGAGAATCCTGTAGCCCATCCGGAGAACACAATCGCACTTTTCCACTGCGTGGTACCGGCTCAACTTGACTCGACTCTACTTTCTTTACTTCAGTTTCTACTGCAGATATAGGACCAGATGATAGGATAGAGGCTGGAAGAGGGGTGACACTAGGCCCATTTTGTCCCCCACACTTTCGGTCCGTCTAATCCGGCCAGTGATTTTGAGAGAAAAACATATATACCATTTATTGTGTATAGTGTAGGCAGCCGCCCTGACTGTACATCGTCAGACACAGTATAAACACAAAGGGACGAGGGCAGAGTACTAGCTAACGAAAATGAATAAGCCACCAGGAAAACAATATGTTTTTCCAAAGCAAACACACACCCTCCAGGCAACGCCAATCAACTACGCTCTTTTTGTCCATCCCGTTCCTCGTGCCTCGATGCCTGTGCTTGAGTGCGTCGCGAATTAAACGCCGCTTGCAGATTGGGTCCTGTGCACAGCCCATACATTAAACCTAGGTGTAGTGAACGCAGTTAAAGCTAGGGTAAGTGATTTACTTTGGTTAAAATAAGTGTTAAATTCGGATAGTACTCATTGCTATGGAGTGTTTGTTCAGTAAAAGTCTCTCTCCAGCTCTTTATTAAACAGAAAATGCATTTTCAGTGCTCTCTCCTTAATTGGCTTAAATTTTGTCACCTAGCTGTTTACTAAAGAGCTGGAGAGACCCCTGTGACCGAACAAACGCTCTGTTGCAATGATTACTATCAGAATATAGTACTTTAACATTTTTAACAACAACAAAAAAATGTACCAAAACATTTCACTTACCCTACCTTAAGTTGCTACCTGGATAACAAAGAGGTCTTTTATTTCATTCAGTCCCTTTATCATTTTTAATTTCTTTAGATCACCACCATCGTAGTGGCAGATTCCCTACTGACAAAGAATCTTAATGAATTGGGCCTAATTGTATACATACACTCAAGTATAGTGATTTGCTCACGGGTTAGCAGCCACATAAATACATTCATTATGATAACATCGACCAGTCACTCCATGGTGGCATAAGTGAGGACGATACTCAAAACCTGTCACTGCATAACGAGGCGCCGGCGCTCTACATAATTAAGTGATTGGAGAGAATGCGTTCTTGTGCACTTTTTTTTTGGAGTTGGTACAGCAATCAAAATTAAGTACGCATCTACAATAAATTGCTCTTGACCTCTGATGTTATATAGCAGACTTCTCAGCTTGAAAAGAAAGAAGCGCTTCTGAGTGACAAAATGAATAGATTTGAGTTGTTGATCGTTGGTGTGTGTGTGTGTGTGTGATGTGGTAGGGGTTGCTGCGCTGTCGGTGCTTTCCTTCATTGATTGTTATGATATGATATTGTCATGATATGCTATATTATTATTGAAATTTATGTTACAGTACATAACTTGTACTAGTAACATGCAGTGGTGTAAAGTAACTAAGTACATTTACTCAAGTACTGTACTTAAGTACAATTTTGAGGTATTTTTTACTTTACTGGAGTATTTCCATATCCAATACTTTTACTTCTACTCCACTACATCTCAAAGGCAAATATTGTACTTTTACTCCACTACAATTATTTGAAAACTTGAGTTACTAGTTACTTTGCAGATACAAATTATTGTATTATAAAACATACATTAACCACTTTAGCCCTATTTCAAACCTAGGCTATTTGAAAATAGCCGATCTACAAGCTCACAACGCGCCACGATGCGACACGTTGTGAGCTTGTAGATCTGCTATTTTCAAACATTTTAGTATTTTCACTTTTGGTACTTTAAGTATATTTTGATGCCAATACTTTTGTACTTTTACTCAAATAACATGTTGAACACAGGCTGCTAACCACTTCCACCACTGGTAACATGTAATGTAACTGACGTCGTTTTATTTGATTGGAAAATAGTCGTATACAGACTAGCCTTTGTCTCTGTAAAATAGGGTGCTGTCTGTGGTGCTGAAACACTGTGACCGGTATTTGCTTCTGAGGTGATGTGTGTCGGGGGGGCATTAAAGCCTCGTTTCTATTGAGCTCTGTGTGATGTCCGTAATTACAGGGCAACCAGACTATAGTAATAGTCCCACTTTATTCCACTGTCTTCAAAATAAACTTTATTTCTCCCCCAATGTCGTGCCATATGTCAAAATGACCGGCTTGACCGGGAATCGTGCGCTTGTATTGTGCTAAGAGATTGGTTGCATAGTTTAATTATATATTAATTTATTAGTGCATTACATTTCCCTATCCACTTTAATGGGAAAATGAAAAAACTCGATTTTCAAGTATTCTTTTCTCATAAACTGTAAGGGCTAGAGTTACAAGACTTGGAGGGGAGGTTTATAATTTAGTCCGAAATTATAAAAAAAAAATACACCAGTTGGCCTCATGGTGGCGCTATAAAAGCCCCCTTTACGTTTTGGCCTATAACTCTTGAACCTTTGGTCGTAAAATACAAGTTTTTCCCTAGATTCCTTGGGTCAAGACGCAACTCCCCATATAGGCCACGCCTATTTGCGTCAGGATAGATTTTCCGCCATTTTGAATTTTCTTCAAAACACACTTTTAGCTCCTCCTCCCACATATTTTGTCCAAATTTCACAAAAATCGGTACACATGATCTCTGGACCAAGCGGAATTTTGATAGTCATTACCGTTCGTCCGTAAATGGCTTCCAAAGTTAGCGGAAGGGGCCTCTTTTACGAAAAAGGCCAAAAATCACGAATGAAACGTCCAATCAATCCCAAATTTGAATCACATGTCAAGGGTGGTTTACTCAACAAATCCCCAAAAGCATTTCCACTTTGATCCGGAGGGGGCGCCACAAATGCGCAAAATGTGACCGTTCGATGATGCAAAAACATTATTTTGGGGGGGATCAATCCTCTCAAAATGAAACGCAAGCGATCTCAGGAGTGACGTGACAATGTAATTGGCGCAGCCTCCGACGGTATTCTTCCCAGCGTATTGCTCGAGTCCCGGCGGCCGCGACACGCGTCGGCGCAACCACACTTCGCAATTGCCCTGAATTGCGACGCGTCTAGTTCCGTTTAGTCCACTCCTTGTTCCATTTTTTCCCCGTACGGAATTTGACTCTGTTACATTAAAAAAAAATCGTCTTTGTACAGATTTCAGAGAAACCGTATGCATTATGTGCCAGGAAACAGGTGCTTGACTGTGTTGATAACAACATATATTTTATTTATAGAGAGCTTCCAGGATACTTAATTGCACTTTACCTTAATAAAAACATATTGTTTCGATTATTCCATAAAATGAATGGATTTCCTTGCGTTGAACACTAGAGGGAATATTGCGTGTATTAAATGGAATTATGGACATCACACAGAGCTCAAAATGAGGCATAACACAAAGTCTGGGAAACAAAGATTTTAAAGAACCATAGATACACCACTGGCATTGCTAAGTGGAAATTATGCCTGCCCAGAGACCTCTACCCGTTTCTGCTCCTGTGCAGAAAACAAATGGTTCGACAAAGAGGGTAAGGAACGATGTTAGACATTAAAATAATCCCTAGTTGCCTACATATCCACCTAAAGTCCATTTCAGTGGATACTGCCTGAAGTCCATTTCAGTGGATACTGCCTGAATATTTATTTTCAGTGTGGTCCCACTTGGAAAGAACAATTCGGTCTCAGATTAAGCTGAATCATTAGCTGTGCAGCTGGCTGCTGCTTTTATAAACAGAATGAAAGAATAACTCTCTGAAATGAGACATGCCACTGATGGAGTTAAACGACATGCATAAAAAAATATGGTTACTAAATTTGACAGATTTTCCCCAACCGTGAAAAACCTTGAACCGGCCTCTACTCTTCAACCTCGTCTTCCCTACAACTATACTAGAGCAAATGCATTTTGTTTTGAATCACTAAATATGATGTGGACACAAAAATAACAGAATGGATTAAAATACTGAGTTGGTGCCACCACATTGGTACTGTAGTCTAGCCAAACTATAATGTTTTTCATTATCTTTGCAAGTAGGCTAACCAGTAACAGCAGCATTGAGATGCACATAATGGCATCAGGATATGGATAAGCGTCTGTGAAGGAACTGCAAGGGTTGTCAATCCAAAAATATTTCCATTATAAGTGAGCAGGGCGTGGGATTATTGCCTTCAACCACAGGCCAGATACACCTGAAGCTATTTTAGCTCAGCTTGTCCTCACCTGGGAGAAAGGGCTTCTTTATGGCAGGAGGAACAACTCACACACGTCACGTGTATGCTGAACCTACAGACTTTTGGGCTGGGCTAATATATAGGAAAGCCTTAACTTTAAGTTTGCTGGTTGACTTTTAAGCTATTTAGTAGCCCAGCCCTTCTAAGAATCAAATAAGTAAGAGAGGAGCTCCATGCTTCCAAATGATCCATGCATTCCAACGTACTGGACCCTGGTTCCGGGTAGGCCACCTGCTGGTTGGCAAGTGGTTAGCTGACGACAAGTAATACTCCCTGAAGCTCATAAGCGCAATACCTCCCGTGGCCAAGTATCGCCTCTTGACTGAGTGGTAGAAAGTGGTCTCTCATGCTGGGGACTGGAGTGCTACATCATAGGCACAAAGCAGAGTGCTGTCACCCTGCACACCCGGAAAGAGGTTCGGGCCGCTACGCGGGGACGGCCCTCACACCTACGTCGCACCGCCGATCCGACCGATATTATGTCCGAGTCATAGTGTCGGAGGCTTTGTTCAGAGTACCCGTCTCTCTGTGTCCCTTTTGTGGGCGGGCGCCGAGTTTGAAGTAGGTTCATCCCATGTATGGGCATAGCGGTCGGATCTGTAGCTCTGGACAACCGGATCTCCATATATTCCTATATATGGGCGTATCGGCCCAGGTTTGTTTATGGTTATGTCTGAGTCATAGTGACGTGGCCCTGCCTATATATGGGAATATCGGGTTTGTTTATGGTTATGTCTGAGTCATAGTGATGTTTGGCCGTGGTAATATAAGATGCACAAACAAAATAAAACATCACCAAAATATTCATATTGTGGGGCAATTTGCTCTAAAAAAAACTAAACTAAACAAAAACTTCTTTGTTATTGTTATCTCAGTTTCCTTTTAAATACTTGGAGTCTAACTGAGACAATTTCTAGTCCCTGTTGAGTCAGCCAGCCAACTAGGGATAATGAGCTAAAATACAGATAATGATTTCCCAAACTGAATTAATACATCATTTTTTTCATGGACATATTCAGCTACTACTGTACATCTACAAGCTTCACATGCATGACTGGTAGCGTTGTATTACTTACTCACCAGCACAGCTGCTGGAAGATGGGAGGAGCTTCTAGTGGTGTCAAGGTTAAACAGTAGGCCATATATTTCTAATAATTGAAAATATTTACTATTTATAGTGATGACGCTTTTTCATTTTCACTGTTGGTGTATTGTGGTTATTGGCATGGCTCTGAATGCCTCTTGGAACTAGCTGTTGTATAATTTGTCTTATATAATCTATTTTCTTTGCCAGTGTTAGGAAAATGAAATCACAACACTGAACACAACAATGGTATTTTCCTTTTTTGTGCATTTTTTTAGCTTCATTGTTTAAAGCTAGGGTTAGTTTATTTAAAAATTATTTTTTCATAAAACAAAACGTTTTTTTTGTTAAACGGTTAAAGCACTATATTCTGATATTAATCATTGCTTTAGAGTGTTTGTTCATGTAACAGGGGTATCCCTGCCTCTCCAGCTCTTTAATAAACAGAAAATACATATGCAGGTGGGTTGCAAAAAAATAAACGAGTAGAAAAGGTTAAGCGCAGAAGGAGCAAGGTTGGCCAAGAAGTAATACAGTTATAGCTGTGAACTTGGTTGTTACGCTGAAGTTATCCCTGAGCGCCACTGTCACTGACATCGTAAATGAAATGAGAACTATAACACCATAACACAGAATGACTTGGCTAATAATGGTGGATGTTCTATCTTTAGCAAGCTCAAACCACTCTCTTTCTTTCTATTTTTTGTCTACCACTCTTTAACCAGCGCGTGCCATGGTTTACCTATGAAACATCTATAAACATTTGGTCCCAAAAAAGAGAAATACAAATAAGCATCTTCATCTTCATGTGCTCCATCACATTCTAGTTTAATTTTTGTCTAATTTGCTCTTCATTCCAAGGGGAAACGGCTGCATATTATCCACATTGCTGAGCGTTTTCCAGTTGGCCTCAATTGCAGACCTGCGCTATACTGGCTGGCACATGCCTGCAGGAATATCAACACTGACCATGCCCAACCAGGCAACCATGTGTTCCAAAAAACTATTCTCAGGAGCACTGCACTGGTTCATTAACCCATTAAGACCTGACCTCTACAAATGCCTTCTAAATCAGTAGTTTGCAGACTTTCAAGATTTGAAAAAAAAAAAAAAAGAATGAAAAAATGTTGGGGAAAAATGTTGAAAAAAATGTTGAAAAACATGCTGAAAAATAGCAGATGTACAATATATATTGTATATCTGCTATTTTTGAATAGCCAACGCAAAAAAATCTAAAATGGCACAGATGCTTTACCGGTTTTAATGAGTTAAAAACCAACACCACTCGCCATTGACACAGCCACTTCCCTGGGGGCGTTTCCCTGCTCAACCAGCCATCCAAATAGCAGAGAATCATCCAAAGAGCTTTTTCTTTATATTATACCTCATACACTGTCAGTGTCTCCCCATCCATTAGCCTATTATGTCAGGTCCCATATGCTATTGGACGGTTCGTGCCACTTATGTGCTGATGTGTGCAGTATCTCAGCCCACATTTACCAATTTCTCAACATTTATTGCATGTAAACTGGGGTAATTATGATTCTAAAAAGCATGGGGACATTCTGTAATCACAACTGTCTGACGACTATTTAAAGATGCTGAGGCAACTGCATGGCCTATTTCTCACCTAAAATGTTATTAGTTTCTTTTGGGCTGTACAGGAGAAATAGAGATCGTTTCCAGACAGCTTTAGCGTCAGAATTAGCTTTAACTTTAGCGTTGTTTAGTCCCATAATTGTTTAACCCATAATTTTACACTTTGGCTATTCAAAAATAGCAGATATACAAGCTCATAGCGCGGCACCGAGTGCCGCGCTACAAGCTTGTAGATCTGCTAATTTTGAAAAATCGTGAAAATGTGTGCAAATCTTTGAATATATATATATTATTTTAAAGCGAACATTTGTAACTCAAATAATTGCTTCTGGGGGGTCCCAGGAACAACATATTTTGAGATGGGGGTTGGCGGCCAAATACATATAATTTTGGGGGTCTTTGACATGAAAAAGTTTGAGCACCACTGATATAAAAGATATAAGATATTTTCAGAAAACTGTTAGGATTTAGAAGACATTTATAGAGTTGGCTTCAGGTCTTTAATGGTTTAATGGGTTAACCTGACTCAGTTCACCTGCACCTCCAAGCCACACTGAACACAGGAGAATCTTTGACCTTCCCCTGACTGTATTTTGTATTCAGCAGGCTTGACTCCTTGCCTTGGCTGTACGTTACACCTGCTGGGTGGGAGGAAATGTCTCCTTTTTTCCCGTCAAGAGATAATTGGACATGGGAACACAGGGTATTATTTTATCATTATATCTTTTTTGCACTCTTGCTCTGACAGTTTGACACCCAGGTGAACGTCTCTGTTCACTACGGGGAGTGCTGTCAGATTCAAGGGTTGACATGGGGTAGTCTGACCTTTTCTATTTAGTATTTTATGTAAAGTTTTTGCATACTTAGCAATGTGCTGGCTATACCCTCTACAATTTACACAAAGATGACCTTGTCAAGCATCACTTTGGACCTTTTATGTTGTTTGGGATGAAAGCTGTTCATTCAAGGATCAAACCATGAACTATTGTTTGTTCAAATGGAAATCATGTCATGTGGATCTTGCAAGATTAGCTGAAGACACACACACACACACACACACACACACACACGCACGCGCACACGCAAGACAGACAGACAGACAGACAGACAGACAGACAGACAGACAGACAGACAGACAGACAGACAGACAGACAGACAGACAGACAGACAGACAGACAGACAGACAGACAGACTTTCTTATAGACATCCAACTTCTTACGCTGTAACAATTGGGCTTGGCATTTTCATAATATGTATTTAACTGTGTATTTAAAAGGAGGTATTTCCCTTTAAAACACCTTTTATTTTAACATCTACTTTGGCTTTTGTATGCATCCCAGACAGTTTTTAAGTTGCTTGATTCAATATTTGTATATTTGATTTTTAGACATGCCACCCTCCTATAAGCCCTTAAAACTCCATGTTAACCATGTTAGACTCATCGTTCCTGCTTCTGGTGAATGTTATTGTCCTTCTAATGCAGGAGGCGACCTTCATTTTTCAATGACTTTTTTCCATTTCTTTTCTTTTCTATTGATTTTAGAGTGAAGTACCGCTTTAAGCTGTTGACTCATTCATATGTATTGCTTGGCATAAAGTTCCCTGTTTCTTTCCAAAGTGTCTGTACAATAAAATGTATATAATGTCTGTGATATAGTGAATGGCACGGCATGTCTCATTCCATTCCATGCAGCACGTTATTTCTCCACTCACCCACCTCAGCTGAATATTTGAGTGATAGGCAGGCATTTCTTATTTTTATTTTAGCAAATAGTGACAGTTGCATAAGCCAGATGCTGTCCTGTGCTGCTGCTGTCTCGATGCGACGCGTTGTGAGCTTGTAGATCTGCTATTTCACGTAATTTTTTTAACGTTTGAATATATACCAGTTTTCAACGTGGCAACGATTATGACGATTATGCAAAAATAATTGCGATTATCTCTTATGTAATAATTGGCCTACTTTCAACGTGTCACGGTCACCAGTGAGAATGACGTCTGCATCCTGACCTGTCACTTGCCCTGTCACTCCAGCATTGTGGCAGAATCACAGTGTCAACTGAAAATGGAACATTGTCATGAGACTCCGACAATACCTCCTTAACCACTTAGACCAGGGGTGCCCAAAAGGTAGATCGCTATCTACCAGTAGATCACAAAGGCTGTGCAGGTAGACCACATGACATGCCCCTAAAAGATTATAATTATAATTACAATTCAGAAAAAATATTTATAAACAAAAATCACAAAACTTTTTGGTATCTGCCACTTGGATTAAGGTGACTTGATAGATTGACAACAAGAAGGGCCTGTCAGCTACCTTCACTGCTTCTATAGTAGGCCATGCACTGCTTTGTTTTCAAGAGTGTTGCTATGAAGTTATATAAAAATGTGCAAGGCAAAGAACCCCCCCCCACTATTTCCATTTTGAAGGGCTATTCCAAAGCCCCTTCAGGTAATTTTTTTCAGCAATGGAATAATCTTTTTTTGGGGTAGATCTTGTTGAGCTGGTCATTTTAAAAGTAGTTCTCAAGTCAAAAAGTGTGGGCACCCCTGATTAAACCCTCTATACTTAGTAAAACTGTCCTGAGTTGGCACTACACATGTTTTTTTTTTACCCTCGACACAAATAGCTAATCTACAAGCTGAAAACGTTGTCAGCTTGTAGATCTGCTATTTTGGGCAAATTTCTCCCCCTCCCCCCAGAGTATATATGATTCCCATTCAGATTTTCGTAAAGCTATTAAGTTGCTTGTGAACATGAAAGGACCCAGAACTCCAGGATATTATTATCGAGAAACCATGCATCATAATTGTCTGAACACTCAGCTGGATTCAATTGAATAGCCTCTGCTAATGTAACACCGTTATCTCTCCTCTCCTTTCCATGTTTTGTGTCCTGCTCTCCTCCCCACTGGCCACTAACAGGTAAGCCACTTTATAATACTTTGACAATCGCAGTGTGTTGTTCTATTGCATGACATTTAATAGGCTGCATGTCACAGCCTGAAAACAATTTACCCCCAACCAGCAAGTTGTGAAATTGCAATCTGTACAATGTCCAGCAGTATTAACTGTTGGCCTCCTGGTTTTATTTGATTGAGTTTGTCTGTGTGAAAAAACAACACCCTACCTCGTTGGTATTGTGTGTTTTGAGATGAGAGGAAGGGGCGTGAATCAGTTGGACGCGTTATTGGACGTCTTTGTTAAGCACCTATTTCATACTTTGTCTTACAACAGTGTCACTCAAAACTAGCTGATCTACAAGCTAACAACGCGTTGCGATGCAACAGGTTGTGAGCTTGTAGATTACCTAATTGCTGTATTTTGAAAAATGTTGTGGAAAAAATCTTTAATTTCAAATTTCCCCCCCAAAATAAATTATTTTGTTAAAATTGATTATTTTATAGAATCAATTAACTAGTTTCTCCCTTAATTCATTATCATGGAGGAACAAAATCCTGTCCACCCCATCTGCATGTTAGCATAACCAACATTTGTCGCAGTTAAGTGCTCAAATGTCTGTGTTGTGTTTATCCAAATCGATCCAACCTTTGCAGGATTTCAACAAGCCTCAGTGAGTCATTGGTCTATCTATACACAGTTGATTCTTCAACAGTCCGAATATATGACCTGTTCTCAGAGAAAAGCTGCAGCCACCTGTGCTCTAAATCACAGGGATTTTTACAGTGCGCTGCAGACAGCAGAGTGATTTTTGAGGGAAATGTTGTGGGGTCGAGGTAGTGCTGGGGAACAGCTGGTGGTGCCTTTTGGTTCCAAGTTACCACGCCCATTAACTGCGAGGGACATACCGCAGGTCA
This sequence comes from Gymnoscopelus braueri, assembly GCF_963280865.1. Lineage (NCBI taxonomy): Eukaryota > Metazoa > Chordata > Actinopteri > Myctophiformes > Myctophidae > Gymnoscopelus > Gymnoscopelus braueri. Next base: position 22,663,554 of record NC_137625.1, read on the forward strand.
GCTTTGATGCAAACCTTTTGTGCTGTGGTGGTTTCTGTGGACAGCTTGGGAATGGTGGTCTTGAGAAGCCTTTCTTAAAAAGGACAACTTTAGTTTTTTTACAACCAAGGTTTATGTTTTAGATTGTAATTAAAGTAAATAAAATATGAGTGTTACAATTTTAAAATGTACTGCTTTCTATAGTTTTAGCAATTTTCGCGATCTTTTTTACAGTGGGCGGGGGCATCAAAGACCACGGGACCTTTTTTATTGTGTAAAAAAAGCATATTTAGCCACTGGACAGAATGCCCCCGCCCACTGTAAAAAAAGATCGCGAAAATTGCCAAAACTATAGAACGCAGTAAATGAAAAAAAAAATAACACTCATCTTTTATTTACTTTAATTACAAGCTAAAATATAAACCTTGGTTGTAAAAAAACAAAGTTGTCCTTTAAGCAAAAGCTTTACTGCAATACCTTGCTAATTGGAAATATATTTGATTTTTTTTATTTTTGAATATAATTTGTACCCGTGGTAAATTCGACTAAATAATTGTTATTGCAGTAACTGGAACATGCGTGCACACTTTAGTGAGTGGTAGCAGTAGTGAGTGGTAGCAGTAGACAGTAGTGAGTGGTAGTAGTAATAGTCGCTGTGATTTGACTGTGGGGCATTGTGTCATCATGCCAGAGACATGATAGTATCAGCTGTCTGTAATTAGCATTCCATCATGACTAAGAGTTCAGCGGCTGAGACATTCATCATAGCAATTTGCCCGCTTTCTAAATGTGATTACCCCTCCTCAAAGAGTCATCATTACTAGCTGAATGCTGCTATAACGCAACTAAACAAATGCACAATCCTCCGTCTCTGTGCAAGTAATTGCATTGTAAATCGCATCGCTTTGCAGATTAACGAATCAGTTGAAGGTCACTTGAAGGTCACAACTACTGTACTTGGCCCTTCTGGTTTAAATCAAGAACAGTCGCCTTGGAGACTGATGTTTCATACCAGCTGTTTTTTATCCGTAAGAGAAGAGACCAAAGAGAGATGTAACTTACAGAATAACAGTCAAATCAGGGCAATCCCATTACTATGAATGAATATGCATACTGTGCCCGTAGTTAATTAATCCTGGAAATCAAATCACTGGAGAGATTTGTGAATGAAGAAATCTGGAGAAAGTCAAAGGTCAAAGTATGTTTGAGAGTAGACGTGCATATTTCATTTTTCAATTTTTCAATTATCCTTGATGTGACATCTGAGCGATAGCCAGTATTAGCTATTTGATTGTCCTCCAGAGGCATGCATACAGTCAAAAAGGATGTATCTTGCCGGCTACACCTGAACTGCACACACAAGCGCATCTTCTTTGCTGGCTTAACAGCGGCAAAAAAAAAAGGTAGCTACCAGGTGGAAACCTCCTCATACCCTAACATTTCGCCAATGGGCTTTAACGTTTTTAGATATTGTTTATTTATAATTTATAATAAGATATTGTTGTCAACGACGAGGTTACATGGAGCAAGTGAGAGGAACATTGATATGTGGTCTAACTTCGCAGATAAGCTTAAAGGCTTGGTTTAAGTGTTGTACACAGTGTTGTGACCTTGCACAGGTATAGGCACGGTGTTTGTCTCTTGCATTTAGAGACATTATTGGTCCGGGGAGGGGTGGGTGGGTTTATTATTATTATTATTTTTATCATTATTTTAATTAACCTTCTGTGTTGTTTTTAACACATTGCATGCCAGTCGCGTAGATCTACGCGAACCTATTTAAAGCCGCAGCGTGCCAGTCGCGTAGATCTACGCGAACCGCCGATTCCCATGTTAAGTGCCCCAGGTGCACTTTCCGAATTTTTTTGATCCATTTCCGTTTCCGGTTTCCGGTCGGAAACGGAATTATTCGGGTTCCGTTTTTTTCGATCGTATCCGCTTCCTGTCTGGGATCCTGTTTAAAACTCGATTTTCTCTGGTTGTTGTTTTTCTCCTCGCTGATCACTGTTTACCGTTGATCGGCTGTAGCTTCAAGATGGCGGCACGGATTTGGAAACTGTTTTCGCTGGCCGTTTCTCACGGATCCGCTGTGTGTTTAGAACCAAATGAACGCGCACTTTTAACTTATTTAGCGAGGTCTGTGGCGACATGAAAAAAACTAAAAAACAACAATAAAACGCTGGCACTGGTGAGTACATTATGAGATTAAACTCTGGCATGGAATGTGTTAAAGGGGTATTTCACTTTCAAAAAAACTTTTGGTAATTTTATCATCTACTCAAGTTGCTTGATTCATTATTTAGATATTTGATATTCATTTTATCAGACACGCCCCCTTCCTATACAAACCCATTGTAACTTCAAACTCCATTTTAACCATGTTAGATTCATCAAAAACACCCGTCCTTGGTTCTGGTGACTCACCCTGCCCTCCTAATGCGTGAGGGGGCCGTGTTTTTTCAATTACTTTTTTCATTTATTTTTAATATTTTTTTTGGAAAATGAAAAAAACAAAATACAATAAAAAAAAATAATAAAATAAATGAAAAAAGTAATCGGAAAAACACGGCCCCCTCACGCATTAGGAGGGCAGGGTGAGTCAGCAGAACCAAGGATGGGTGTTTTGGTTAAAATGGAGTTTGAAGTTACAATGGGTTTGTATAGGAAGGGGGCGTGTCTGATAAAATGAATATCAAATATCTAAATAATTAATCAAGCAACTTAAAAACTGTCTGGGGGGTTCACAAAGGCCTGAGTAGATGATAAAATTACCAAAAGTGTTTTTGAAAGTGAAATATCCCTTTAAGTTGTGTATGTGTTTGTATCTTCTTTTTGTTGAAAAATGTATCCATACAAACATAATTGTATTGCTGATATGATAATAAAAACAATTGATAACAAAAAAAAAAAGGATGTATCTTGGCCAATCAGTGCAAGACGGGTATATGCCTTCATTCCAGTGTTGATTTTGACAGCATATTCCGTTTATTTTTAGTCATATTTTAGTCATCTGATTTTTTTTTTTTCAGAATATCATAAGGTTTTTGTCGACTAAATCTACAGTCGATTTAGTCGACTAAAAATTATTTTGCTGGTGCCTTGGTGGCGTCGTAATGGCTGATTTTACACTTGGTTGCATGCTGAAAATAGCCGATCTACAAGCACGCTGCGACGCGTTGTGAGCTTGTAGATCTGCTATTTTCAGAGTGCAACACCCGAGCGCAACCAAACATAAAATTACTTGTCTATTAGTTCTACTGGATCTCTTCTCCACTAGTCCTTCACTAACATTTTAGTCTAGTTTTTATTTGTTGACGAAATTGTCAGTATATTTAGTCTTAGTTTTCAGTCGTTTTTAGTCGTCATAGTAGCTTAGTTTTTATTTTGTTTGTGTTTAATTTTCGTCTGTGAAAAAAGCTAGTCGCCGAACGTTTTTCGTCATAGTTTTAGTCGACGAAAACAACACTGCTTCATTCCCAAATATAGTTCATATGGCTAGACTGTAACACCTGTATCCCAGACCTAAAAACATCTCGGCAAAGATCAGTGAGGGCCTTTTGACCCTGCTAATGTTTGAAATACTGCAGCTATATAGAAAGTGATTTATCATTTGACCCTGCAGGAGGACCAAAGACTAAAGTTCACCCAGATGAAAGTTTGCCATTAGAGCGATGACGTGTACAGTATTATTATCCCGTTTAAAAATGAATTACTGCTTGTTAAATTAATCACATTCAGACAGCGCAACCAGGTGCCGATATTGATCTCGTTTGTGCACCTGGAAAATCTCTCTCTCTCTCTCTCTCTCTCTCTCTCTCTCTCTCTTTCAATGTAGGTTGTAAATGTCGGCCCTCATAACTTTATGGGTTGAATCTTGGCCTCCTCTATTATTCATGTGACTGCTGCCCCCCTGACATCAGCGTTTGTCATTTAAAAGTATATAATTAGCTAATGGAGTGTGTCTGACTGAGGTCAGTAAGTGTGAGAAATGCGGTGAGCTCCGCTCAGAGGATGAATGCTGTGCTCTCTGACGTTAGGCTTTTGAAGACTCCTGAATGGATCTATGAATCATAGAGCGTAGGGATCCCTCCCAGTGCTCCACTGAAGAAAAAAGTCAATAAATGGTGAGACTGAATTATATACTGTAGGTCAGTTTGTATATTTCTGCTAGACTGAATAACTCAAGTTTCTCATTTTACCTGTGTTTAACCCACTAAGACCTGGAACGCATCTGTGTCACTTTGATTTGAGCTAAAAAAGCATTATTTTACTCTTTGGCTATTCAAAAATAGCAGATCTACAAGCTCATAGCGTGGCACCGAGTGCCGCGCTATGAGCTTGTAGATCTGCTATTTTTGAAAAATCGAGAAAATGTGTGCAAATGAATATATTTATATTCTTTTAAAGCGAACATTTTGACTCAAATCTTTGCTTCTGGGGGGGGTCCCTGGAACAAAATATTTTGAGATGGGGGTCGGCGGCCAAATACATATCATTTTGGGGGTCCTTGACATGAAAAAGTTTGAGAACCACTGATATAGAAACATACGTTTTTCAGAAAACTGTTAGGATTTAGAAGACATTAGTAAGAATCGGCCTCAACTGCTGTACGGCTTTCAGGCTCAGGAGCCATGGTGCTTTTGCTCATGTAAACAAGTTCTCATAGCATGTGGAGTTGTGACCGAAAGATACAAAAATCTGCAGGAACATCCTGCTCTCGAAGTACTTACTGAATAATTCAGGGCCTTTACCATCAAAAAGTACAAGCTAGTTCCCCAATACGCTGTTATGTACTGTATTGCATCATCGAGCCTAGGGCGAGGATGGTTTGGTAACAGGGGCTTCATTCCCGAATCCGATGATTGGATTGTAGCCTTTTTGGCTGGAGAGAAAACAGACTTAATCACTAGTCTGTTATCGGATGCAGAGCCTCCACTAGGTTTTTTGGGGCCCCAAGCAAATGTCTTAGTGTTCCCGCTGGGTAAACAAAAAATAGAGGTGTTTTGATATTCGCAGACAGAGAGACATAATTTATCATCTTGCTGGGAAAAAAATCTGATAGAAATATAGCAAGTTGTAAAAGTTTTACTCCAAAACTCTGGTCCAGTGCATTAGTATGGCTGTGCCTCACTAATGCCCTGTCAAAGACAGTGTTAACAGCCCATAGGTGCTTTTTACGATTTCCTACTGGGGAAAACTGCACTGTGTGTGTGTGTGTGTGTGTGTGTGTGTGTGTGTGTGTGTGTGTGTGTGTGTGTGTGTGTGTGTGTGTGTGTGTGTGTGTGTGTGTGTGTGTGTGTGTGTGTGTGTGTGTCATCATCACCAATAAATAACCATGTGGCTTGTCCAAAAGTCCAAAGCGTAACATTTGATTGTTGCATTAATAAAGGAAATAATGCCATTTATTGACAGATGACAGTAAAGTGGAAAAAAAATGTATAGCCTTTGGCCTGGCGGAGACAATGAAATGGAAAAAAGACCATTACTGCATCAAAATGAATCAACAAACTATACTATAAAAACTGGTCAAACTTTGGCCAAATTGTCAAACAATATAAGAAAGAGGCAAACCTTTGAAGCTTGTAGATCTAAATCTAATGCCTCAACTCCTACTGGGGGGTCCCCAGTTCCAATATGATTATGTTGGGGGGTCGCACCCTGAAAAGGTTGAGAACCACTGTTTTAAATGAAGGACAGTCATTATTATCCTCATCACACATCTTTAATCCCAGTTATTTCACACGTGCCTAACCCTATTCCACGGTATTCTCATTTAACTTTCAAATGTTTACTCCTTTGGCGCTTTATTATGTATTCAGAACTAACCCAGCTCCATATTAGTTACAAATTCCTCCTGAAATGTTCTCCCGTGGAGAGCTCTATAGTACTCAGCGAGAGGTGAGGTTTTTTTTAGCCACACGCTGTCCCATTTTTACAGGGCCCGGAGCCAACTGTTTGACTGTGTTGAAGAGCCTGGTCCCCTCAGAGAGCCCTGGTGGCTCTGGTGTGGCCCTGTGCTGGGCCGGCCTGTCAGCCTGGCTCACATCAGTGGGGCGAGGCAAGCCTACAGTAAAGCTCTGAGGTCATGGCTGGCCACTTCACTATCCACACGGTCCCTCTAGACTCAGTGTTTCATGTCACGGACCCCCAAAGTGGCACAATATTAAGCTTGCAGACCCCCCCCCCCCCCCCATTTGAAAATAATGTTGTGCCAGGGACCTGTCGGGGAATTTGTGGAATTCTGGATCAATCAGCAATCGATGAGGCACATAGGAGTCGAGACAATATTCTAGGTGGTGGGGGTTATGCTTTGTGTACATGATATCATGGTCAGAAGTACATTAACCCATTAAGACGTTCGGGAACGCATCTGTGTGTCATTTTTAGATGTCTTTGGCTATTCAAAAATAGCAGATATACAAGCTCATAGCGCGGCACTCGTAGATCTGCTATTTTTGGAAAGATTGTGAAAATTCGTGGTGAAATCTTGGATTATATTCTTTTTAAAGCGAACATTTGTAAAATATTAAGTTCCAGGAACCCCCAGAAGCAAAGATTAGATTTACAAATGTCCGCCAAAAAAAAAGAAGAAAAAAAAATATTTGCACAACTTTTCATGATTTTTCAAAAATAGCAGATCTACAAGCTCGTAGCGCGGCACTCGGTGCCGGGCTATGAGCTTGTATATCTGCTATTTTTGAATAGCCCAACGAAATCTAAAAATGACGTTCCCGGTCTTGAAGGGTTAACACTCATGTCAGTGGTACGGTAGTTCTGCCTGGAGCACAGGGCAGAGATCACAGTTATACTTTAGCTGCCTGAAGGACAAACTGAACCATAACAAGATGGGCTGTACCAAAACAATAGCTATTAGGCCTAGTGGAGACATTTAGGCTCTTTAGGTGTGTGTGTGTGTGTGTGTGTGTGTGTGTGTGTGTGTGTGTGTGTGTGTGTGTGTGTGTGTGTGTGTGTGTGTGTGTGTGTGTGTGTGTGTGTGTGTGTGTGTGTGTGTGTGTGTGTGTGTGTGTGTGTGTGTGTGTGTGTGTGTGTGTGTGTGTGTGTGTGTGTGTGTGCGTGCGTGCGTGTGCCTTTCTACCTGCATGTGCGGGGTGAAACAGGTCTTAGTATATATTTTGTCTTGGGTTTGGTATATCAACAGTTCTTTCAACCCCTGACGAAACTCTTCCCTGTCGACAAAAACCCCTACATTTTATCTCTGTTGCTCCTTCAATCTCTTAATCAACCAACCGCTCCTGCCGGTGGCTTTTTTCCTCTTCAGACAAGTGATACAACAACAGATAAGGCTGGCAAAGGGATAAGAGATCGATTGGACCGAAATACTGCCGCAGGGGCTGAATTAGAATTTGTCGCAGCACCCACCCACCCCCCCCATCCCCCCCCAACAACCCTTTCGCTTGGTTTGACACAGACACAGCTGAGAGGAACGGGAGTGAGACAGAGAAGAGACATCGGGGAACAATATGTATGTCGCAAAATGACACCTACCGTAGACGGAAGGCCAGAAAAGCAAAAAAAAAAAAAGAATGCGCGAGAAGAAGAGAGAAAGTGGAACAGTTCCACGTCACCCTCTTTGTAGCTGGACATAAATGAATTAACCCTTTAAGACCTGAAGCCGATTCTACAAATGTCTTCTAAATCCCAACAGTATTCCGAAAAAGCGTATGTTTCTATATCAGTGGTGCTCAAACTTTTTCATGTCAAGGACCCCCAAAATGATTTGAATTTGGCCACCGACCCCCATCTCAAAATATTTTGTTCCAGGGACCCCCAGAAGCAAAGATTTGAGTTAAAAATGTTCGCTTTAAAACAATATATATTCAAAGATTTGCACACATTTTCAAAAAAAATTAATAGCCAAAGTGTAAAATTATGCTTTTTAGCTCAAATCAAAAAGTGACACAGATGTGTTCCAGGTCTTAATGTATTAAGAGATATTTTCTTTGGAGTGGCGAGTCAGGGGATAATTCTTTATATATTTGTGTGTGGCAGTAAATCTGAGGCTTGTGGCCAGTCTAGCCAACCCCATTAATCAAGAATTGGTGCCCTTTTGCCTTCAGTGAATTAGGATTCACTCTGCGAAAGGGGAGCGATTGAATCAGCCGTGACTTCCAAGGACTCGCGCCATGGTGATTAGGGAGTAACCGTGGCTTGACTCATAGATTTAGAAGAGGGAATCAGAAGAACTTTTTGCAGGAAAAGCCGTGCCTTGCCTTCAAGAAGCGGCTTTGCATAGCAATTTCAAACGCCTGTGAGGATTTTCCATCCCTGAGTTTGAAAGATGCTCTATATTAAGCTCTCACATTGATCGCCTTTGGCAATAATGGGAGAAAAGGACATTTGCCAGTTTGCAATGACATTGAGAAATGGACTTTATCGAAAGACAACTGATAGCAGCCTTGGGTGCAGTCCCAATGAAAGACAGTCAATGAACTGTTTTCAGTTGACTTCACAGATCATTTAAAGGTACTTAAACAAGGGAACCAGGAGACCTGGTACTGCCAGACCCCTAGTGGTTGAATGATCAGAGCACTACGTCACGCTAAGCTTGGCCAATCAAAAAGAGGACAGAAGACAGACCTCTTTTATGCCCATGTATGGACGAAAACGTTTGGAGAGGGGGACCGACAAAGCCTCATGTAGGCCCGACCCCCTGGGTCTGGCAAAAATAATCACACCCAGTGTGAAGTGGGCGGTGTGGTCATCACAGTGGTCATCACAGTGATGGAAGCTCACTTTAAAAAAAGTGTTTTTTTTAAGTGCATAGTCCTATTTATAGGTTATTAATGTCATCATGTGTCTCGCTAGCCAATCACAGTGCTGAATAGAGTCAGCCAATAGAGTCAGCCAATCACAGTACAGCTAGGGGTGTACTAATGCTAGGGGTGTACTAATTATGAGCCAATCATAGTACAGCGAAGGGTGTACTAATGAGGTGTCCCAACCCCACTTATAGGGGCGGCTACACCGCCAAAAAATTGAGGTTACAGCAATTAACGCTGCGAGCAGCCCCAAGCATTGACCCAGTCAATCCTAGGAACGCATCTGTGTCATTTTAGATTTGAGCTATAACTATTATTTTATACTTTGGCTATTCAAAAATAGCAGATATACAAGCTCATAGCGCGTCACCGAGTGCCGCGCTATGAACTTGTAGATCTGCTATTTTTGAAAAATATTGAAAAATGTTGTGCAAATCTTTGAATATATATTTCTTTTCAAGCGAACATTTTTAAGTCAAATCTTTTCTAGCCTCGGAAACCCATGCCTTTTTTTTTCCTGCTGGGGTTCCCTGGAAGAAAATATTTTGAGATGGGGGTCGGCGGCCAAATAGGATTTAGAAGACATTTGATGCGTGGATTGAATGGGTTAATATCCTCTTCACTCCTTGCTTTGTATTCGCCATGCCTTTTAAAATAACACAATATTTACCTCTGTCAAGGAAGTAATGCTGTCTGTCTGTCTGTCTGTCTGTCACCGAAATTTGGTGGAATGGTTGGTGGAGTGGCTTGGCATGGCCTGTCACATAACTTATGAACAGATTAACATAACACCACATAAATGTTTTTATGTTTCTATACGACTCGAATTCTAGCTGCCTTTCGGTGTCCAAATAATATAGATTATGTCACCCCAAAAAGGCAGAGCAATTGGTTTATTTGATCATTAAGATCAATAAAAAACGACCAGTGTGAAGGTGAGCTAGACAGAAGGCGAGCTTATTGATCATGTGAGGTAAAAGTAATTTGCACTTTGCAAGGTGCCAAAATATCAACATCGATTCTACTGTAGCCTACCAGCAGATTTCTGTTTTCAGGAATATCTTGTGTCGGAATATAACAGAAGCTCAGTGCATCGTCTTTGCTTGTTCAATATCTATTGAGTTAACGTTGGCTCATTGTTGGTTCCAGTCTGTAATGAGTGGATCAGATTTCAAATGTGAGCACGCTGATTCCATTAATGCAGGTTTTGCACGTGGCTGTGAAAAAAAAGCATGGGCTTAAATAAGACCACGTCTAATTGAGTTACTCTGTCCTAGCCTTCTTCTTTACCATCTTCCCAGATAGAGGCTCTGTAATTTAAGTCACGCTGTGTGTGTGTGTGTGTGTGTGTGTGTGTGTGTGTGTGTGTGTGTGTGTGTGTGTGTGTGTGTGTGTGTGTGTGTGTGTGTGTGTGTGTGTGTGTGTGTGTGTGTGTGTGTGTGTGTGTGTGTGTGTGTGTGTGTGTGCAGCGCTCTGAGAAAAATGCCCCTTAACAAGTTTTGACCAGCAGTCCAATTAGAGGATAGAATGAAGTAAAGGGTCTCTGAGAGATCATGTCTCTGCTTACATTACTGACTGAGATTATTTCAAAGACAGCTGCGGCCACGATCTCTCTGGCAAACACAGTATACTACTATGACTGATCTTATACACACAACAACATACTCTATCAATTCAAAATAAGCAAAAATAGATAAATATCGCCTGAACCTGCGTTATTTCCTTTTTTTTGTATATCATTTTTATCCCACGATTTTTGTAACCCGTTTTTTCACCCAGTGCCAATTATCTAAGTAATCCTGGGCGCTACACTCCCTCTGCCAGCCTAGGGAGAGCCTAGAGTCGAGCTCATGCCTCCTTCAATGCATGAGAGCTAGCAAGCCGCTTCTTATCACCTGACAGGGGGAGGTTCCCTGGTTAGACGTATAGCGCGTGGAACAAGTTATTCCAATCAGTGAACCTGTCTTATTTCTTAACCACTTAGTAAACCTGGACCCGAGTTGGCTCTGTACTTGGGACACCAAATCTCTTCGCCACAAATAGCCGATCTACAAGCTCACAACAAGCTGTGAGGTTGTAGATCGTCTTTTTTTGGCCAATGTTCCCCCCAGAATATGGACGCCCATGGGGTTCAAGTGGTAAAAAGACGGTTTAAAGAATCCATTGACCACTCACAGAAAAAGGGAAACTTCATCTTTACAAACCCTCCTCCCCCCCTAGAGACAGTGCCTCCTGTCAGGCAGAATTATAGCATGGGGTCTCCCGCCCAGACCACTGGGCTCTCTCCTCCTCTCCTGCCTCTCTCCCCGCTAGTATGCCTTAGATCAGGCTGTGTCTGTATGAGTTGTGTCTCTATACCCTGTCTGCCTCCCTTAATCTCAGAGAAACATGGCTTCAGCACCACGCACACGACCACGCTGCTGCCCAGTCAAGGCTTGAGCCACAATGTGGAGAGAGGGAGTGAGGCAAATTTAGTTTTAAACTTAGAAAAAAGAAAGAAAAGCAAACCAATCACAATTAATAGAGGCCATTAGCCATGGCCGCAGAAATATTCAGCTGTCGCTGCAGTCTGTGAATAGATGTAAGAAAAGATCGAAATTTTGTCATTATTAGAACGTTTTTACCGTAAAAATCAATTTGATACGGTCTGGAAAAGAAAAATTATGATTTTGTACTAATTCCACCCACTGCCTTACATTTGCCTGCTAGGTTGTTTTCAAATTGAAATGCAATCTCAGAAATGCTAAAACAATTACAGCCTGCTTATGTCTGGTCAGTGTGTATTAATATGCGGCACATCGGGGCTGAATTAAAAGCCACTTAATCAGATTAGTACACAGAAGCATTTGCTGGTGTAAACAGAGCTTGGTAATTAGCAGACTTTTCTACTTTGCATAAATTAACCAACCAACTTGTATGTTTACGGCTCATTTATATAAATACATTTCTGTGCACAATAGAGACATGGCTAAACTCCAAGCAGGAATAGTGCATAGTCATTGAGCATTCAAGGCAGGTCTGCATTTTCAGAATTAGTTTAACCCATTAAGACCGGGAACGTATCTGTGTCATTTTTTGATTTCTTTGGCTATGAAAAAAATAGCAGATCGACAAACTCATAGCGCGGCACCGAGTGCCGCGCTATGAGCTTGTAGATCTGCTATTTTTGAAAAATCTCGACAATTTGTGCAAATCTTTGAAAATATATATATATATTTTTTTAAAGCAAACATTTGTAACTCAAATCTTTGCTTCTGGGGATTCTACAAATGTCTTCTAAATCCTAAAGTTTTTTGAGAAACGTATGTTTCTATATCAGTGGTTCTCAAGGACCCCCAAAATTATTTGTATGTGTTTGGCCGCGGACCCCCCATCTCAAAATGTTTTGTTCCAGGGACCCCCCAGAGGCAAAGATTTGTTAAAAATGTTCGCTTGAAAAAAAGATGTATATTCAAAGATTTGACACATTTTCACGATTTCTTTTCAAAAAAGCTTGAAGCTTGTAGATCTGCTATTTTTGAATAGCCCAAAGAAATCTTAAAATGACACAGATGCGTTCCCGGTCTTAATGGATTAATTGGATTAACAGAGCCAACAGTGTTTGTTTTCTACTGTTTTCTACCACAATACAGTGCATTGTCTGCTCTGGATGTTGATGAGGGGCCATGAACAGACCTGTGGATCGGCTTTCATCAGCAGGCTTATTGAAACATGAACAGATGTGTTTCCATTTTGCTTTGTTCTCAACCGAAAAATTAAAAATCTGTCGGAATGTGTTGCGAGGCACTGAGGCACAGTGTCACTTCTCCCTGTGAAAGGGCTCTGTGCTGTTTCTAGGGGGGCTTTTCTTCTTTTGTTTCTGTCACCCTCTATATGTGTTAATTATTCTCATTTAAATAGCATAGATAAAGTTTTGACCCCAGCATTTCATTACCCCTTATTATTGGATGCTATCAGATCATTAATTATTATTTGGAAATCTCAGTTTAGGCTATTCATTTTTACCAGCTTGCAAGCTGGTCTAAGAAGAGACTGACCTACTAGTCATCCATGTGTTCGACATGTGTTCGACATATTCGCGACATGTTTTCAATCATTGGCTGTCCTTTAAGCCAATGGGGATACTTTCCCATACTCTGAACGGGCGGTCTCGTCCTCCCAAGGTATGGTACTAGACACGCCTCTCACCTCTATGCCTAGTGCCTACTATACACGCCTGCCGTCGGTTCAAATCGCCGTGACACAGAGTAATATATAGGACAAATTTTAAGTATTGTACTTGAGTAAATGTACTACTAGCAGCCACTAGCAGTGTTGCCAGATTCTGCGAGACAAATCAGGAACCAGGTCTATGAAAACAAGCCGTGCATACACGGCAAACACACACACACACACACACACACACGCACACGCGCACACGCACACACACACACACACACACACACACACACACACACACACACACACACACACACACACACACACACACACACACACACACACACACACACACACAGAGACACACACAGAGAGAGAGAGAGAAAAAAGAAAGCACGCTGGTATACATGACTGAGTCATGTCTTGTTTAAATAACCTTCCACCTGCACCCTCGGTCCAAACATTATTCCATTGAGCCACGACATGGTAAACCATGACGTCTTTAACCAGCTGAAAATTCAATTTCTTGCGTTTCTATCACTAATGGTGCAATCTTTTTGTCCGACTCACTCTGCAACGTGCGTTTCAATTATGATGATGTGAAGTGTATCTGTGATGAGTTTCAGAGCGGGGGCTTTACTGACAGCTCATGCCCTGGGAACCTATAGCCTCTAGCAGCCCAGCAGACTGGGCTGAACATGCCATCATCTGGAGCCCAGATGCTCTGATGATTGAGCCCCAAGCAGTGGTGTAAAGTAACTAAGTACATGTACTCAAGTATTGTACTTAAGTACAATTTTGAGGATTGATTTTTTCTCTACTGGAGTGTTTTCAATTGTCTATACGTTTACTTCTTACTCCACTAGGCAAATATTGTACTTTTTTACTCCAGTGCAATTATTTGGAAACTTTAGTTACTTTCTAGATTTGGATTATTATTACAAAACATACATTAACCACTTCAGCCCTATATACATTTTGGCCATTTGAAAATAGCCGATCTACAATAGCGATGCGACGCATTGTGAGCTTGTAGATCTGCTATTTTCAAAGGACTTTTTATTCATTTTTGGAAATTGTTGAAATGGGACATTCTGCATTATGAGTACTTTCTACTTTTGGTACTTTAAGTACATTTTGATACCAATGCTTTTGTACTTTTACAGTATTGATATTGTTACTTAAGTAAAACATTTGAGTACTTTTTCCACCACTGGCCCCAAGGTGGACCAATGCAGAATGTCCCATTTCACAAGCTTTCAAATGTATAAATTGCATAAAAATCTTTGGAAAATAGCAGATCTACAAGCTCACAGCTTGTGAGCTTGTAGATCTGCTATTTTCAAATGGCCAAAATGTGTATTGGGCTGAAGTGGGTATTACGTTTTATAATAATAATAATCAAAATCTACAAAGTAACTATAGTAACTAAAGTTTTCAAATAATTGTAATGGAGAAAAAGTATAATATTTGCCTCTGAGATGTAAGTAGAAGTAAAAGTACTGAAAATTGGAAATACTCCAGTCAAGTAGAAATACCTCAAAATTGTACTTAAAGTACAGTACCTGAGTAAATGTACTTAGTTACTTTACACCGAGCCCCAAGGTGGAGCAAGTGCAAAGATAGCCAGGAAAGAAAGAACGAGAGAGAGAGAGGGAGAAGCTGAGAAAAGGAGTGATAATAAAAATTCAATTGTATACTCGGGCTGTTCTGGTTACAGCGGCTTCCATCAGATTTCTTTTCCATTGTGCCAAGAAAAGGAAATGGACGTTCCAGGAGGCTTTTAGTGAGCTCCTTTTGTGGTGGAGAGAGAGATTCTCATCTCTCTCTCTCCTGTACTCTACCTTCCCCTCCTGTTGATGACTGTAAGTAGCAGTCGATATCAGCAATTCTAGCTGACCTAACCAAGTTACTGCCATGGGGTTCCCGATCAATCGGGCTCATTCCACGGTTCATAAAACCCTGTGGAGTCCCCGACGCGGAGGAGCTTGACACACAGTGCACGTTTTCCCATAGTGCACGTTTTCCCATTAGGGTCACACACATGCACTCTTAAAAGGGTGGGGGTAAGGAAGCGTGTCTCCATTGAAATAACCTCCATCTGAGATGTGTGACTGACCATAGCCCATTGTTTTCAAACAGTGGTCTGTGGACCACTAGTGGTTTTTGGCATGCAACTAAAAGGTACTTCTGTTTGTGTTGTGAGTACATCCGCACAGAGCACAAATATTATGTGGGGATAAAGACACCTAATCCTTTTTTGAAACCAGGCAGATTTTTCACCACAAATAAAAGCATCAACCTGTATAAATGACGCGTCACCAAATTAGTAGTTTGATGTGAAATAATTGCTGACACATTTTCAGGCCCCTCGTATAAATCCAGCTTTCAGATCATTAATGTTAAACATCTATACAAATTTTAAATAAATGATACGTGGCCTGCAAGTTAGTTCAGGCAGCATACACTCGAGAGGTTACATGTATGCTCATTAATATGTGGCTGTATACAGCGTCATGCAAGACCCATACGTCATTCACTGACGTGGCAATCAGCTGTCCAATCGGGCGGGTTATTTAAGCTCACCTAAAGTTTGCGTTCCTTCCGCTTGTGTGTTATGGTTGTTGTCATGTGGCGTTTGCTCCCACCACCACCCCAGCACCACCTAGCTCTGCTATTGGTCTGTTCCCCATGGGGGGTTGTTATTATATATCTATCTCCCTGCTCTTAATGGTTAATGATGGTTGTCTAAATTGTGCTGAGCAGGGAGAAAATATAGCAGAGCCTGAACGCCAAGATAAAATAATACATCCACACTTCTCATTCTATATATTTGTTCAATATATATTATGTCTATAATATTGGTTCAATCTATTCGCGAGTTATCTGACTGAAAAGATAAAAGACTGCTTTGCAAGACAAAAAAAGGATATTGTTGTGGGGAGGTCCAGAGTGGGGATTGTTCAAAATATACTAGTTGTCCAGAGTCTCAAAAAAGGTGGAGAACCACTGAGCTAGCCTGACAGTGGCTGTGTTCCAAATGTGCTGAGGAGGACACCTCAGTGCAGCAGGCTGCCAGCCTGAGGGGTAGCTCCTCTGTCCAGAAATACTCTCCCCTGCGCCGTCAAGAGCGGCACGCTAATTCACCTGGCAGCGCACTCAGCGTTATATAAGACATCCCAGTGTTTTTACTGTAAGAGTGTAAGGCAGAACCCACCACCACGCCCTTAGGTGCATGTGACTCAAGCCTAAGCAGCGAAAAAAATGATCACATCTAAAGAAAATAACAAGACTTGTGTGTCTAAAAGCCCTGCTAGTGACCCCTAGAAGCTTAACCCATTTAGACCGGGAAGGGAAAGCGTCTGTGTCATTTTTAGATTTCTTTGGCTATTAAAAGATAGCATCTGCCTTTTTTTTTTTTTTTTTTTTAAGAAACGTGAAAATGTGTGCAAATCTTTGAATATATATATATATATGAATATATAAATTTTTACCTCAAATATTTGCTTCTGGGGGTCCCTGGAACAACATATTTTGAGATGGAGGGGATTCGCGGACAAATACATATCATTTCATTGAGAACCACTGATATTATAGCGACATAAGTTAAAAAAAAGAAAAAGAAAACAACTGTTAGGATTCAGAAGCAAAGATTGAGTTAAAAATGTTCACTTTAAAAATATATCTTATTCAAAGATTTGCACACATTTTCATTTTTTTTTTTAAATAGCAGATCTACAAGCTCATAGCTCTATGAGCTTGTAGATCTGCTATTTTTGAATAGCCAAAAGAAATCTTAAAATGACACAGATGCGTTCCCGGTCTTAATGGGTTAACACCCGACCAGACCAAAGTGGATTAAACCCGCCAATCCTTAGAGCCCCCATTCTCACCAGTGGGGCTAAAAATGATGATTTTTTTACTGAAGTGTCAAATTGTTAGGATTCATCTTCCAGGGAACATTAATGTGCTCAGAAAGTTTCATGGCAGTCTTCCCATTAGATATTGAGATAGCTTGTGTGGAATTGGACATTGTGGCTCAGATGGTGGCTCAGGGGTGGCTATACCTGAATGAAAAAAAAAATCTGCACTATGTCACTTTAGGGGCTCCGTAGCTCCGTACTACGGAGCGGGGACAACATTTTTGTATATTATTTTATTTTATTTATTTTGTAGAAATAATAATAATTGAGACTGACTAGGTGGAAGAAGGGAACGTGTCAGCTAGCAGGGCTCAAATTCAGCACAACTCAGCAAACTGGTGATGGGTGGATGGGTGTATAATTTCTTATCACTAATAGATGGAAATGGCTCTGATGAAGGCTGTCTTGTGTGCCATATAAATAAATTAGAGCAAACATACAGTAAGTACCCTGGATATTTTTTTTTGCTTTAAGGGTGCAGTAAGTGATTTAGTTTTGTTACAATTATATTCTGATCGCAATCATTGCTTGCTGCTGGGAGACCCCTGTTGTCCAGTAGAGTCTCCCAGTCTCTATAGGTCTTTAGTAAACAGCAAATACATTTTCGGGTCATCCTGGAGCTCATCCAGGATACAGGACAAACAAGTGAAATCGGAAAGAATTGGAACTGGAACACTATAAAATTGCAGCTGATAAATGGATACTCTGTCCTGATTGGCTGAAATTGGCAACCCACCTGAAAATGTATTTAATAGATGTAGTTAATTAAAGAACCAGAGAGACGGGGAGACCGCCTGTTATTGAACAAACACTCTATAACAATGATTACCGTTAGAATATAGAGCTTTAACCTTTTAACAAAACATTTTTTGTTTTATCCCAAAATTATCACTAAACCTTAACTTTAGGTAGCCTCGTTCCCAGCCTTTACTCATCCGCGAAGAGAAAAGCCCGGTCACGACCTAATGCAGATAGTATCTATAGGGGCGGGACTTCCGTCGTACGTATTTTACCCGGAAACAGTCTTTTTCGACCAATCACAACACTTGTTTCATTCACGGAGAACGTAAACAAATTTGTAAAGCGTCAACGCCCCAATTTCCTTCGTCGGTACTTCCGGCAAATTCCGGTACTTCCGTTTAGTAGCCCAGCGTGACCTTAAGGTATGGGATGTGCTACCTATCAACGTTGCGATGGAAACCTTTTTATTTGATATTGTTTGGTGGGATAAGGCTTTTTTTTAATATTTCAATTCATTAGGACATTAATTGTGACAGGATTTCAGGGTGTCTTGTTCTGCAATGTAATAACACGCATGAGCACCTGCCAATCCTTTCACCTGGACTCATTTGGATTTGACATTTGGGAATCATGTTCAGAGCTGCACTGACTAAGAAAAAATTAGGAATTTCTCTAAGGGCTTTCTTTCAGGGGGAGGGCCAAATGGAAAGGAGAGGAAAATGGAAAAAAATCATATAAATAATAATGATAATTATTATTATTAACCCATTAAGACCTGGGATGCATCTGTGTCATTATTAGATTTGAGCTAAAAAAGCATTATTTTACACTTTGGCTATTCAAAAATAGCAGATATACAAGCTCATAGCGCGGCACCGAGTGCCGCGCTATGAGCTTGTAGATCTGCTATTTTTGAAAAATCGTGAAAATGTGTGCAAATCTTTGAATATATATTATTTTAAAGCGAACATTTTTAACTCAAATCTTTGCTTCTGGGGGGTCCTTGGAACAAAATATTTTGAGATGGGGATCCGTGGCCAAATACATATCATCTTGGGGGTCCTTGACATGAAAAAGTTTCCTAGGCTGTGTGTTTTCCACTTCCTGTCGAATTGATCCAATGAAATCCAATGAAACTGCTCAGATGACCAATGATATCCAATGAAATCGACAGGAAGTGGAAAACACACAGCCTAGGAAACAGGTGAATAGAAACATAAGTTTTTCAGAAAACTGTTGGGATTTTGAAGACATTTATAGAAATCGGCTTCAGGTCTTAATGGGTTAATAATTATATTCTATTATTATTATTATTATTATTATTATTATTATTATTATTATAGTCTGTGGTTGTGGCTGTTTGCTAACCCCTATGGTCTATTATATTTATGCATGTGCGCAAAGTGTTGTTATACCGTTGGAGCAGCAAAGCATGAGGGAACTTCCTGAATTCTGAAGTGTGTTTGTCATTGAACCCAGATCTGTCGTCTAGGATTAGCCAGCTGGCATAAGCACAGTTAAAGTAACACAGTGAAAGCTCATTAGATTAGAAATTACAAAAGTGATGGATTCAAGGAGCTGTCTGACAGCTGAAGGTCTGGCTCTGGCAGTACTTATCTTTTACTCCAGCAAGTTATGTCATATTCCTAAGAGATTGTTTTCTCAAAGTCAATAACAATTTTCAGGGTTAATAGCATTGTTTATATTCCTCTCAGGGATGGTTACTGTTATGATGATTTTTGTGCGCCGTCGTACGTTGGCGTCCCAAACAGTGTTGCCAGATTCTGTGAGAGAAACAAGCAACCAGGTCTAGGAAAACCAGCCCAAAAGAAGTGACTATGGGCCGCATGAGCACTTTAACATATACATCAGCTATTTGAAAATAGCAGATCTACAAGCTTACAACGCGTCGCGATGCGACGCGTTGTAAGCTTGTAGATCGGCTATTTTCAAATAAAATCTTGCTGGGAAATTATAATAAGCAGATCTGGCACCCTCCCAAGACGGAAAGAGCAGATCTACAAGCAAGAACTTGTAGATCGGCTATTTTGGGCACGGGACACTGTTTTGAGACTATGTATAAATCAGGCTTAAGTGATTATAATGTTCTTTTGGGTCGACACTCCATTTCACTTACTGTGCATGTATCGGTCTTTTAAACGGGCAGCTGCTGCCTTGTTACACTCAACTTTTATCTGTTTGGACAGAGATACGCTCAGGTCAGAGGTGGCTGATAACGAACGCAGTCCGGTCTGAGGAAGAGATCCAGTCAGTGATCGGACACTTTGTTGGCAGGATGGCCGTGCTGTGATGGCCGCATGACTCAGCAAGGTCACCGTCTTTGGATCAAGTAAAGCCGCCGTGTCCTCAACACAATGGCACAGCCTTATATTGGCACCAGCGCTGCTACTTATCTTCAACGCCTTAAAAAAAAAGCACAGGAACTTGGCCTCAGGCCGGCGTAAAAGCACTCTGATGGTTACAGCTTTGATAGTCGTAAATATCCTACTAATTAGGAGTCACTCGTCACATACGCAGGAAGTTGTGCCGCTCTTGTTCATACTCGAGTGAGATTGCAGTGACCGTTTGCAATTTGTAATTTATGCGTTTAGCAGACCCTCTGGTCCAGAGTGACTTACAAGTGTGAAATCAGAGTGAGTGGCATGAACCCTAGTCAACAAATAACAGGGCTTTACAACGTATTAATAGGGTGAAGCGATTTTGGCTTAGATTGTTGTAATGTCATTTCATCTTACATGGTGCTGTTTGAAACACCAGCCAGGCAAGAAACCCATGTGGCCTCAGATGTTTCAATTCTGATCTCATAATTCTATCCTACTAAAACAGTATCTAACTCTAAATCTAACTATAGCAATATATCAATTAGAGATGAGGCCCGGGATGTACAGTAACTTAGATAACTACATATTTTCTACAGAGGCTGGCATGCAACAGTCCTCATAGAGAAATGCTTTATGGACATACAGTATCTGAGAGCAGATGAGCTTCTACCAAAATGCAGAAAGAAAATCCTCACTCAGTTGTCTCCTAGCTGCTTCTGGCAGAGACAAGCTGTTTAATTACTATGGCTGATGTAATCAATTTCATGCTAATCAGGGTTGATGGTGACTTTCACCAGATGTGTGACATTTTCTCAAATGGCATAAATTACCAATTGGATGGGGCCTACTGTAGTTAACAAATTAATTAAGTGTACGATCGGAGACATAAGTTAGACCAGTAAGGTCACGCTGTTAAGAATCTGTCGATGTAGTTGTGCCCCCAAGTGATCTCTCGAATCAATTAATGTAGTGATTGTGCTTTGACTCAAACCCATAATACAGTAATCATAACGGGAACTCATGTGGAACAGTTGGAAGTTCAACTGGGACTTCCCTATCAAAGATCAAGCACAGCTTATTGGCTCATTTGTGTCCATTTCACTTAAGGGCTTGACATACTTTGTCAGCGAGCAGTGTGGCAGATTTACAAGCGCGCAGGGTGACCTATTGTGAGCTTGTAGATCGGCTATTTCCGATCTTTGCGCAACGTGATGCACACAGCCAAGTATGACTCAGCGTTTAGTGGCTCAGAAAGCAAGGCTGAAAGAACCAATGCTTCATGACTGTTTTATCAAGTAGAGCCTGCTAGATATTCTTTATGCACACAAAAAAATAGTATTAAGTAAATTACCCTCGGAGAATGACATTGACAAAACAAGTGGAAGAGGCCCCTCTCCATAGATAAAGCAACACACTCACACAAACAGATGAATCACAGCGGGGTCTTTTATTCTTATGGATTTGGACCGCCATGAGCCAGCACACAGACAAATTGGATTAGCACAGCTGTTAGAGAATTAAAACACCCCCTGCGTTTTAATTAGGCTAGAGCCCAACTGCACATCTCTAACCCGTCCTTACCTCTAATAACTTCACTTTCATCTCTCCCCTCACACTTACCATCATACCATGCCATTCTTGACGGGTATGATGAAGCAAATTTGATCGGACAATAATCTGCTAAATAGATTTGAACCCATTATGACCTGGAACACATCTGTGTCACTTTTTGATTTGAGCTAAAAAGCATTATTTTACACTTTGGCTATTCAAAAATATTTTATTTTCAATAGTTTTTTATCTTGAAATTGTGTGCAAATCTTTGAATAGATATTTTTTAAAGCGAACATTTGTAACTCAAATCTTTGCTTCTGGGGGTCCCTGGAACAAAATATTTTGAGATGGGGGTCCGTGGCCAAATACATATACATTTTGGGGTCCTTGACATGAAAAAGTTTGAGAATCACTGACATAGTAGCATAAGTTATTTAAAAAAACTGTTAGGATTTAGAAGATATTTTGTAGAATCGGCCTCAGCCAGGTCTTAATGGGTTTATGTGTTTAGGATCATGTGGATAAGTGCAAAAGAACCCACATAGACTGAATGTGGGGTAGTTCACTTTAAAACACTTCTGGGGACATTTTAACGTCTACTCTGGCTTTTTAATGATATTAATAATACACTGTTCGTTTCTTTGACTTTGGGATGTCAAGGAGGTTGGCATCATCCGACCTGAGGGAGCGGGAGGGTGCGTGGTGTTGGAGGAGTTCAGAGCGGTAGCGGGGAGGCTGGTTGTTGAGGGCCTTGTAGGTGGTGATTAGTATTTTGAAATCTATTCTGTGCTTGACTGGGAGCCAGTGGAGGTCACGGAGGACTGGTGTGATGTGGTCCCTGGATCAGGGTTCTGGTGAGCAGGCGGGCGGCGGAGTTTTGTACGTACTGTAGTTTCCTGAGAACCTTGGTGGTGACACCGTATAGGAGGCTATTGCAGTAGTCGAGTCTGGATGTGATGAAGGCATGAATGAGTGTCTCAGCAGCAGTGTTTTGAAGTTGCTTTATTCAGAATTTAGATCATTTTATCAGACACCCCCCCTTCCTTATATAAACCCAACTTTTCCTTATATAAACCCAACTTTTTATATATATGTGTGTGTATATATATATATATACACACACATATATATAAAAAGTTGGGTATATATATATATATATATATATATATATATATATATATATATATATATATATATATATATATATATATATATATATATATATATATAATGTGTTTTAATGGAGACAAATGATGAAATAGATAAATAAATGAAAAAAGGAATTGAAAAAAACTCAGTAGAAGGACAGTCACCAGAACCAGGGAAATGTGTTTTCAATAAGTATAACATGGTTAAAATGTAGTTTTAAGTTACAATGGTTTTATATAGGAAGGGGTCGTGTCTGACAATATCTAAATATTGAATCAAGTATATAATAATAATTGAAGCAACTTCAAAACTGTCTCGGTGCCGGTGGGTGCACATAAAAGCCAGAGTAGATGTTAAAATGACCCCAGAAGTGTTTTAATCCATCAAAACCGAAGTGAACATTTTTTAAAGATCTTGAAAGTGTAAAAAATAAATTTTGCTTTTAGTTTTTTACACACAAATCTTCTCTTCTTTGGGGTCCATGGCACAAAACATTTTCAGATCCCCATCTGAAAATGTCCGCGGCCAAACATATATCAATTTGGGGGTCCTTGGCACGAAAGAGTTTGCAGAATGGGTTAAAGTGAAATACCCCTTTAAGCCGCCACCTCTTCCAGTCAGTGCTGGCTGATTGTCAGATATGTGAGAGAGAGGGCAGATCGGTCTTACACGGAGCAAAGAAAATCGATGACTCGGGTCGTCAGGGAGATTCGTTGAGTTCATGTACCGAAGGTCTGCGCTGCATGCATGCTGTAGCTTCACTCATGTGCGTGGGTCTGTCTGCTCTTACGAAGTCAGTTATGTAAATCCTCCACCCATCTGGGGAATGTACTGTAGAGTAAAAGCAGCCGATTGAGGACAAGAGGGCGAGATGCTAGATCTGGAAAGACTTTCAAAGCTCCGGGAAAAGCTTATATATTATATATTTATATATGAATTATAGGGCAAGTATTTTTTCAGTCAAGTTTCTTTTCTCAGTCGATTTAGAAATGCAGTTTGAATCTAGTCTTTTGAACTGAAGATAGAATGGAATGTGCTGCTGGTTGTTCCAACTTAAATCTGGCTATAGCTCTGGTCCAGTTGTTCTCGGTGGTCCTTGAGGGGGTTCCAGGTGGTCCCCAGCTAAATGATGGAGAGTTTGGAAACCAAATGGACCCTTATTAGATCTTTAACTCTTGAGAGGGTCCATTTGGTTTCATTTTACGCTCTCAAGAGTTAAATTATTGTTAAACATCTGCATTACTTCATTAAAGAGTTGTTATTTTGATCAACGTTTGCCTGTTATCTCTCTATCTCTATGGTAACAACATGGAATTGTGGACAAAATCTTATCCAACGATAACAAAATGTTCTCAAGTCCTGGGTCTGAGAGTCTAAATCTCATCAAACGGTGGTTCCGTGGCTCAAATGCCGGATAAATAATGGGCCTTGATCTGAAAAAGGTTGAAAACCACCGCTCTAGTCTATAGTGTCAAAGGCTATACTCTCCATACTCATTCTGTCAGTGCTGAAAATAGCAGGCTTTTTTGTACAGCGGGTGGTAATGAGTTAGAGTTAGTAATGAAGTAGCCTCGATCTCCAGGCTTTTATTGTTTAGTTTTGCTAAAAAAATAAAAGCCTGGAGGAGCGTGTCGGTGTACCCGGTATAGGAAGTGTTTCATTTCCCCAACCAACCAGAGTGCAGTGGGCGTCGCTCGTAATGTTGTGCTGACGGGGCGGGGGTTGACGGACAGATCGGTGAACCAATGGGATCAGGCGCATTCTCTCTCCGCGCTGATTTTAAACCCGCCCCTCTATACACGAAATCAGGAGCGCTAGTGCAGCCTGGTAATGAAGTGTCCTTGAGCAAGATGCTGAACCCCTAATTGCTCCCAATTAATGAGCAGGTTGATGGTTTCCTCCGCCATCGTTGTATGAATGTGTGTGTGAATGGGTGAATGGCACAATCAATGTAAAGCACTTTGGATAAAAGCGCTATATAAATGCACCATTTACCATTTACCATTTTAATGGTGTTGCAATTATACTAACTTGTGCTAATGCAAAATTGGTCTGGTTCAGTCTGAGAAGAACGTGTGTTCTGTATGTCGAGAGAGGAGAACATTAGATGATAAACGTGTTATTGTCAAAGCTTTCTTTAGCAATTCTCTGGAATCTGATGAGCAATTTTGTGAATAATGAGGTGATGCCCTGGTTGAGCATCACTGTCTTGAGCTTCTTGCTTTAACCCATTAAGACCGGGAACGCATCTGTGTCATTTTAAGATTTCTTTGGCTATTAAAAATAGCAGATCAACAAGCTCATAGCGCGGCACCGAGTGCCGCACTATGAGCTTGTTGATCTGCTATTTTTGAAAAATCGTGAAAATGTGCGCAAATCTTTGAATATATATTTTTTAAAGCGAACATTGGTAACTCAAATCTTTGCTTCTGGGGGTCCCTGGAACAAAACCTTTTGAGATGGTGGTCCGCGGCCAAATACATGTCAAGGACCACCCAAAATGATATGTATTTGGCCCCTATCTCAAAATATGTTGAAAATGTTCTCTTTAAAAATATATATATATTCAAAGATTTGCACACATTTTTACGATTTTTGCAAAA
This sequence comes from Gymnoscopelus braueri, assembly GCF_963280865.1. NCBI lineage: Eukaryota > Metazoa > Chordata > Actinopteri > Myctophiformes > Myctophidae > Gymnoscopelus > Gymnoscopelus braueri. The sequence continues at coordinate 22,688,783 of NC_137625.1, forward strand.
ATAGCAGATCTATGAGCTTGTATATCTGCTATTTTTGAATAGCCAAAGTATGAAATAATGGTTTAAGTGGCTATACAGATGCGTTCCCGATTTAAATGGGTTAACATGAACTCTCTGACTAATGAAAAAGTCGGCAGTGGCTCAGGAGGTAGAGCGGACGCTTTTGGAAACGGAAGATTCCCAGTTCGATCCCCCAGAGTTGGTGTTAAAGTGTCCTTGAGCAAGACACTGAGCCCCTAATCGCTCCTGATGAGCAGGTAGGTGCCTTGGGTGGCTTCCTCCGCCGTCAGTGTATGAATGTAGTGCACACTTAAAGTGCTTTGGCTAAAAGCGCTATATACATTACCATATACTGTAGGCCATATTCTAAAAAGAAAATAGAATTAAGAAATCAATGAAGTTATTTTCCCATTAACCCGTTCAATCCGGAACGCATCTGTGCCATTTTTAGATTTCAGCTATAACCATTATTTTACACTTTGGCTATTCAAAAATAGCAGATCTACAAGCTCATAGCGCGGCAGCGAGTTTGTAGATCTGCAAAAATATATAATATTATATATGTTTTAAAGCGAACATTTTTAACTCCAATCTGTCCACGCCGGCCAAATACATATCATTTTGGGGGTCCTTGACATGGAGAAGTTGGAGCAACATACTGTTAGGATTTAGAAAACGTTTTTAGATATGTATCTGGCCGCGGACCCCCATCTCAAAATGTTTTGTTCCAGGGACCCTCAGAAGCAAAGATTTGAATTACAAATGTTCGCTTTAAATATATATTCAAAGATTTGCACAAATTTTCTTTTTTTCCCCCAAAAATAGCAGATCTACAAGGTCATAGCTATGAGCTTGCATATCTGCTATTTTTGAATAGCCAAAGGAATCTTATGACACAGATGCGTTGCCGGATTGAATGGGTTAAATGTCCATTACGTGGTTTCACCCTCAGCTGAGCACTATTTCCTCTCCAAAGCCCACATCCTGGGCTTCTGGACCATATATTTGTGGATCATCTATGTATATCCTTTTGCTAACCCAACGGGTGAGGTCAGGCTCACACAACCCTATGAGCAGGGCAGCTTGCCCTCAGCCCTGCCTGTCTGCTCTGTGGCTGGACATGCAACTTGTTCTGACCACTGAGGTGAAGAAGAGTGAGCCGCTCACAAAAAAAACAACCGCAGACGGAGAGAGAGGTCAGCGGCCACGTTGAGGTCATCTATGGACGAAGCTGAGTGGGTGAGCGGCTGTCTGAGAATATAGAAGGTCGCTGATTCGACCCTCGGCTCGGCAAGTCTATAGTGTCCCCCCCCCGCCAGTGTTGATTTTGACAGCAAATTTTGATTTAGTTTTAGTCATAGTCTTTTGAATAAAATTCCATTTAGTTTCAGTCATATTTTTGTCATCTGAACGGTTTTACTGTTTAGTCTAGTTTTAGTCGACTAAAATGTATGTTGGCGGTGCCTTGATGGTGTCATAAAGGCTGATTTTACACATGGTTGCATGCTGAAAATAGCCGATCTACAATGTGAGCTTGTAGATCTGCTATTTTCAGAGCGCAACACCCAAGCGTCTTTTAGTTCTACTGGATCTCTTCTCCACTAGTCCCTCACTAACATTTTAGTCTAGTTTGTATTTGTTGACGAAATTGTTTAGTCATATTTAGTCATAGTTTTAGTCATCATAGCTTAGTTTTTAGTTTTTTTTAACGTTTTCGTCAGTGAAAAAAGGTAGTCAACGAAAATTTTTCGTCATAGTTTTAGTCGACGAAATCAACACTGCCCCCCGCACGCATCTGTTGGGCAAATGCCGAAAAGTAATTTCCCCTCCCCCCAGTGACCAGTAATTCCTCCCTTTTCCCTATTTCTTAATTTGGGTGGAGTTACAAGAAAGACTCCCTCGATTGTCTCTGAATGAGAGATGCAGAGAGAGAGAGAGAGAGAGAGAGAGAGAGAGAGAGAGAGAGAATGACAACAGGTGGTGTTTTGAATCCACGTCCCCCAGCAAAACAAGCAGTCTGAATACTTTACAATATTGATTAAACATCTGCTTCATAGCGTGCTTCACCATAATTTGTTAATATTAGTTATTTTCTAACTTCAAGCCTGGTGGGTGGTGTTAATTCCCATGGTAATTCCTCTACAGTAGCTGCAAGGGAAGGTTGTCCTTGCTAATAGCTTTATGCAGATGAGCGTCTCTTTTCCCCCACCTCAGCAGCTTTAATGTTTAACGTACATCAAACCATAGTAGGATAGTAGAACCATAGTAGCAGTGGTGGAAAGTAACTAAGTACATGTACTCAAGTGCTGTACTTAAGTACAATTTTGAGGTATTTGTACTTTACTTGAGTATTTCCAATTTTCAGTACTTTTACTTTTACTCCACTACAATTATTTGAAAACTTTAGTTACTAGTTACTTTGCCGATATAAATCATTACATATAAAACATACATTAACCACTTTAACCCTATTTCATACATAGGCTATTTGAAAATAGCCGATATACAAGCTCACAATGCGTCGCATCGCGACGCGTTGTGAGCCTGTAGATCTGCTATTTTCAAAAATGTTAGTACTTTTACTTTTGGTACTTTAAGTACATTTTGATACCAATACTTTTGTACTTTCACTCAAGTACATTTTTAATTCCGGACTTTTACTTGTAACAGAGTACTTCTACATTGCAGTATTGATACTTTTACTTAAGTAAAGAATTTGAGTACTTTTTCCACCACCACTGGTAGAATCAGTGCTTTCAGGTGTCCCTATTTTGGACATGTCATTATAAGCAAATACTTTCCAAAATGTTCAGCTCACATCACACCGCATCGCAACACATTGAGAGCTTGTAGATTGGCTATATTTTTGCTATTGGGCGTGGTTAGTGATACTCACAGTGGGTCTGGGGTTGGGTTTAGATGTTGAAATGCATTCTACCATACGATGCCTCTCTCTTCAGCCACATTCCACTCAGTGATTTTCCTTTCTAGAATGTAATCTCATCAAAAGCCATCTGAGATATTATGTATTGCCATTGCAATGCTATATAGCCCAAGGTAATGTGTTTTGGAGGCAAGTGTTTAGCATAAACCAATTTGAAGGGTGAATGGACACATTAACTGCTTTGAGCAGCATCTGCATTGTTTGTCCTTTATTTAAGATTTTGGGTTATTAAGTAATGTATATTTTCTATTTATTTATTTTCTGATTACACTTTAACTCATTCTCTGCCAGACTTATTTCTGGCTGTGTTTGCCCACTGCCAGCGATTTAGTGTTTTTTATAACAAAAACAAAAAAAAATCATTATGATCGCAAGTCCAATCGTTTATAAACACACCGGCGATCCGTGCACGTCGCTCATACAACAAACATTCCGATCGGGACGGAGTCCTTCTCCTCCAGCCCAGCGTAAAAACACCATGTTTCTCTATGTGAACGGAAAACTCACTTACTTTTTCACCTCGCCACAGACCTCGCTAAATCCCTTATGATCGCGTGTTCAACTGTTTGTAGAGACACAGGGTAGTTGTGTGATTTGTTTTTTAAAGAAATAATAAAAAAGGAACTGTTTTGGACATTCAAGGTTTCCTTCTTTAAAAAACAAATCTACAAGCTCACAACGCGTCCCAATGCGACGCGTTGTGAGCTTGTAGATTAGTTTTTTAAATACATAATAAAAAAGGAACTGCTTTGGACATTCAAGGTCTCCTTCTGACAGCAGCGTTTTATCCATTCACTACTTGTGAAAACTGATTTGAATTAGTTGGAGTACAGTGACCTCCATGTAAGGCGTCTCTAAAGGCAGACAGAGTGTGTATTCGACTCCCAAGATGCTACAGCAAATGATCCCTTCTGATACGATGCACGGCTTTGCTGCAAGACAGTTGCCATGGTTGTCTGACCGATATATTATGGCATATTCTAACCTTTTTATATAGAAGATCAAGAGGAAAAAGATACATAACCAGCCAACCACAGAGTGCATGGCAACTATTTATTTAATCATCTTCGCTACTCCTCCAGGTCAGCATCAGACACTCGTACAACTTTGTCTGAGCTATTAGTTGTGATGAGAGAAGATCATCTCCTACATGGGTCATTTGAAGTGTGTTACACTGAAAACCCAAACTGTTCCTTGTTTAGAAGGAATCGTTGAAGATTATAAGCTGTGCCAGAAATCAAAATAATTGACTGGATTTGAGGCTTCTATCAGGCTAAAAGCTACAAGTTCCACATGAGCAATAAATCAGACTGCACTGATGCCCTCTACAGGAAGAGACAGAGCAAGCGCCGGTCCTTCAATGTGTGCAACAGGCTGCTGGCAGATGTTCTACCAGTCTGTAGTGACCAGTGTCCTCTTCTTTGCCAGGGTTTGCTGGGGTGGCTGGTGGTGTGGTAACTTGTAACGTCAACACAAGCAATGCCAAAACTGAATAAGCTGGTGAGGAAGGCTAGCTCCGTAGTTGGAGTTAAACTGGACAATCTGGAGGCTTTGGTGGAGGGGACGATGAGGAAGAAACTGGACGCGATACTGGTGAACCTCTCTCATCCCCTCTTGTTTCTGGATTAGGAGCACGTTCATACCCCCTCGACACAACACAAAACATCTTGAACAGTACTACGAAGAACAAGAGAAGCTGGAAAATGAATACTCATATCCGAGCTTATGAAGGAATCCAATTCTGTTGTAAAGGACGCACAGTACTAGCCTGGTAAACCCTCCCTCCGGAAATCTCATTTCCATTTGATTCCAGGAGTGAGTCTGGCATGAAGGCTTGTATGGGCGTTTCTAGTGCATTACCAAATAACCGAGCCAATCAGCGTCCTCGCTCATTGTTTTGTGATTGACAGCGGGGGTAGGCCAATCAGGTGGAACCCGAGTGGTTCACACGTCATTAATCAATACACCTTTCATACAAGCTGCTCATTAACATCAAAGACAAACCAATTACTCCTGGTGATAATCACTGCAGCCTAAAGTGGCTTAATTGGACATCAGAGGGCCACTTGGACATCAAAGCTACATTCCTCCCGCCCAGCTCCAGCCCACAGCCAAATTGCCCATATAGGTCTGCAGGCCAGACTCACTCCTGAAATAAAATACAAATGAGATTTCTGGAGGGAGGGTTTACCAGGCTAGCACAGTACTTCTCCAAACTAATTTTGTATTTATAATAATTATAGTAGTAGTTAGTTACGATGCAAGTTGGGAATTCATGCCCCGCCCAGTTATGCGAACCCGTCGTACCCCTTGCTCCTGCCTGTATGGCTGTGTCCCTTTTATGCCCATATATGGAGATCTCTGTAGACAGACAGTCTGCCTGTTTGTGACCATATATGGGCATGCATGTGACAGGCTTACCATGGACTATTTTGACGCATTACAGCAATGGTCTTCAACAGGGGGTCCGGGACCTCTAGGGGGTTCTCTGAGTTACTACAGGGGGGGGGCGGACCGCCAAATCATTGTGTGATAGTGGTACTGGATACGGGTGTAAATACTTATATTTATTGATAGAATATACTGTACACACGTTTACCTTTCTTATCCGTCTCTACTCTTACCTGTACCTACCCTGCATTTCATACGTATTGCTGTTGTTGCTGTGACACTTGAATTTCCCCACTATGGGATCAATAAAGGTGTATCTTATCTTCTCTTATCTATTGCAGCACGGATTTGAGCTCTGAACAGAAAGCTGCGCTGATGCTCGGTAAATGACAACGCCGATGAGGTTCCCAAACAGGCACCATATTAACATGCTGTTAGAGACACAGAGGGAGCATGGCTGTAGAAGGCAGGGGATTATGGCACTGCCTTGAAAGAGCGTTTATCCTCAATTGTTCCTTTCAGCTCCCCTAAGCGACCCTGTTTCACTCTGATATCAAATAAGTCATTGCACAGCCTCATTGTCATACACCTAGCATGAAAAAAAGGTAATAAAAAAAAGACGTTATTGCGTGATGAACAGACTAACTGCAGGGCATTGGCTGTGTGTGCCCTTTCTGCAGGGTCTTTGGGTAATAGAAAGCACCGAGGTTCCATCCTGTAGCATCGCCAAGCTTAGCAATTAGAGCTGTGCATCTTGAGGAAACCAGTTAGATGAAATAGGTCAGTTTTCATGCTCAGTAAATTCTTTTCATCTTGGGTCCACTAAGGAAGAAAACGCATCATAACAGAGGAATGTGGTATGAAGGATGAAACTGAATGTCTCTCCTGTGCTGAAGTGGAAGTGGCCACAAGGCAATTTCTGTATAGAAAAAACAAAAAATGACAATAAAAAACAGGTCTATGAATACACAGGTGATAAAAAAAAGTTCCCCCAGGACTTGGTCAATTCATACTGTAGTCTCTAGAGTGATTCACACTTTGTCTTTATATAATAATGGAGCCATAAGAAATGTCAAGAGGCTCTTAAAGCTCCATATTCCCAGACAAAAACAAAGAAAAGAAGTAAATTTCACAGATGAAGAAAAATTACCTTAAGAATTACTTCTTTCTCGGGTTGCATAGCAAAAAGCAGCATCCATCCTCATTGTCTTGCCATACTTTTTGACTATTTCCTTCGCATAACGAAGAGGTCGTCTTCAGGTCAGGTAACCAGGCAACTAGCCCTTGATGGAGGTGTGCTTTGCAGACATGCTGAGAGAGTACATTTTAGAATTTAGATTTCTCTCTCTCATCATCAAGATGTACGAGGGTGGAAGAAGAAGGTTGGAGAGGCTATATGCTAAGAACGCTGCATGGGTCACAAAGCTCTGGGCTCTTTGAAGAGGGACTTTTTCTACTCTTCTACTTCTATCCAGAAGCTATTCTCAGACTTGCGGTTTGCTGTCCCCAACTCCCACCTCATTCGAAATGTGGGCTGTGTGTGACATATGGTTTGGGACATGGCTGAGAGGAAGCCTGGCTTTGGGGAGTTTCTGCCTAAGAATTGGGTCACAAAGATTGGTGGGTTTGGAGATACTGATGTGCGGCGCAATTGTTCTTGTTAACCCATTAAGACCAGGAACGCATCTTTGTCACTTTAGATTTCTTAAAATAGCAGATCTACAAGCTCATAACGCGTCACTGAGTGCCACGCTATGAGCTTGTAGATCTGCTATATTTGAAGAAAAAAAATGTAAATTTGTGCAAATCTTTGAATATATTGTCTTTAAAGAGAATATTTGTAACTTAAATCTTTGCTTCTGGGCGTCCCTGGAACAAAATATTTTACAAATATTTGCTTACAAAATATACATAAATAGCAGATCTATAAGCTGCACTCAGTGCCACGCTATGAGCTTGTATATCTGCTATTTTTGAATAGCCATAAAAAAATCTAAAATGACACAGATGCCTTCCCGGATTGAATGGGTTAATGAATAGCTGTGAGTGTGTGTGTCGTGCCATGTGTCATATCTACTGTTGAGTGTGTCATGCACATACACACGTGTACGTGGAAATATCTGCATGATGCATTCAAATGCATCATAATGGTCCGGGATCAAACTGGAGGGGCTATCTTTACCCAACAACTCCTACTCATCATCATCATCATCATCATCATTATCAATATCATCATGATAGCAGGATCTGTGACTGAGGCAAGTCAATATGATGTGACTCTCCCACCATTTTACAACTGCTTTTCACAGCTTGTTAGGACTTGTTTGCAGTGGTGGAAGGTAACTAAGTACTTGTACTCAAGTACTGTACTTAAGTACAGCTTTGAGGTACTTTGACTTTACTGGAGTATTTCCAATTTGAAATACTTTTACTTCTACTCCACTACATCTCAGAGGCAAACATTGTACTTTTACTCCACTACAATTATTTGAAAACTTTAGTTACTAGTTACTCTTCAGATATAAATTATTATATTATAAAACATACATTAACCACTTTAGCTTTAGCTTTTATTTTATACCTAGGCTATTTGAAAATAGCCGATCTACAAGCTCACAACGCGTCGCTGTGATCTTGTAGATCTGCTATTTTCAAACATTTTTGTACTTTTACTTTTGGTACTTTAAGTACATTTTGATACCAATACTTTATGAAAAACCCTAACAATTTTTTATTTAAGTATTTTTTTTATTTTTTATAAAAGATATTTATAAAGCTATGTGTGGTATAGATTCACGGAATTAATTACCAGTAATAAAATGCTGCCTGACATTTCCTCTGGTTTGCAGGTACTGTAGATAATTCATAAACGTATTGATTCTAAAATCTGATAAAGGCTACTTACAGTATATTTAATGTTTCCTTATAGGCCATCTTTTCCTAAAACGCACAGCTGCTTTCCTGCTGATAGCACGTCACCACAGAAACAATACACAAATAACACACAGATATGTTTGTTTATGTCCTGGCAGTTATTGTAATATTCCATTCCCGGGCAAAGGAATAAGAAACGGTGTGTAAAATCTCCAGACAGATGAAGACAAATGAAGTCACAGTGCCCTGTCGTGATTGCTTTCTGTTCGTCAATTTGAACATTCCACGGTTGACACCCGATGCACCTGCCACCAGGCAGGCACGATTGTCTCATTTTGTCGCGATGTCGTCTCTAGGTAATCTGGAGCTCAAGATGCCTGGAACACAAAGTGAGAGAGGAGGAAAGAATCAGAATTGGTTACAGTGCCCTTTTTTATCTAAATTAGATTTCATCCACCTGGAGGCCGGGGGCTTTATACGTACAGTAGGGCGGATTCACGTCTTTTGGTGTGGCAGTGAGTGCTCTTTCATGCAGTGAGTGGTGGATAAAGTACTCGTCTTTTTTTACTTAAAGGTAGGGTAAGTGATTTGCAATTATTCAAATAATTGCAAAATGGGTCTATATTCTGATAGTACTCATTGCCATAGAGTGTTTGTTCAGTAAAAGGAGTCTCCCATATTTATCCAGCTCTTTATTAAACAGAAAATGCATTTTCAGTGCTCTCTCCTGATTGGCTTAAATGTTGTCACCTACCTGAAAATGTACTACATTATGTTTACTAAAGAGCTGGAGAGACCCCTGTGACCGAACAAACGCTCTGTAGCAATGATTACTATCAGAATATAGTACTTTAACCTTTTTAACAAAAAGAATATATATACAAAAACTGTCACTTACCCTACCTTTAACACATTCCCTGCCAGAGGGTTTTTTTTTTTTACTTCCCCCACTGCCAGCATTGTTTTAACCTTTTTTAACAATTTTTTAAGTAGTCACAAAATATTTTCCGTGATCACCGTACTCACGGTGATCTCCTCATTACACACACACAGGAGTCTCGTAGAATCGTGGAAAAAAATTATCCGATTGCGGTAATCCGTTCCATAATTGCAGCCAGTTGAAAATAGCATGTTTTTCCCAAAATAACATGGTAAAAGAAAAAGTACACAGGAGCCGAGATACAGGATTTTAAAGTAATAAGTTAACCAAGGAGTGAATGGAGCTAGAAATCTTTGGATCGTGATATCTCTGGTTCTGTGTGGATAATTTTTTTTTTTTTTTTTTTTTTAACAACGGTTATACTCGTTGTTGGCAGTAAACGGGTGTATTTTTCAACAACGGTTAAATTAAAGGAGAGATCCGCCCATTTTAAGTGTTATCTTTGATGTGTCGCTAATCACTCACCATCATTGAAAGGGACGTTGAGTTATTTCAGAGAGTCCCGTGTCCTGCAGTCTGTCCTCCGTTGGCATAATGGGAGCCTGTGTAAGAGTGAAAATCGTCTATTATAACCGATGCATAGTTAGTATTTTCTCTACTACTGCTCATTGTAGTCTCATGATACTCAAACGTGCACTGAATGTCGCGAACGAGCTATCGTTCATGCAGAACGAGATGATGCTGGTTGCTTACTTCTTCCACAGACGACAGGTTCTGTGGAAGATGAAAGCAACCAGCGTCGTCTAGTTCTGCACGAACGATAACTCGTGCGCGAGGGGCGGCCATAGCTGAGTGGTTAGTGAGCCCGCCTAGGGAGCCAGAGGCCCTGGTTGCCCCAGGTTCGATTCCAGGCCAGGCCAGCATATGTGTCGATGAAATGAAATTTGTCCCTGAGCAAGACTCTTAACCCCTAATTGCTCACAGGTTCTCATTGGAAACAAGACCGCAAGGACTTTCATGAACGACCTGTTAAAAGGAATTATCCTTATCCTTTGTAGATCAGCTATTTTCAAATAGCCTAGGGCTAGGCATAAAACATACATTAAGTGGTTAATGTATGTTTTATAATGTAAACAATTTATATCCACAAAGTATCTAGTAACTAAAGTTTTCAAATTGGAGTAAAAGTACAATATTTGCCTCCGAGATGTAGTGGAGTAGAAGTAAAAGTATAGACAATTTGGAAATACTCCAGTAAAGTAAAAAGTACCTCCAAATTGTACTTTAAGTACAGCGCTTGAGTAAATGTACTTAGTTTACTTTACACCACTGCTTTCATGTGACACCTCCGTTGCTAAGGGGACCGTGGAGGTCAAGGTAGACATGTCTGCTTCTCCCTTGGGGGCCAGAGAGACACAGCTGACACGATGCCCCTTTCACCCCACGGTGCCCTTGGTCCGGTATACAGCAGTGACAGTGAGTGGCAGTGATGGAGAGGATGACCTGGTGTGACATGGGCTCCACTGTTAACTCTGACCCTTGTTTTCTCTGGTGGCCGCTGGGCCCCCCTGTCAACACAACCCTGCCTATCCGCCATCAACGCAGAGCCAGCATGCTGATGCTGCTTTATCCCTTTAAGACCCGGAACGCATCTCTGTCATTGTAAGATTTCTTTGGCTATTCAAAAATAGCAGATCTACAAGCTCATAGCGCGGCACCGAGTGCCGCGCTATGAGCTTGTGTATCTGCTATTTTTGAAAAATCGTGAAAATGGGTGCAAATCTTTGAATATATATTTTTTAAAGCGAACATTTTTTACTCTCTTACAACTTCTGGGGGTCCCTGGAACTAAATATTTTCAGATGGGGGTCCACAGCCATATCATTTTTGAGAACCACTGATATTATAGCAAATATGTTTTTTCAAAAAAACTGTTAGGATTTTGAAGACATTTGTAGAATCCCCAGAAGCAAAGATTTTAGTTACAAATGTTTGCTTTAAAAATACATATATTCAAAGATTTGCACACATTTTTCACGATTTTTCCAAAAATAGCAGATCTACAAGCTCATAGCGCGGCACTCGGTGCCGCGCTATGAGCTTGTAGATCTGCTATTTTTGAATAGCCAAAGAAATCTTAAAATTACACAGATGCGTTCCCGGTCTTAATGGGTTATACTGTACTGCTGGGTCTACTGTGTAGTTACATAACAAAATATTGCTTTTTTTTTATATCTCTCTCTCTTTTGTTTTGCACTACCGACCATTACCACGTTGTAAAGCACTTACTAAAATTAGCTTTTAGGAAAGTGCTATATAAATAAATAAAAGTTTCTTGTGATTATGGTAAGAGGATTCTTTGTGACATATACTGTAGAACTTAGAGCTGGCAGGGTTTCTTTCTGAAGTCGAGACACAACAATCGTCTGTATTGTACTGTCGTCACCTTTTTTTCTCGTTAACTTTTGCTGACTGAACTGTGTAGCACAGCACAACATTCATCCTATTATGTCTGTCTGGATGCCTGTTGTTTTCCTTATCTGTTTGTTTACCAGGCAGCTGCAGGCTTTTGAAAAGCAGGGAGAATAATAATATGTTGTTCCAGTATGGTCACACAGTTGCCTCTTTTTATTAGCAAGGAACCGTGGTTGAGGAAAAGAAGCTGAGATGCCTTCCCAACTTAAGGACAGCCCTTGTCGGAATCTAGCATCCAAGTTGTACGTTATTAGCTTTCAGGTACAGTATGAGTTGATCTCTCTAAACATACAACTGTCTGCACTCCTACTGTCATGTTCATGGAGGGCCAATCCCCTGTCTTCCCGGTGTTGACTCAGAAAGAACCTGACACTGAGCTCCTCATTCCTTTGTCTCCGCCACACGTCGAGGATCAAGGCTTTATCTCCTGTCAGACAGACCACAAGCTGAATGACGTTGGCCCTGCAAAGACACACCAGGGCATCGTTTTTCTTGTGGGGGGGGGGGGAGTATGATTTCAAAGCACAATACTGACCACTTTCAACTTGGCGTCCCGAAATTTTCAAAAAAAAAATTGGAAAAAAAGGCTAGAATAGCAGACCTGCGAGCTCACAGCAAGTCGCGAATGAGCTTGTAGATCGGCTATTTTCGCATTACACGTCACACAAAGTATAAAATGGGGCTTAACCCATTAAGACCGGGAACCTATATCCGTGTCATTTTAAGATTTCTGTGGCTATTCAAAAATAGCAGATCTACAAGCTCATCGCGTGGCCGCGCTATGAGCTTGTAGATCTGCTATTTTTTGAAAATGTCTCATTTTTTTTTTCTAAATCCTAACAGTTTTTTGAAAAAACTTATGTTGCCATAATGTCAGTGGTTATTTTTTCATGTCAAGGACCCCCAAAATGACGTGTATTTGGCCACGGACCCCCATCTCCAGGACCCCCCCGAAGCAAATTTTTTTGTTCACTTAAAAAAATATCCATATTCAAATATTTTCACAAATGTTCAAGATTTAAAAAAAATAGCAGATCTACAAGCTCATGCCGCGCTATGAGCTTGCAGATCTGCCCATAGCCCAAAGTGTAAAATAATGGTTTCAAGTTGTTACACAGATGCGTTCCCGGTTTAAATGGATTAAGTGGCTAAGCTGTCATGTGCTACTCTCCGGGGCTATTTTTTACCAAAATGTGCACGGCTTTCTGCCCGCCCGACAGCCCCACACGCCTGCTGTGGCTGCATGGGAGAAGCTGTCGGCTTCGGTCTGTCGTTTGGGTTCTCAGCTAATTCCCGTCCAAGGAGACGAGTAAGGGGATAGACCCGTCATACTCCAGCTTCCCTGAGATGTCATTATAGCCACCGAGGAGCTCAACCCCGCCCGGCAACAGCAAGCCACCACTGATGTGCCGTACCACTCGGGTCCAGGCTCTTCTTAAGAACGCGTGAAGGAGCCAATCCACTTGTCGCTGTCGGTTGTAGAGGGGGAGAGGGTTGCCTCATAATTCCTCCAATAGGGTATCTATCTTCCACAACCAAGACAGTTTGAAACTGTTAAGAGAGAGAGGGGGGTAATGAGATGGGCCTGTCTCAATATCACTGTTCATCCTTTCCATTATGCCTCTGCCCCATGTACAGTACATTTCTTTGACACAATTTCCCAATGTTTTCAATAGAGTACTGAAGTCCTGACGTCACTCGTTCATCCCCTGGTTCGTAAAGTAATTTCTCTACGGAGAATGACATTGTGTCATCATAGAATCGTCTCGTATAAGAATTGTGGTCCAAAAATAAACAAACTGTCTCGGCGATATTGTCTGGGAGGTGGCTCTGCATCGTTTTTGATAGTCAGTCACTCATATTTCATACAGTCTGTTTCTGGTGAAAACTTTACTAATTCGGCGGAAGTAACATTAGCGCTTTCTCACCGTCAGTTGATGCTTCATATCCATATGAGTCAATTCGCCGGGATCATTTGTTTATTTTTGGAACACAGTTCTTATTTGACACGATATTAAAGACGTCTATGGGAATTCAGAATGGAGGGGGGAAACCGCGACCCAGGTAGGGTGCGTAAATTACGTCAGACTTCGGTGCTCTATGCTGTCAACTGGAGGGTTTTTTCCCAAATCAGAATCACTTTCATTTCCTCCATTTTCAGAATCACTATTAGGCAAGTACAGTACAATAGTTCAGGAATTTTGTCCAATAGTCACTGGTGTTGAAACAACTTAGAGTAACACACACAGTGAATTTACTCACAGCGTACACAAATGTACGCAAATACTGAATAACACAAAATGCACAAAACAAAACATGGTTGTGTATCTGAGGGTGCCAGGTGAGAATAATTGAACATAATTGCACTGGGAGAGAGAGTGCTGCAGTGCAAAACAATTGTTATAAAACAATTTTGAAAACTTTTGGCAATATAATCTCTCTGACCCCAGAATGCCAAGTGAGGCGTAATAATAAGACCACACCTGAGCCTTCCAGGAGACATTACCCATAACACTGTTAAGCAGTGCTGTGTTGGTGGTTTGTGTCTCGAGTCGTGTCTGGAACCCACAGACAAGGATGTTTGCGTCAGTCCCTCTGGCTGTGTGTGTGTGTGTGTGTGTGTGTGTGTGTGTGTGTGTGTTTGCGTCAGTCCCTCTCTGGCTGTGTGTGTGTGTGTGTGTGTGTGTGTGTGTGTGTGTGTGTGTGTGTGTACATGCATGCGTGTCATTTACAATATGCAGTGGTGTAAAGTAACTAAGTACATTTACTCAAGTACTGTACTTAAAGGAGTAGTTCACCCAAAAAAATACATATTTTCTATCTATTACACGCCCCGTGAAGCCTCGAATTCATGGAGATTATTTAGTTTTTGTTGCATTCCTAAGCCAATAATTTGATGACTGGTGGTCTCTCCGGTAGGAGACCCAAAGAGTCTCCTTTGTGTCTCCTACCGGATACATTAGCATCTTTCCGCCGGTAATCAAATTATTGGCTCAGGAATGCGATAAAAACTAGAAAAACTTTTACTTCTACTCCACTACATCTCAGAGGCAAATATTGTACTTTTACTCCACTACAATTATTTGAAAACTTTAGTTACTACTAGTTACTTTGCAGATATAAATTATTATATTGTAAAACATACTTTAACCACTTTAGCCCTATTTTATACGTAGGCTATTTGAAAATAGACGATCTACAAGCTCACAACGCGTCGCATCACGACGCGTTGTGAGCTTGTAGATCTGCTATTTTCAAACATTTTAGTACGTTTACTTTTGGTACTTTAAGTGCATTTTGATACCAATACTTTTGTACTTTTACTCAAGTAAATTTTGAATTCCGGACTTTTGCTTGTAACGGAGTATTTCTAAATTGCAGTATTGATACTTTTACTTAAGTAAAATATCTGAGTACTTTTTCCACCACTGACAATATGTTTGACTGCGTGCACAAGCGTGTGAAATGCAAACATGATCAGACCTGGCCACTATGAGTCCTCATGAGGTGTCCGTGTCTTCATACTATAGAGTTGTATACTAGTCACCCAGACAGTAATTGCAGACAGTACTGTAACTGCAGCCAGCTCATATTTATTGCTCAGAGAGAGGGGCATGCGCCGTCATGCCCTCACGCATGATAAATTCCAAAATGGAAAAACTGTCCTCCGTACGTCCCCTCCTCCCTCTATAAACAGTAGTAGGGAAACTTAATTTTCATTGCCGCCGTGTCAGTATCGACCATTTAGATTAATCTGAGTCCTTGATGAATGACATTGGTGCCACACTGCCTCACATTTCCTGTTCCTCGTGAATGACATGCATCTCATAATAATAATCTCTCCTCATATTTGCCATTTTGTGGCGGTGGACAGACAGGACGACGTGTGCTCCTCCTCCGTCCCTGGTTTCTCCTCACCGTAGCATTTCACATTCGTTGTGCTCCTGCCCACCTGTTCTCTTAATATGCTGAACACAACGTGTTCTTCCATCGATCCCTCTGCTGCCAGATGGTACGCTGGCTGCAGGTCAGAAATAGGTCTTCATAGAGTGTGAGTGTATGAGAGAGAGAGAGAGAGAGAGAGAGAGAGAGAGAGAGAGAGAGAGAGTGTGTGTGTGTGTTTCTATTACTATACTTGTGGGGACCAAACGTTCTCACAAGTATATAGCAGAATTTGAGGAATAGACGTTGTGAGGACCATTTTCCTGGTCCTCGCAAGAAAAATGGTTGTTTTATGGTTGATTCTTTTTTTTAGAGATACGTTTACAATTAGAAAAAGATTCAGGTTGGGGTTAATATTAGGATTAGACATTTAGAGGTTAGGTTTAGGGGTCGGGGGTTGTAGATTTTTTCCCACTTTATACTCAGTTGTGCGGCGATGGCACACACCGTAAAATGGCCGATCTACAAGCTCACAACGTGTCGCAGCGCGACACGTTGTGAGCTTGTAGATCTGCTATTTTTTGGCTTTAGACTCTACCCCAAAGAAATCATAAATCAATCATAAAATCGGTTTCCTAAAATGTTGATGTCCTCACAAGTATAGTAATACAAACGTACGTGTGTGTGTGTGTGTGTGTGTGTGTGTGTGTGTGTGTGTGTGTGTGTGTGTCTGACCTGTGTGTGCGTGTGTGTCAGTGGTGTCAGCGTGTGATTGTATCAGTGGGCGTGTTGGTGTGGGTGGGCGAGTGTGCCATTATGTTTGTGTTTCAGTATGTGAGCGAGTGCATAGGTCACGTAGGTCATGTGTACTCTCATACCTATTAGTTACACTGTTAAAGATGCAATCCATAACATTGTATAAAATATGAATAAATAAAATATTATTTTATTTATTTATTTAAATCCAATCTGAATGGTGGTGTATGTCAATACAATAACTAACACAACTTCGGTGGCTGGAGATGGTCTCCCTGCTATCCTATTGAGACATTTAGATCCTGTGGTCGGGACTCGGCTTGGACAAGAGTATAGTGCATGAAACTGAAATGCAAACGTTCCTAAATGTACTTTCTGTTAAAGCTCAATAGTAAGAAAAAGATTTTGCCGTTTGGCAGAGAGCCGCGGTTTGAATCCTGAGTATAGGACACGAAAGTTGTGGATTGCAGCTTTAATTTATTCATACTAATCCGAATGCCCATATACAGTATGGAGATCTCTGTCTGTATCTGTCTGTCCCTTTTACACCCATATATTTAGCTCCCTGATGTTATCGGTATACATTCCGACCATGCCAACGGGCATGCCTATATATGGGCACATCCGACGACTCGGCGGTTCTGGACAAAAACCTATACAACATGCAAGCACATATACGCAGAGATTTTGTGCATTTTTTGAGCAAATTTTGATTTAGTTTTCGTCATAGTCTTTTGAATAAATTCCATTTAGTTTTAGTCATATTTTTAGTCATCTGAAATGTTTTAGTCTTAGTCTAGTTTTAGTCGACTAAATATCATAAGGTTATAGTCGACTAGATCTACAGTTGATTTAGTCGACTAAAATGTATGTTGGCGGTGCCTTGATGGCGTCGTAATGGCTGATTTTACACTTGGTTGCATGCTGAAAATAGCAGATCTACAAGCTCACAACATTTTTCGTCATAGTTTTAGTCGACGAAATCAACACTGTTGCACACTATGTACATGAATTTATTCATGTGTTTTTGTACTGTACATGATCTACGATTGTTAATTTATTGTGGCTACACACAGACAGATAATAAACCACCCATAGGGCACACGGGGTAAACAAACTATGGCACAACCATCTTGGTGCATTCCTTTCCCCTGCCTCTCTGCTGGCATGTTCCTGGCTTGTTTTACGGGTTCCATGGACATATGGTGACCATCTGGGCAGGCCCAGGGATGTCAGAACATTGTGATTGGGCCATAGATAGTCAGGGGGGCTGCAAGTTGCGAGTTTAACCGTTTCAGAGACGAATGTTTGGTGTGACTGAAAAACAGGGTGGACAGAAGGCTAGCTGTGAATACAGGCTACTGCCAGACAGGGCTTTGGAATGCTTGTGTGTGAGAACAGAACACGCCTGGCAGCTCTCTCTGAGCCCACACGCTAAAACTGTGTGTGTGTGTGTGTGTGTGTGTGTGTGTGTGTGTGTGTGTGTGTGTGTGTGTGTGTGGGGGTGTGGGGGTGTGGGGGTGTGGGGGGGGTGTAGGTGTGTTTCTCTGTCTATTTTTATATCTCTTTCCTTCATGCTCATGTGCATACACACACGCGTGCGTGCATGCATGCACACATGCACATTTCTGCAACTTTCAGTTGCAGGCACATTTTTCAGTAGTGTCCATCACTGAGTTTTGAAAACAATGATTCAAGCCGGATTTATCAATAGACGTGCGTTGTGAGCTCGTACATCGGCTATTTTGGGCGCGCGACACCTGCGCAGGGGTCTTCACCATGCTGTCTTGTGGTGGACATTTTGGTCAAGATTACATTTTTGCCACGGACATACAAAATTAGTGGACAACAATATTACCAGAAACACATGAAGAGCTATACCCCTGAATGGCCATATAATATATAAATATAAATTACAGTCACATATAAATGGTCTGTAACTCTGAGAGTGTACAAATGGAACCAAAGGTGGTCCTTGCAAATAAAACAGAACCACTAGTAGGACTCCTAATGTGTCATATATAGTGTCATAGTAAATCAGAGTCATACATATTCTGAAGAAAACCTGGAGACTTGACATTCAGTAATTGGGTCTTTATGATCAAAATAAGAACATTACATAATGGTGTGTAAATCAAAAAATCTGCCACGTGGCAAAGACCAAGTCTTTGCCACGGACACGTCTGTCCGTGTACGGACATATTGATGACCCCTGCACCTGTGTGGAACAAGTAGGCTTCATTACGTTTCATGTTGTTGTTGGCTGTTTGTTTGTTTGTTAGATGTTCATCCCTCTGGAGAGGAACATTCTGCAGTGTAGCAATGGAGGAGAAACACAGAGAAAACATCATAATCCCACACTTTACAGGATGAATCAATATTTCGACCCTTTCGTGAGTGGAAGCCCATATATATCACAGAGTGGCGATTATCACCACATCAGTAGCTTGGCCAGGTTCCTTCAGCTCCCTGCGGGAAGCCAGGATGGATCCTCACAGAAGGTTCAGTGTGAGGCTTTATCAGAGGGGAGGGGAAAGAGCTGTGGTGAACATCACTCTCCGTCTGTGTGTTGCCGCATTCCTCCGCTTCCTGTCTCAGCCTTTCAATTTCCTAACATCATCAATGAACCCTGTTCTTGTTTTTTCTTGTAGTGATGCAATATTTTCATTATTTTTTTATCCTCTGGGCTCATTGGCATCCATCTCTGTTATTCCGACGTGCTCCATCTTACATTCTCTGTTTGTTCCTGTCCCTCTAACTCTGTTACCATTCAGTGTTGATTTCGTCGACTAAAACGATGACGAAAAATGTTCGTCGACTACCTTTTTTTCACTGACGAAAACGAATTAAAAAGGAAATAGAACGAAGCTATGAGGACTAAAACTAAGACTAAATATATTGACAATTTCGTCAACAAATAAAAACTAGACTAAAATGACTCGTGGAGAAGAGATCATTTTATGTTTGGTTGCGCTCGGGTGTTGCACTCTGAAAATAGCAGATCTACAAGCTCACAACGCCCCTCTGCACTCGTCTCTGCCTTGCTCTTTCTCGCTCCCTCTCTCGCTCTTTCTCCCTCAGTGTGATCAGAGAGCCGGAGCTCTCATGATGAGATGTGTTGGAACAATGCTATACTGTAGCTATAGCCCCTGGCTTCAGCCATCATGGTGGTGTAACATCAACCACTTCCCAGCCACCATTGACTGACTGGCCCCCGTGCCCTGCGGTACAGAAACCTGTGATCGTGCGTGTCGGCCATGTCGCCAGTCTTAAACATCAGCACCAGACCTGGCGCTCATCCACCACCAAATTAGAGTCTGTGTGTACTAGCCGCATTATGTCACCTTGGCTATTCAGAGTGGTATAGCCTACTTCCTATTATCTCCTCTGTCTTTTACTGTGTAGAGTGTGTGTGTGTGTGTGTGTGTGTGTGTGTGTGTGTGTGTGTGTGTGTGTGTGTGTGTGTGTGTGTGTGTGTGTGTGTGTGTGTGTGTGTGTGTGTGTGTGTGTGTGTGTGTGTGTGTGTGTGTGTGTGTGTGTGTGTGTGTGTGTGTGTGTGTGTGTGTGTGTGAGTGAGTGAGTGTCTATGTATCCATTAGGACGTAGTAGTTCTAAACTGAGCCCAAGCTTGCATCATGCATACTTTATGAAAGAAATTGTAAATCAACATTGTTGTCCATCTGTAGAGGATAAACGTTTTCTTTCCATTTAATTCTTTTAAATGTGATTTGTTTTTGTTACGGTCTTTGCTTGAATTCATAAGCTTGCAGTGTGATAACGTTCTGCTGACTAAAGAGAATTGGACGTGTATTTAGATAGGAGCATACTATTTATATGAAGTTATGGTCATTGTGGCCATACATACAGTACTGTACGGTGTGTGCCAGGTACGTGGGCATACAAAGCAAAATGTTGGACACTAATGCAGTGGTTCCTCAACCTGTGGGTCGGTCCCCAGATGACAGTGAAGTGACAATTTAAGGACTTTTGAGACCTTTTTAATATTAAAAAAAAGACCATTGCTGCATCAAACATAATCAACAAACTATACTATAAAAACTGGACAAATTATATAAGAACTTTATTTATTAATTTTTTAATAGCCGATCTACAAGCTCACAACGCCTCGAGCCGTTGTGAGCTTGTAGATCTGCTATTTTCACAACACTTATCTGCGGAACCGAGTCAAACTAAATGTAATGCCTCAACTCCTACAATTCCAAGTGCTTGTCGGGGTGGGGGGTCCCTGCAGTTCAAATATGATTATTTGGGGGGGGTCACGGCCTGAACCGGAAGTTTACGGAATGAACTGGAGTCTATGAGCGTTCGTCACTATCTCCAGTTTACATGAAACACATGGCCCGGCGCTGTTTTCTGCCCCCAAGGTGACCCCCAAGGTGACGCAACTCTCTTAATACAAGGCTCTGCACTGCACCATGGACTTTCAGCATATTCCTGCTCGTGTTCCACGGTGCACTGCAGAGCACCCAAAGGTCAACATTGTACCTTGCCAATTTAGAAGCATATGTTCTGTATCAGTGAGAACGTGGTTCTGTGTTGCCGTGGCCCAAGGCCCAAATGGCAGCCTTCCAAGCTATCACTAAATGAGCATGCACCTGGCCCACGATGAAAGCCATGCTGTGCCGGGTTATAACTAGATACAGCACCATCAGGACCAAGGAGCGCGCACAGAGACCAGACATATGGAAGACCATTGGATAGAAGAGGGCACCGTAACCACTTAACCCATTCAATCCGGGAACACATCTCTGTGTCATTTTAGATGTCTTGGGCCGCGCTATGAGCTTGTAGATCTGCTTTTTTTTTTTTTAAATCAAGAAAATGTGTGCAAATCTTTGAATATATTTCAGTCAGATAACTGACGAATAGATTGAACCGATATTATAGAACGAATAGATTGAACCGATATTATATCATAGAATGAGAATACAAGTGTGGATGCAATATTTGTCTCCACCAGGCCGAAAGGCATGGCGAGAGTATGTTTTGCACCCTGTCCGTCCGTCCGTGTGTCCGTGTGTCCGTGTGTCCGTGTGTCTGTGTGTCCGTCCATCCGTGTGTCTGTCTGTGAACAGCTAATCTCCGGCACCGTTAGCCCGGCCGCTGCAAAACTGTGCACACACACTCCCTGGATGCCAAAGCCGAACGTCTGCCCCAAATTTTTCAGATAATATCAGTGGCCCTTAAACTTTCTCATGTCAAGGGCCACCCAAAATGATATGTATTTGTCCGCGGACAAAGATTTGCACACATTTTCACGATTTTCTCTCTAAAAAATAGCTTGTTTTTGAAACTTTTTGAAAACCTTTGACAATGACAATGTCCAAAATAGTGACGGCATGTTGATAGTGGTTAAACCGGCACAATAATGTCATTAATTGAATCGGAATTGACATTTTTAAGATGTAGTTTTTCATGATGTTTTATCCCCCCCCACCCCCCCCCACCCCTTTGTCAACTAACCAGCTCTGAGGCGATATGTTTGTGATGATGCTTAATGTTAGGATGGGAGTCAGCCAAGTAGAAAGGGAAAATCACAGTCCATTAGGGATAATAGTTTTTTTTTATAGGTCCCGCTGTCATGGGACCGTTTTAGGATGTTATCCATATGGATATGTGGCTGATTCTGTGAAATACAGTCTTAATTGGAAGACATTATTGGCCTTATTATGGCTGCACCCAATGGGAAGAGAGTAGGTCTTAAAATGTCCCCCCTCGATCACAGCACAAGCTTTTAAGAAAAATAACTCTAATCTGTAGTAAAGTCACATAACCAGGCATTAACAGCTGGTATCCAGATTGTGCTCAGGTATTAATTTGCTGGATTACATCTACACCTGGCATTACAATATTACAATTACAGTGAATGAGTAGAGAGATGCTGCCTGGGAAACAGAAGGTCCCCGGCCCCAGCAATGTGTCGAGGTGTCCCTGAGCAAGACACTAGACCCCCCCCCCCCCCCCCGCACTAGTTACTGATTGTTACCTAGGTACCAATCAGCTGGGTGAAGCTGAAAAGTGAATATCCTCCATCGAATAGGTCTTGTTATTATGAATGCATCGCCAGTGCATACTGTGACATTCCATAACTCTTTCCCACACAAAGTACAGATGGCTGTGCTTGCCACTTCCTCATAATATTTACATCCATTAGAAAGAAGAGAAGCATAGTGTTTCATACCCGCTGTCATCTTTTGTTATTGTGTCATTTACAGTATTCAATATTTATTATTCCTTGGTAGTTCAAATTACTCATGTGGCCAGGTGCGTCTTCGACCACTTTTGAAGATGAAGGCTTGATTGGAGCTTCAGTGCGTCTTCTTAGGAGCATTTACACCATAACTGTATGTGTTTTATTTAATCAATCCGATATCCCATGTACAAGCCAGGTATAAAGGCTCTCTAAGTTGCTTGTCAAATGTGTGACCTATTTTCCCTTTGTATGTCACACAGTGTTGCATAAATGTATGGTCAATATGGACTAAATCTAGCCTCGCGTGGCCAGACAATATCACACGACACACTGCGTGGATATTAGTCTGGTCCCTATCAACGATAGATTTTTTTCCAAGGGGCGGTTACAAAAAGATCCAAACGGACTCTATTGGTTAGACCTAAACCAATCAGAGCAGTGCTTCCTTGTATACGAACCAATCAGAGCAGTGCTTCCTTGTACGTCATTGCTCCAAATAAGGTGATAAGCCCGCCCACATTTGGATACTGGGCCCTGGTTGGTCCCGCACAACCTCGGCGGGAGAGAAATGAGATCTCTATGGAGGGGGGCCAGACCTAATCTGCCGAGGGCTAAAGTGCGATGCGATTTTGCAAAGGCAGATTCGTCTGGAACCAGGCTAGACAAAATCTATTATCACTACATTTTTGAGAGATGAGAGATGCTTGGTGCTTTCACAAAATATTTACACAATGAGATAAAAATGATAACAATCTCACTAATGCCTATACAACAACTAAGTGGGTAAAGATGAATAATAGTACAGCTAGAACAGTCAAGTAAGGTCAGAAAATAAGGACAAGACAACACATATTTACATATTATGATACCAAAATCCCAGATGCTATTTAGTCTCATAAAATATCAATATTCTCTAATGCCCAGCCCTACAGAAAAACAACATTTCTAAATGCACGACACGTCCACATCATGTTGACTGTCTTCAGTCTATCTTTATTCTCTAATTAACCTCAGTGCTCATTAAGAAATAGAGTGATATTTGTGTGTTCCATCTGACTGCAATGCTGTGCCGCGCGTATTGCCCCTGGTGACGGAGATCATCGAGATGAGTGGGAAAACGGCATTAAGAACATCACACAGCACTGTGGGGATCTCACGGAGATTCTCTGCAGGAGAAAGTAAATCTTTGAGTCATCTGAATATATTGCATCTGCAAAACAACAGACTGACACAACAGACTGCAGAAACACACACGCACACACACACACACACATGCACACGCACGCACACGCACACGCACACGCACACGCACACGCACACGCACACAGAGAGAGAGATTTCCTCCCATGATATAATGGGAGATAATTATGTTCATGTTTGGGATCTTAAAATATGATTATGCATCTGGCATGCATGACACCCGCAATCCATCTGCTTGGCATGATAAAGGTGCCCAAATGATTAAGGATTAGGGTCCTCCTCGGCTCATAATGCTGAAGGATTTGCCAATAAGGGCTTGCTCTCCTGCTAGTTCATTTCACCACTTGATCAAACAACTCACTCCAGCCGAAACAGATTCTAGACTAGATGTGTATCTGTTGATTGCTGCTCTACTGCCTTTTGAGTTTGATCTGTTTGAATAAAATAAGCAAATCGTTTGTTTTAACGCTACTCAATAGTATGCCAGAGTTTCTGTAAAGTTACAAAAAAGAAGTCCCATTTGTACTTCGTTGTACGATACCCACATGGAAAGAAAATATATGAACCTATATTGCCACATATATGTTCAACATATATGCCACATATATGAAATTGGACCCCTACATATATGTCTTTCAACATATATGCGCATATATATATGTATATATGCACATATATGCGCATATATATGAATGCTGCATATATGCCCATATATGTAGGGGTCCAATTTCATATATGCATTATATATGCTAAATATAGGTCATATATGTATATTTACACATATATGTTAAATATAGGTCATATATGTTTATTTACACATATACAGTATGTTAAGGATATGTATACCTACATAAATACAAATATGCATACCTACATGAATTAAATAAAACACAACATCTGGAAGTTACTAAACATTTATTCAAAATCTCAATTAAACATAATCACAACAGAAAATAATTGGTTGATCTTAGACAGGAATAATAATTTCAATTATCTGCCTTTCGGCGATGCCTGAGCTCTGTCAACTTGCTGTTGATGGCTTGACCCAGCTGGCCTTTAGTTGCGTGCGGCTACTTCTTCATTGTTGCCTCTGCAAAGAGATCAAAAGGACATGAGACGACAGTGGAAAAATGCCTCGAGTCTATCTTCTAAAGACTCCAAGCATATAAGTTTTGCTACACCACCTGATTTAGTGTACATGAGTTTCCTTGTGAGTTTATCGGCTGATAGCCCAAAGCCTTTATTCAAACAGTATCTATTTTATTAGTTTATTCTTTTTTTTTCATAAACATGCAATTATTTTGAATTGTCTGAAAAGTGAGTGCATTTATGAGTCCAAGACACCTTCTATATTTACAATTATTGGTTAGAATTATGTAATAATAATAACA
Source organism: Gymnoscopelus braueri (assembly GCF_963280865.1). Classification (NCBI taxonomy): domain Eukaryota; kingdom Metazoa; phylum Chordata; class Actinopteri; order Myctophiformes; family Myctophidae; genus Gymnoscopelus; species Gymnoscopelus braueri. The sequence continues at coordinate 22,713,790 of NC_137625.1, forward strand.
ATAATAATAATAGAATTATGTAAGTTTGTCTTGTCGAATGATCTCATGGTATGTTTGACATCACATGAACTTCACTTGTACGAACAACTGATTATCAGCACAGGTTGTTTACCAGAAAGAGCAATAAGATATGCTTCGCAAATAAATTAAAGGCATGAATGAAAATGAATGTTTTGCACATAACTTTCACTCAAAGCCAATCGAAGTCCATCAATCGCTTCAGGAGGGAGGAGACAGGAGGATAGACCCACTTTTCTGGCTGAGCAGCTTTGTCGTGTTGGTGCCACCGCCAATGGGTTGATCCCAACGAAACATCTGAAATCACAAATCACATATGGAAAAGGTGCACTCATAGCTGCTCTACAAGAGAGCAAATTTTTCGAGTTACATATGATGGTTCTACTTCAAGCAGAAAGTTACCTTTGAATGAATTCCAGTGTGTAACAGGCGTGCTCCTGTGCACCAGAGTGAAGTTGTAATAACTGGAAAAGTCCAGCCAGGAAGTTGATCTGTGGAGCCACAACGACCGGACCCTCAATGCTCAGCATCCATTTTGTAGCTTCACCTAAACATAATTACACATATATGGTTTGCATGTTAACAGTGTTCGTCTGTTGCTTTCCACATAACAAACAAAAAACATGACCTCCATATAGTCTCCGTATTTGCAATGCTTTAAAACAGATTAGAAAAAAACAGTTTACACTACCTAAGACAATTAGACGAGTCGGGAAGCTTCATTATCCTTTCAACAACTGCTGCTGTCGCCAACACCTAAAAGACAGAAAAACAAATAAAAAATGCGTAGTCATTGACCCCAGCTCAACAGTTGAGGGTAACAGCTTGGTGTAAAAGAGTGGCATAATTTTTTGTACAAGCTATTAATTGTATTTGCATACATAGTATTAAGAATTATAAAGGTGGAAAATGTCAAACAACAAAAAAGAAAAGTATCAAACGAAAGTAAAAGGTATCCAAACATGTAATAAAAAAATAAAGACATCCTCAGACTCTATTGCAAGTAGAGACATCACGTAGCAGCAGATGTTTTTCTCACCTGAAAATCGTCTTCGCACTTCTTCGTGTCCAGTCTTTGCACTGGTGATCAGTGCTCACTGCAAGCCAGGTGTTTCTTTCAGCATCTGTGATAGTAGAAATAGACATAGATATTATTTGTGCGTCAGTAATTTTAAATGTAATGTTAACTCATCAGATTGCTCATAATTTGCGCCACCGTGCCCCCTTCTCATCATTCAGTTCTTCTGATGAATTTGGCAAAGTGTTTCACAATGCAGAACTGATTAATGATTAATGTTGTACAAATCAGTGGTTCTCAAACATGTTCACGTCAAGGAGTCGGACCCCCTAATTAGTAGTCTATGTACTTGGCTAAGGACTCAAGATTTGAGTTACAAAAGTGTTTCAGAAATATTCCACACAGTTTGTTTACAGTGTTTTTTAATAGCTGATCTACAAGCTCACAACGCATCACCATGCGCTGCACTGTGAGCTTGTAGATCTGCTATTTTCAAATAGGCAATTTATAGGGTTTAAGTGGTTAAACTGATTTTGATGCTATATAACCTCATTTACCTGGGGACCACCTGGAAACCCCCCAATGACCCCTGGGGGTCCCTGGAGCCCACTTTGAGAACCACTGATAAACATTACCTGCTTTTGTTAGCTACTGTCTGCAAAACAAAACTAAGTAAAAAAAACGGATTACCAAATCTGTCAGCTGATTTGATTTTGTTTTATCCATTGGTACTATTTGTACTCTCTTTCTCTTAATTAAATGATTGTACTTTGTACTGTAGGTTTCAAACAAAATTCATAGATATGATAATAATTAATTACAGTCAAAACAAATGAGGCCAACATTAGCTTTCACTGTTGTGGAATGATTTATACCTGAAATAAACACTGATATGCACCACATGGAAATTAATATGCTAAGTCTAAGACTGTGTTACATGCCCCAAAAACCTTATCTTCAAGCTCACAATGTGTCGCTGTGAGCTTGTAGATCAGTGATTTTTGGGCGTGCAACAGTGTCTTACGACGAAACATAATTTAAGCTTTAGACCCGAGCGAATCACGACATTCATGACAGTCATGAGGAAACTTCAACCTGGTTTTTGCACTTTCTCCATTTACGGCCCTACATCTACATAAACGTTCATATTTCAAATATAAAGTGCTTATCTCATGGCCACGGATGTTAAAAGTCACTTCTGGTGGGTGTAAGTATCCGTATATTCCGGATTGTTCATAGAAAAGCATTTTAATCCGATCGGTGGCCATTGTGTCATAGACTTGACACAAAATGTATCAGAGTGCAGTACACCTCCCAACCGATAGGGTCACGTAGTTGAACGCATAAGGAAATACGGAGAAAATGGCCACCGATCGAATTAAAATGCTTTTTATTGAACAATACAGACAATACGGGTATTTCTGAGTGCCCGAGTAGACTTGTAACATCCATGGCCATGGAGTAAGCACTTTATATTTAAAATCTGAACGTTTATGTAGATGTACAGGTTCTAAATGGAGAACGTGCAAAAACCAGGTCTAAGTTCAGCCATGACGCTCGTGACGGACGAGCGTCGTGTGATCCATGGCTAATACACAAATATAACTGCACATTTACGATACTAACAAGTTGGATAACATTTTAATTCCATAAACTAATTAAACGTACCTGTTATCTAGTAGAGTAGAAGCATGGAAGCAACCGGTTTGTAAATAAATGTTCGCTCAGCAGACAGACTTTACTTCCTCTGTTTCAAAATGAATAGGCTCCGCCTTCAGATGCATGACGTAATGTGTCATTGTAGTAGTTCTCAACCTGTGGGGTCGGGACCCCGAGGGGGGTCCCCAACATGATTTTGGGGGGGTCCCCAGATGACAGTGAAGTAACAATTTATGTAACCTTTTTAATACCTAAAAAAAAATATATATATAAAAGAAAGCAAAGAAAAAGACCATTACTGCATCAAAAGTAATCAACAAAGTATACTAAAACAACTGGTCAAACGTTGGCCAAATTGTCCAATAATAATATAAGAAAGAGGCAAAAATAACCCACCGAGTCGTTGTTGTGAGCTTGTAGATCGGCTATTTTCACAATATTGATCTGTGGAACGGAGTCAAACTAAATCTATCAACTCCTACGTGCATATTGGTTGGGGCGGGGGTCCCCAGTTCAAATTATTTTGGGGGATCTCGGCCTGAAAAGGTTGAGAACCACTGCTGTAAGTAACGGGCACTGCATGGGATATCTGCACACCTCAATGTAAAATTGGCTATTTTGTCCAAAATGTAAAAAAAAATGTAATATTTTGAAAATATTTTTACGTAAAATAAAGTATTATATTTATAAATTATTATAAGTAGTATGATTAGAAAATTCTTAAACATTTGACAATCAAGGTCTAATATTTCTATAATTGCTACAAATTGCTACAAAACCTGTATAGCAGTCATTTTGGGGCATAAACAAGAAGTTGAATGATAAAATTAATAATGCTAATAATAACTAGCCTGGTAAACCCTCCCTCCGGAAATCTCAATTCCATTTCATTTCAGGAGTGAGTCTGGCCTGATCCGCCTGTCTGCAATATTGGCTGTGCTGGAGTTGGGCGGGAGTAATACCGTTGACTGACAACCCCTTCAGCCAATGATAATTTTTCCCCTTCAGCCAATCAGCAGTTCACCAGTCTTAATGTGACGCGACGGGACTTTTGAGACAGCCATACCCAAAATGGGTTGCCTTATTCGGATAAAATGGTGTCACTGCCCGCCCCTACCGGTTCTCTAAATTTTTATTTTTAAATAGGCTTTGTCATGATTCATTGACCACATATATGAAGTTAAACAACTAAATTCTATCCAAACGATATCTTATAAGTAAATTCCGTGCCTCAAAATAGAAGTTAGAGAGCTTTTTGAAGTAAAAAAATAGCGGAGAATTGGCCGCACAAGAAAAAGATGGCTGCCGTTCGTGTTTTGGGCTCACTCGAACTCGCCACCTGATTGGCCAACGTAAGCTGTCAATCACAGAACAATGAGCGACGACGCTGATAGGCCCGGCCGTTTGGCATACAGAGCCAATATTGCAGAAAGGCGGATCATGCCAGACTCACTCCTGAAATGAAATGGAATTGAGATTTCCGGAGGGAGGGTTTACCAGGCTAAATAATAACTGATAATGATGATTATGTTCACATCAAGTAAAACATTTTAAATTGTTGTGCCTTTTGTTTATAAACCCTGTAGCACTTTGTGATTTCCAAAAATGTAAAGTGCGTTAAAAATAAAATGTATTATTATTATCATTATTATTATTGTTATGTATACTTTACATTACTGTAAAACTATGTTCAACAGTTAGAATATAACCTGACTGTAATTTAGAGAAAAGAGAAAATGTGTAGAGAAAAGAGAGAAATAACTCAAATGCAGAAAACAGAAAGGTCTTTAGTTGTGTTTTAAAATTAATAAGAGTAGCAGCAGACCTAATTAAACAATATTGTCTTTATACATATCTTCCACAATCCACAAACCACAATCTACATTGAATGGAAATACGTAGATTTAGAACTTTGGATATTACCTTGCAAATAAAAAAAGTGAGCTATATATAGGCATTATGTATGACATATGCAAAAAGTCAGATATATACTAGCAATATATGTAGGCATATATGTAGGCATTTATGACATATATGCAAATATATGAACCTGATTGTGGCATATATGTGGACATATATGTTGATATATAGGGAATATATGTTGATATATAGGGAATATATGTCTCATATATGAGCTATATATGAGACATATATTCCCTATATATCAACATATATGCACATATATGAACCTGAATATGGCATATATGAGGCATATATTTGGCATATACCTGCCATATATTGACATATATGTTCATATATTTTCTTTCCGTGTGGGTAGTGCCGCAAGCACGACATGTTGTGAGTTGTAAAAGTGCTATTTTTTTATTTTGCAACACCGTCGTACTATGGAGGATAAATTAAGCATTGAAACATTGTGGACTAGAATCGCAGCATGTCTGAATTTCCCCCAAAGAGCTGACTCAGAGAGATTTGATTTTAGCTTCCTGTCTTTACTCCCTGTATGTGACTGACATTCAGAAAAGTCCAACATTTGGCTCAAAATAGAGACGCCGTCAGGAGAATGTTACATTCGTGTGAAGAGCGCCCAGCTCCCTGTGGTTGTCATGGAAATGGAAGACCTTGGTCTGAGGGAGATGTGACGGAACGTTATCTGGCCACCGGAAGCAAAAAAAAGAGCACTTGAGCCATGTAAAGTTATGCATTATCACACACAAACACAGCCGGGTACATCCCACAGGACAGAGGACTACACAATACAGCAAAAATATTGCTGTATTGAACTGTGTGTGTGTGTGTGTGTGTGTGTGTGTGTGTGTGTGTGTGTGTGTGTGTGTGTGTGTGTGTGTGTGTGTGTGTGTGTGTGTGTGTGTGTGTGTGTGTGTGTGTGTGTGTGTGTGTGTGTGTGTGTGTGTGTGTGTGTGCTTGTGAAATAACTTGGCCCACTGATCTTGTGGTTACCTCTTTCATTGTTAGGGGTAATTATGTTAAGTACACTCTAAATTCTCCTGGCTCAGTTTACCGATTTATATAATACTTTGTTATTTTATGTATGTTTTGAATGGATATGGTCGGTATGACATTTCACAGTACGGTATCTACCAAAAGATTGTATGCAGTATTTCATGGTATGAAATTTTCCACCTCTTTTTAAATTAAACATATATGGTCCATCGGATAAACAAAGAAGTATATTGCTTTAAAGAAAAATATTGCTGTATTGAACTATTTGTGTGTGTGTGTGTGTGTGTGTGTGTGTGTGTGCGCGTGTGCGTGCGTTTCTCATGCTTTAGCATTGTAAGATTTACATGAAATAACATCTTGACTGTACCACATACTGTAGACTTCAACTGTATTGTAAAAAAAAAGAAAAGCATAACGATATGGCAGAATACCATACTGTACACAGTATACCATTACATTCCTAGTTGGTGATACAATCCAAGTGCATTTGGCCTACAGCTTACTGTAGAGGGTGAAAACTTTCAGTGCTGGGAGATAAAAACTTTTAGTCACTAGAAAAGTAGCCTGAGATACAGTAGCGGAACAAGGGGACACACGCTTTTGGAAGAAGACTGAAGTGCTGCATCTCAGGATATGCAAATAATGGTGGAAAGCAACCAGAGAAAGTAGGAACACATGCTGAAAGAGGGTCGGAAGAGGGAATACATTTTAATGGAAGTGTAAAGCAGCTAAAATGATTTCTTCCTGGTTTGTGACGGCGGAGCCTACACTGCAGAATCATCTCAAATAAACAGTAACATCTGCATGTATTTGCATTCCATGGCCATTTGTATTTAGTGAAAATCATAAGCCACCTCCACACACCAAACATTCAGCACATTAGTATGTACAATAAAAACAGTCATCCCGATAATTCAGCCTACATATACAGACAAAAAAAGCAATCATAACATGACATGTCATCATCCCAATGTTTTCGGCTAATGCCAATGAGCGGCATCAGTGGCTCAGGAAGTAAAGCAGCCACTCGGAAGGTTCCCAGTTCGAAACCCAGCTCCCTCTGGGGGAGTGTAAAAGTGTCCTTGAGCAAAAAACACTGAACGCCTACAGTAACTGCTTGCGGTGAGCAGGTTAGTCCCTTGCATGGTTTGCTAACCTTAACCCATTTATAACAGACCAACTGACTGATGATGATGATCTGTATAGGCAGCGCCATATATCTTATTCGCAAGCTAACATGCTGGGGAAAGAATTCTACTCACGTTCAATTGGTGTGAAGGTAAACCTCTTACTCTACTCTCCTTGAAAAAACCAAGGTGGTGGAGTCAGTGCAAGTGATTTGTTCTGCATTGTGGGAGTCAACTCTTTTCATGCCCTTTTGAGAAATTTGGTGTACAAATTCTTGTGTCGACTGAATGAGTCTCAGAATTCTATTATCATGCTGCTGTCTAACCCTAGCCTCAGTGTTACGAGCAGTGTTGGAAAAAGTACTCAAATTTTGTACTTGCGTAAAAAGTATCAATACTGCAATGTAGAAGTACTCCGTTACAAGTAAAAGTCCAGAATTAAAAATTTACTTGAGTAAAAGTATTGGTATCAAAATGTACTTAAAGTACCAAAAGTAAAGTACTAAAATATTTGAAAATAGCAGCTCTACAAGCTCACACCGCGTCGCGATGCGACGCGTTGTGAGCTTGTAGATCAGCTATTTTCAAATAGCCTATGTATGAAATCTATAGTGTTTTTATGTTGTTTGTTTTTAATGGACCCCTGAGTCTGCACAAATAGTTTATTGATCGATTGATTTATGAAACGTACAGTCGATGGATGACTTATATGATATTAAAAATGATGTGCTTTTGATTACTTAAGTAGCCTAATTACTCCAGTACTTTAGCGCAAGCACACATTTGACTGAGCAGCTTTCACTTGGAGTCGAATAATTTGACCAAGAGTATCTATATTTTGACTGGGGTTGAGTTCTTTGTTTTGGTAAACTTTGTAAACTAACTTTACATTCAGTATCATCAGTATCATCACCTCCCTTTCAACACTGCAGGGAATTTCATTACAGAGCCACTATCACGCTGTGTGAGGGAGGCATCGCTATCAGGGTGTGTGTGGCTAATAGACCTACCATCCCAGTGTCGTGTCTTTGTTTTCTGGTCCTCTATCTGCAGAGTGAATGGTTTAGATTAGCTTTTTCAGGGACAGAAGCCCTCCCTGGGAAGCCAATGAAAGTCATTTTTACAAGGATACCCTGCCTCATAATGTGGTACCCATGCGGCTTCAAGGTCTTTACGCGCTGATGTGCCGTACTAGTCGCTCATCACTTTTTCCACTGTGAGAATGGAGTTGAAGGCTTAACCACCCTTTTTCTGGGCTTGTCCTAATAGGCGAACGGTCTGCCAAAATCAACCCGATCTCACACGACTTGGTATACATTGCACGGAGGTGTCTGTCCGTGCATAGCCGCCTCGCATCTCCCCCATTGTGACCTAACCATTTCGTCTCAAGGGAACTGGAGCCACGTGAGGGACCACCGAGCAAGCTGAAGCGAACGAGTTGCCGTCCCGAACGTCGCGACGTTCCCTTGAGCTTACTCGGCGCCGTTTGAGTTATGTACCGATAAACACAGAATCGTACATGTTGTTGTGGGGACTGCTCTGCTTCCGGGTTTTTCCGGGTTGCAACCGGTTACGCCCACCGTGGGACTCGCCGTACATATGCACAGATTTTCGGGGTTTTCTAGGCGACTATGCACGGAATGACGTGCACTGGGTCCGTGCAATGTCATACTACATTCACATACACAGTCTCCCACACCATCCTCCTGGACCGCCTCTCCACCTATCTTGGCCTCACAGACACAGCCCTCGCATGGTTCCAGTCATACATCTCCAATAGACAACAGTTTGTCACTGTCAACTCTTCCAGATCACACCCAGCCCCAGTCAAACACGGCGTGCCGCAAGGTTCCGTACTTGGTCCACTACTGTTCACCATATACATGCTCCCCCTGGGTCAGATTATTCGCCACCATGGACTAAGCTTCCACTGCTATGCCGACGATACTCAACTGTATCTGAGCACCACACCTTCCAGTCAGCTTCCCCCCCAGTCCCTAGTCAACTGCATCACTGAAATAAAAACCTGGATGACCACTAACCTTCTCAAACTAAACAGTTCAAAAACAGAGCTCATGGTTGTGGCTCCCAAGGCACTGCTTAAGAAAATTGGAGATGTTCTACTCCATGTCGATGGCAGCTCCTTATCTCCATCTCTGGAAGTCCGCAACCTTGGCATTATTCTGGACTCAACCCTCTCCTACCAGTCACACATCAAATCCATAACCAAATCGGCCTTCTTCCACCTCAAGAACATCTCTAGACTCCGTCCCTCACTCTCTGATTCTGTGGCTGAGACCCTCATTCATTCATTTGTAACCTCCCGTCTGGACTACTGCAATGGAGTCCTGTTTGGGCTCCCAAACAAATACCTGGATAGGCTCCAGTATGTCCAAAATTCAGCTGCCAGAGTTCTCACCCGCACCAAGCCTTGGCAGCACATCACCCCTACACGTAAACAACTGCACTGGCTTCCTGTTCAATTCCGCATCCACTACAAACTCCTCCTTCTCACCTACAAATGTCAAAATGCCCTTGCTCCACAGTACCTCTCAAGCCTACTCCATAAACCAAGCCGGTCACGGACCCGAGCGCGGCACAGAGCTTGTAGATCTGCTATTTATTTATTTTTACGTGAATTTTTTTTCAAATCTTTGAATATATTTTTTCAAAAAACTGTTTGGCCTCAGGTCTTAATGGGTTAAATGATTATGCCCTATTTGATGGGTGTGTGATGTGCAGTGGAAATATCTGATCTGCAAAAAAACAACAACAACATAGAAATAGGGTGGCCAGGTTCAAAGTGGTTAACCATTCAAACCAACAGGCTCCATCGGTTTAGCCCCCGCAAACCAGGTTGAAGGATCTATGGCTGACGTTTGCATTGAGGCGATTGGCTCTAAGTGGGTCTCTTAATTAGTGTTGCCATTTTATCGCTAATGTGCTTTGAGTCAAACTCCATCCATTCATTATTGATGAGAGAATAAATGTCTCCCTGGCATAGCGTCTAGCAATTAGCCGGTTGAATCATTAGCCATGCAGTTGTGTGAAACGGTTGGCTATTTAAGCTTACAGTACATAGGGGCATTGTGGTTTTGTACTGTACTCGTCTCTCAGGCATGTAACAGGTGGAGTTTCCTGTGCATGATATGTAGGCTATTCCTTACTGTAAAAAAAAAAGAGGCTTCTCTCGCACGGCCAATCGCTACGACACGAGGCAGCGCTCGCCTGTTGCCATGGCGACTAGTACCTGTTAATATTCCGGGGGAGTTTTTCTCACTGACGACGAGAGAGCGCTACTTCTTGCCTCATAGAAATCAATTGGACATTCCTGCAGAAAAGAGGGAGCTGCCTCAGTTTGCTGAGAGTGCTTGCAGGAGGAGGAGGCCCACAGGAGCTTCCCCGCCACGGCCCATCTGGCATGCTCTAAATAACACTAAATGTCACAGACGTCAACTGGATTGACAAAAACGACATCGCTTCCAAGCCCCAATCAGTGATACAAAATGTAAAGAAATGGGCAGCCCCACCGCCAGAAAATAAAAATAGTAGTGGAGAGACATGTTTATATTCTTTAGTTGAAAAAATCACCTCTTGAAGGACGAACACTTGACCACATGATTCGTGATTTTTAAGCTGTATTTGCTGTATTGTTGGGGCTGTAACTATAATAGGCTGGTTGACATTGGTAATGCTTACACATTGGCAGCTTTTTTCCCCTTATTTTTTTATGCTTGTCGTCCGGCACCTCATTAGGTATGCGGCGCATCTCTTTGGACATGCACATTTTTTAACAACAAAACACTTCAAGAATGTATGTGAATATAACCCTAATTTATTCAAAACGATCACGAATGAGGCCATCACCAATATGAGAATCTTTGAATGGTCATAAATAATCTTGTTCTTTGTGGACAATAATTTAGTTATACAGAGAGCCTTCTGCAGGTACAGCATTGG